>NW_023494806.1:29205139-29645139 GCF_904425465.1 Colossoma macropomum | reverse complement strand
GTCTGATTCCCACAGCAGTCAAACTGACTGACTGTCTACAGTCTGGCTCTGTATCTCCACTCGATTCTGACTTCTGCTAAATAGTGACTCATTTTATGGAGATTTTAGTATCTCTAGAGTTTTCCTTTTGTGGAATTAATGTCTTATTTAAGTTTCACAAAAGCCAACAATTATTTCAGGAAAAGAAATCAGTATTTTGATATAATAGGTAAAGATTTTGAGAAAATACATCATTTCAACACTGTCGGTCAAAATTTTTGATGAGTCAAAATTTGAAGGCAATATATGTCAAAGTTTTGAAAAAATAAAACCTCTGAGAAAAACATTTTTGAATTTCTGCATGAATCCAAATTGTGAGAAAATAAGTTATTATTATTATTATTTAATTTTGAGAAAAGATATTATCAACATAAAAGTCATACATTTGAGAAAACTGAGTCAACATTTTAAAATAATATATAAAACCATTTTGAGAAAATAACTATTTTGACATTAATTAAAAAAATAGTTTGACATTAATTAAAATTCTGACCATTTTTTTCCAAATTTTGAAAAAATGAGTTATTTCAGCACTACATCAAAAAATTTGAGAAGTTTCTCAACTTAAGAGAAAAGAATCAAAATATCAAGATAACGTGTAAAAATTTGGAGAAAATAACATTATTTCAACTTGAATTAAAATTCTGACCAAAAACTTATTTCCACAAGAATCCAAATTTTAAGTTGTTATTTCAACATAAGGAAAAAAACGGACAAAAAAACATTCTTATATCAACCTAAGTCAATTTAATTTTAAGAAAATGAGCCATTATTTTAACATAAGTCAAACATTTTTTCAAGTGAAACTCAAAATTTCAAGATAATATATGTAAACATTTTAAGTAAATAACATTATTTGGACTTGACTTCATGAATCCAAATTTTGAGGAAATTAATTATTTTCTAACACAAAGTCAAAAAATTCGAGAAGTTATTTTAACACAAGTTACAATATGAAAAAAGAATCAAAATATCAAGATGATATAAGTAAACATTTGGTAAAGGTTTCATTGTTAAAACTTAAAAAAAAAATTTAAAATAATTTTGTTAAAATGTAAGTTATTTCCATATGAATTCAAAATTTGTGAAAATAAGTTATTTCAATATAAGGAAAAAACTGAGAAAATAAGTTCTTATTTCAACATAAGTCAATTTAATTTTGAGTAAAATGAGTCATTATTTCAACATTGGAAGTCATAGGTTTTGAGATAATAAGTTATTTCAACTAATAAGTCAAAATTATGAGAAATTAAGTCATTACTTCAACTAGTTTTCGCAGGTGGAAACAAGCTTCCATAATGTACAGAGTATTGTTACGGGGAGTTATTATTTTAATTATTAATATTTTAATATAAGTACAATTTATGAATATATTTCACGTTATATATTATATTTTATGTTTTTCATGTTGAAAACATTTTATATGTCACAGATTATTTTCTTTACAGGATATCAAAATCTGAGCGAGTTCACTGTTGTTTACTTTGTGCTGGTCAGCTGAATCAGATTTCCAGTGATGGACAGTAAAGCACATTTAAATGAAGAGCTGGATTCTGCAGTGTGTGCAGCTACTCGGCGCTTTATTTGTTGGTGTTTATGACGCTGCTGAGTCACGGTGGGGTCAGCGTGGGTGCTGATATTGGCGAGTGTGTTTAGGCACACAAAGGCGATACACACTCCACATGTGAGTCACGGATCAGAGGGGTGGGCGAGTGAGGGTGAGACAGAGGAGCGCTCCTCTCGCTCGCTGTGGTCCGAGTCTTCTTTCCGTCTGACGCTTTCAGTGAAGCGCTGAATACACAGATCAGCTCTGAAGACAGTCGGAGCTGAATGCTTCCCAGACAAACACACGACCAGCGCTGGACTTCGTCCAGAACCAAGCAGCTGGTCCAGTGGACCCGGGTCAGGGTCACTTCTCTCTCAATTCCATTCAAGCCTGATCAACTCAATTCACTTCAATTTCACTCAGAGCAGATCAGCTGAACTTCAGCCCCATAAACTCATCATCACCCCAAGCTCATTAGACAAATGAGGAGCGTGAACTCAGGAACTGCTCGTGTGAGAAACACTGCTGTCCAAAAGGTTCATATGACCAGAACCACTGTTCTCTATCATAGAACTCTATACATACAAGTGACTCTGCTAGTGAAAATAAAGTTAAAATGAATGTACAACATTACATTATGATGAATTTAACAACTAGAATGAAGTTCTAAAATTCAGATATCAAGTATAAAATTATAGTCAAATTAATATCTAGAATGAAGTTGTAATAAAATTAATAAAAAGAATGAAGTTCTAATAAAATGAATACGCACAATGAAGTTCTTATACAATTAAAATCTAGAAAAAAGTTGTATAAAATTAACAAACAGAAGTCCTAATAAAACTAATATCTAGAATAAAGTTGAATAAAATTAAGAAAAAGAATGAAGTTCTTATAAAATTAATATCTAGAACAAAGTTGAATAAAATGAATAATTAATAGTCCTGATAATATTGATATCTAGAATGAAGTTCTAATAATATTAATATATAGAATGAAGTCATAATGAAATTAATATCCAGAATAAAGTCATATCTAGAATGATTTTTATTCAAATGTATGTATAAAATGTTCTAAAAAATGTAAAATCCAGAGCAAAGTTCTAATCAAATTAATATCCAGAATTAAATCTCATTAAAATTAATATTCAGAATGCAGTTCTAATAAGATTAATATCTAGAATTAAGCTCTAATAAAATGTGGATGTTGAATAAGTGTAAAATGAATATCTAGACGTTAAACAATTCATGTCCTGAATTCCTTTATTTCAAAGGTTATTGTCAAATCAAAAAGTTGACATATTGAATAAAATAACTAAGATATCTCCTGTTGTCTAGTTTATAACACTGATTATAATAATTCAGTATACATTATGACTGAATAATAAAATAAGTTATTGAAGTGATTCCACACTTGTGAACAGTAGTCTCTGCTGTTATTGGAGTGAGGAAGTGAACCTCACCGCAGTTTACGGGGTTATGAGTTCACTGCCTGTTGCACTGTGGACCTGTTGGACTTGTACGATCACAGAGCTGAACTGAGATGAGTTAGAGAATGAAAGGCCTCCTAAAGCGTCTGAACAGAGTCTTTCACACCGCAGCTATTCAGCTATGTGTGCTGTAGTCTGGAGCTATTCAGTCCACTGTCGTTCAGTGTCTCTGCACGTACTGCGCTGTGATTGGCCAGCTGATTCAGGCGTGTCAGAGCATCAAAACACTGAGTTCAGCATTAAAGCAGTTCAAACAGTGAGTGAAAAGGAGAAAAGCTGCATTCTGATGAAGCGTAGGGTCACATGGTCATGTGATTCATCTCTCAGAGCTGAGAAAGTTCTGAATGTTGAATATGATCACACAGGAACAATCGGTCAATCTAAAACATTATCAGCGTCTCTAAAGTCTGCAGGGCAGCACTGATTCATCCACACTCAGCACAGCCATCCTGTCCCTGTGTGACTGATGATGTTTCATATCACAGACATCTGTCTTTCTGTTACCCTGACCACTCTTTATCTCTATCAATGTCATAATAAATGATTGTGACTTACCATGGCCTGCAGGGGTCCCGAACACAGACAGAGGAGAAACAGACCAATAAAAATAAGATTATTAACGACAAACGGCTGAACACAAAACAACTCGTTCAGACATTTATATACATTATATAAGAACAACACAGTGATCCAGCACATGCTCTAATTAACACCGCATTGTTTAATAATGTGTTATAAACTGTTATAAACATCACATGAAGTGAGACTCTCACCACTTCGCTGACCAGAGGAACCGGCTTCTTCTTCCGGAGATCAGGCATGCTGTCGATACCAAATATACCCCCTCCACTACAGACACACACAGAGAGACCACCCACTGTTATAGAGTGGAGACAGATAGATAGAAAGATAGACAGATCGATAGATAGATAGATAGACAGACAGACAGGCAGATAGACATAGACAGATAGACAGACAGACGGACATACAGATATATAGACAGATAGAAAGATAGACAGATCGATAGATAGACAGACAGATAGATAGATAGATAGATAGATAGACAGACAGGCAGATAGACATAGACAGATAGACAGACAGACAGATATACATACAGATATATAGATAGATAGAAAGATAGATAGACAGATAGACAGACAGACAGATGGACATACAGATATATAGACAGATAGAAACATAGACAGACAGACAGACAGACAGACTGGCAGATACACAGACAGATACACAGACAGACAGGCAGATAGACACAGACAGACAGACAGATATATAGATAGATAGACAGACAGATAGACAGACAGACAGACTGGCAGATACACAAACAGATAGACATAGACAGACAGACAGACAGACAGATATATAGATAGATAGATAGACAGACAGATAGACAGACAGTCAGACAGATATATAGGTAGACAGAGAGATAATAGATAGACAGAGAGATAGACAGACAGACAGACTGGCAGATACACAGACAGATAGACAGACAGACAGGCAGACAGACATCGACAGACAGACAGACAGACAGATATATAGATAGATAGATAGACAGACAAACAGACAGACAGTCAGACAGATATATAGATAGATAGATAGATAGATAGAGAGATAATAGATAGACAGACAGATAAGCAGACAGTCAGACAGATATATAGATAGATAGAGAGATAATAGATAGACAGATAGACAGACAGACAGACAGACAGATAGACAGACAGACAGACAGATATATAGATAGATAGATAATAGACAGACAGACAGATAGACAGATAGACAGACAGACAGACAGACAGATAGATAGATAGATAGATAGATAGATAGATAGACAGATAGATAGACAGACGAATCCACTCAGTGTGAGTGAGTGATGTAATGACATTATTAAGTGAATGAAATAAAGTGATGAAGAAGACAGGAGCAGTAAAATGAAAGAGTGCAGATGTAAAGTAGAGGGAGGACGAGTACCCGGGCTGTCTGGTCCACGGCTGTCTGCTGGGACCTCCATCATTACTCTGAGCCTGTTCAGAAAAAAGGACACGGTCACTCACATCCTCACACCTTCACAGAGGAGGAGAACGTCTCTGAACCACAGCAGGGGGGGACGAGCACAGAGACAGAGCAGAGCAGCACAGACAGACACCGAGCAGGAGTGGCCTGGGGTTTGGCTGATTGAGTTTCAAGTGTAAAGCAAATCTGAACAGACTCTGACCAACACACACCCTGCGCATGTGGACGCGTGTCGACACACGGTCGGCCTTATGGGTTCTGAGTCTAAGAAATCCCATATCTAAGGATATCAGAGTCCTCACTCATAAAGAACACAGAGGAACAGCAGGCTTACTGTCTACATGGACAGCAGTCTGGACTCACAGAGTTCATCTTTTATTAGTCCTTCACGGCTCTCAGGGGAATCAAACGCACCCGATTGTGATGAAGCAGACGTGAGAACATGAAACTCGCTGCCCCCAGATCTGTGACTGCTGGGAGACATGCCTTGGTTACCACCAGCCACATCTGAACCAGAATTTAAACTAGTCACATAAGGTTTACAACCACAGCATGATCTCTGACACTGGTTGGAGTTGGGTTCTCAGACAGGGGTTAAGCCTTTCCGAATGCTGTGTAGTCCAGGACCAGGCTTAGTCCCTTTCTGAAAAACTGACCCTGGAACAGCAAGGTGGACAATACCTGAATAGCTGTTTGTCATCACAGTACTCATGTATTACCACTGAAGATGTCTACTTTGCTCAATATTATAGAAACTGTATACTTGTACTCTTTCCAAGTACTTTCAGACCTTCAAAGAGCTCATCACAGACCTCAAAGGCCTGATTTTTCTCTTTTTTTTCTGTCCTATCAGTAAATTTGAGCATATTGATTTTATTAAAACAAGGGGTTCCCAAGAGGTACCACCAAGTAAGCGTTGGCTTTATCGTTAGAAGATCACAAGGTTGAGGCCCTACTTCATCTCTTCCCATCACTCAGGACAAGGCTGGCCAGCACATGCATCTGTTAGCTGATTTTAACAGAATTAGCAGTTAGCATTCTTCTCCAAGCATGTCGAGCTGTCCATGGTGCATTAGCAACAGTTTGAAAAGATGTGGTGGTGCTTAACATGCTAGCCTTAGGTACAAAAATTCATATCAGTGTAAAATGAAACTGCCCACAGCTACGCTAATTTGTTTAGAGTAGTGCTGCCAATTAGTTGCCTCATCACCACCAAACATAGAAAACTTTTAATTTACTTTTATATACTTGAGTTTGTTTACATATTGACGCTTTTAGACTTTCACCAAATTATAAATTTGGTTCCATATTTCCAGTTTACTTTTAATTGAGTAAGATATTGACAAATCACTTATTCTTCCACTTAATTTCGCGGTCACACTCCACTTAGGCTGCTCTGGTTTTCCACCCCTATGGGAGCATCGGGTCAAACCATGGTTGAAATAACGAAAGAGCCTCAGTTGAAGTTCTGGTCTCAATTCCTAAATTTTATACACAATGGAAAAATGACCCCTTAACAAATATCATACCTTTGATCAGTGAGCCTAAAAATATTAAGCAGACATTGCAAACAATACTAAACATACTAGAATCAGTCCCAAAAGCCTGAATCTTTGGTTATTTGTTAATTTATTTGATTTATTATTATGAATTTTTCTTATAATTAGGATGTGGCTGACTTGTTCTTTTAAGATGCACTGACATTTTGTTTTGTAAAGTTCATCTAAATAAATAGAAATTTTCATTGCAAAGAAAACTTGCAGCATTTTGGGGAGTAAAGACAGAAACCCAGCCACATCTGTGGAGGAGGTACCAATGAGCAACATCCAACAATACTGTGACACATCTGATACAGCAGCATCCATCAAAGCCGTGGCATTTTCATTGTCTCAAATGAATATATATTGAATTCTGCATTGAAAACCTTTCTCTTTATTAGTGCTCTGAAGCGGTTGACTCACAAGGCCATATCCTCAGTTATCCTTGCTTGCTTCCAAATCACAGCTGCAGCGTATAAAACAAAGCTTCAGCCAGCTGGGTAAGAGGCCTTGAGTGTTTCTCTTGCCACAGCGAGTTTGTCTCATATCGTACATTTCTTACAACCCTAGAAGATCATTTTTCCCAAGGATGAAACAGTACGAAGCAATTAAGGTGCTGAACAGGTATAAAACACTGAATACACAGTGGAGTTCTAATGGCTCTCAAAATCAACACTGGGTAAATTAGAATGAGCATAGTAACAGTAATCAAACAAAAGCAAATTAAAGGGTTTCACAGGGACATGCCTCACGCCATGCAGGACCGCACACAATCAAACATCTACACTGCAAAGAATCAGCATGAAGCAGCACTTGTATTTTTCAAACAACGTCGCCAATGAAACATAACCTGATCTTCATCTCGGCTGGAGTCTGGGAACAGACAGAAATACAGAAACAAAACATTACTACACTGAAAATTATCAACCAGAGTTAGAAAACAAACAACCTCCTGAAGACGACAGCATTCAGGCAACTGGTTTCAAATGTGGGGGAATATGGGTCTAAACAGAATGACTTTAGGGGACTCCGCTATCGATCTAGCCTTCAGTTCATAAATGTTGCATTGAGATGTATAATTCATTTTATCACAGGGCCCTAATTTCTTACTTCCCCCTCCCCTTTGATGTCAGGTTTGTTTTCAGTGAGAGTAATTAATTTGCCCTGAGCTTGAGAAACGGTGGGTGATATAACTAGAACAGTGCAGTTACACGGGGAGCGGTCCGAATTCCCTCTGGCTATTTGACTCAGCAGTTTCAATGCCTATTAAAAAATCAGAAAACATCAGGAGTGGAATTTGAATCAATTTAGAATCCGCTAAAGGGATTTGAATACGACTATTCAAATGGATGATGGAAGTGAAGAGGTTACGGCCAGACAAGGCTTTGATCAAGGCTACAAAAGTAGAGATGGGTTTGACATTTCTGGAAAACTCCTACAGACAGATTATGTGTACATATATCAAAGGGAAACAATCAAATCATCAATATGAGCTAAGCACATAAAAACATGAATTAAACCATAAGCAAACTGGGGCATCATTAGCATTGCTTAAATTACTTAACTTGAAAGACACTTCCAAGATGTTGAAGAATGTGAGATGCAGGTAAAACTAGTTTAGACGTGTGATTGAAAAAAGTACCTTGGTTGAAGTCGTCCTCGGAAAATGTGAACATGGTCACCATGCCGAGATGTCTTCTACTCTCTCTCTTCTCCCGAAGGATTTGCTGGAAGCTCCTCAGGCATTTCAGCCTCCGAACATCCTTCTCGCTGAGCTCTAGGGGGTGCTCTCCTTCCTCTCCGCCAGCCTCTACAGTGAGGCTGTTGTTCTCTTCTTGCGGCTGTTGTACCCCTGCGGGCTCCCCTGTTCGTTCTCCTTGCTCCTCAAGAAGTACTGGTTCTTCAGCTGAGAGAGAGGCTGATACTGACTCAGTGGTAAGACAGTCTGGTAGGGTGGCTTCAGTAGCATGCAATGCTGTATCAGTGTGTGGATCTAATTCAGGGGAAAGAGGGGTACACGAAGACTCGCTGTTCTGTCGAGAAAAGGTCTTTAAACTGCCCTCTGCTGGTTCTGGAACAGTATTGCAAGGGTTTGATGAGTTAGAGGGGCTTTTCTTAGACTCCACACAAGCAGTGTCAGTCCTGTCAACTTGGGATTCCTCCGAAGTGATGACTGGCCTGTCCCTTTGAGGAGTTTCAAAAGGTGTTTCCATCTGAGGTACTTCTTTACTGGATGTCCCACTATCAGGAAAGTCTACAGCTACTTGAGGCTCACCACATGTGAATATGGGTACATAAGCATCTGCTTTTTCCACTGGCAAGTTTGCACCAGTTGCCTCCAGCTTCTTTAGAGCCCCCTTCAGTGCAGATTTAAAATCTAGCACTGCCCTGCTAAACCTTCTAACTGTAAATCCCACATTGCTTCCCTCGCCAGTACCAGGCATGTCCTGATCAGAGTTGGCTGAATACTGGCCTTTCCGATTCCTGTCGGTTAGGGGTGCAGTGTTAACTGGACCGACAAAACCCTCTAAAGACTCTCCATTCAAAGTGAGACTTGTGCAGTTCTCACATGAAGAAGCTGTGTACTGTTCATCATCATCTGCAGCAGTGAAATTTTGATTTGAGCTCAGAGAAGAGGCACAAGGCTGTCTATCATCCTCATAAAATTGGGATGCTTGGTATTCAGAATTCTGAGAATAATCACCAACAGCTACACACTCACTATACTCCAGATCTGGTCCCTCAAAATGTACATGCATCTCACATTGATTCGGTCTACTGGCATGTCCATGCCATTCTTCCCTACTGCATGTGCTAGCAGGAGAATTGTAGTGCCGACTGGATGAAATGGAAACGTGCTCCAGGCTTGTTCTTGTTGCCTCTTCCAGTGCAATACAAGCACCTTCATCCCTAGAAGGGTCCCAGGTGTCTACTTCTCCAATGCAACCATCTGCCTCTTCAAAACTGCCTTGTCTGGAGTACGGATCCTCTTCGCTCCATCTTGTCTCTCCACTTCCACTGTTTCTCAGCCTTGTTTGGTTCCAGTTTTGTTCTTCACGGGTACCATGAACTAATCCAGAGGAAGGTCTCTCATGGTCAGAGTCAGACTTTGAGCTTTGACCTGAGGAAAGAGAGCTGGTACTGGGACAGTCCTGCCCATCTTGACGCTCAAGGTAGCCAAAGCTTAGCTTCCTTTTCCCTGTGCCCAGGGGTATGTCTGAACTCTGTTCAGGGGCATCATGCTTACATATATTGTGGACGCTATCATCAGTACTGGTGAAGGTAGATGAAGCCATGCTGGACAGCCTTTGTCTTCTGAATTCTGATTCCTGGGAACATGATGCTTTGCACTGGATCTCACCGTGCAAAGCAGCTTCACACCCTACTTGCATACCACTACTTACATTTGTGCATTCAACAGAAGGGGGTCTGTCACAGCTCTTAGTGAAAGGACTCTCAGATCTGTGATGGTGGGAAAGTAAGTCCCTGGATGCAGCCCCAGGCCATGTCTCCATACCTGTTTTTGTACCTGAACGGATGCCCTCAATCTCCATTAAAACTGCATCTACACAGCTGGACACTTCTTCAACAGACCCACGAACAGAGGACAGGTACTCCCTCAGGTCTGAAATTTCCTCTTGGATTTTATTGATGCCCCTTAGTTCCTTCAATATATGCTCAATAATGGCACTTGATTCTTCCTCTGTTTCCTCATTTTCCTCCACAATCTTTTCCTGGATAGCCATGTTAAACTGATAAAGCAGGGAGTCTTTCTGATACATGGACGCCCCACCAGCAAGCCCACCGCCAAAAGCAAACCCAGCTCCGTTGAGATCTTCAACCGTCTGGCTTTGCAACTCTGTTTGATTACTGTGTTGCAAGGTGCAAGGAATTCTGATACCACCCTCTCGGTTCAACTCAACCTCTCCTACACAACATGCCTGAGCAACATCACTGTGTCCTTGTCCATTTGGGACTTGAGGAGGATAGCAGGCCTCAACCGAAGCCATTCCCCTCCTATAGTAGTCTTGCATCTTGCCCACATCCTCTGCCTCTTCTTCATCTTCCTCTTCAATCCCTGCATAGTAGAGACTTGAAGCCTGGACAGAGTGGTCAGTAGAACCTTGGAGGAGGCGATGGATCTTCCCCCGTAGCACAAGGGCCACTCTAGGATTTGGCTGCCTCCTCTTGGGCACCACAGTCTTGTTCTTGGTTCGGCCATACTGTGGCACACCTGTCCCATCCTGGCCATTGAAGCGATTGCGGGAAAACATTTTTGGTTGGTTGCTGGGGCAGCCAGAAAGGGCTTCCCACTTTCAATGCTGAGAGTTTGATTCACATTATTGTTTCAAGTTCCAGTAGAGTAGGCATTTAAGAATCAGCTGATAGATATATGTGCAATTACTCCATGGCTGAGAGAGACAAAACAAGGTAAACAGTAAAAAAAGACAGCACATCACTTCAGAGAAAAACTGAAACCACTGTCATTTTACATGTGGCAAAGTAAAATGTTTGATTCTGAAATTTCCTTTCCTCTCTCAAAACAAACGATCATAAATTTGCTTCCCAATTACCCATTGCCCCAATTATCTTCCAGTGTCACCCTGTGACCTTTCAGATCACTCCCGCTACAACCAACAGTCTGTTCACCAATCAGAAGCATATGTCAGAGCATGGCACGATCGACGGCCATGACGCTGTCATTGTCAAGATGCTAAATGTCAAATCGATGTTGGTGTTGAAAAGTCAAATCTGAGGATTACTGTGCATCATATTTGAACTTTCGGTTATACAGATGCACAACCTTTGTTTACATAACACACACTCACTCAAACAAGGAAAATGGGTTCACAGAAATTGCACATGATTATGCAAATGATAATCTGTGTTTGTTGCAGATTTTGTATTATAATGTTGCTTTTGATTAATTATACCCACCTGGATTGCTATCATATAGGTTAGTTCGAACCAATCTGATCTGGTGGTATATCCAGAATCATTAACGTTAAATAATTCCAGAAATATGTCGCTCTCAAATCCATGCACATACACATAAAACAATGCAAAGCTTTTGGCACTGTCGAAAAAAAATGAGTGTTTCACAAAACCAGAAACATTATTGAGTTAAGACTTCATTGACAAGGACATCCAAGGCAAAGGACATTTTGCAGGTCTTGAGCTCCACTCAAAGTGTAGTTAAGTATCTTTAGAAGAGATACACACACATAAACTTAATGGAAAAACACAGTCCTGCGAGTCCTTCACCTCTGAGTCGACAGAAATATGTAACATGAATAACAGTCTGCTATCAAACCCTGCTGCATACCTGCAGACAGATTTCTGTCTACCCTGCAGATTGAATCTTTCTCCCTGTCATCAGTCCATAGTGGGCATGCACAACATATAATGTGTGAAACGTTACTGTGATACTAACATTGCAGAAGGCTGCAATATCATAATTAGTTAGACCAATCACAGTGATTTTAGTGTGTTTTAGGGTGCTTAGAGCAGCAGTTCCCCTTAGTTAATTGTAAGTGCCTCCACTTGCTCCCCTCCTCATCCTTCCTGCCCCCCGTCATCAATTTTACTTAATGAACAAGGACCTTGTCTTCCCAGGACCTTATTACTGGCATTGTTTTGTTCTGTGACAGATAACTCATTAAATGGGCAATGGATGGCCATGAATTGTGATTGTGACACTTCCACAAATGAAAAGTACTTAATTGGGGTGGTACTTTCAAGGGTGTATCTTCAGGACCTTAAGTTAAGGGAACATAAATGTGCTATATTCCATTGTAGATATAAGAGTTAATAGTGTATTGTACAGTGTGCCATTAAAAATGTAGCATTTTTTAGATGTGGCCAGAGCAGCTTTAATAAACTGAAAAAAATGAAATTACTAAGAAGAGACCTTCTGAAATTTTTGGGGCCCCCTTAGTGCCCTGTTGTGGCCCTCCATAGGGGCCACAGTTCAGAGTTTAAGAGCTGCTTGTTTAGAGGAAACAAGGTATTCATGTAATTCCATAAAAAGCAAATTATTTTGGAAAAAAAACAACGCCGGCCAATATATGTTCATTTTTGCGTATGTAAAATTCTGCACTGCAGCATTGCATCCCTCAGTCTCATTGGACTGAATTCATGATTTTGTCTCCTTTTTTGTTTTCATCTATGAGTGTGCCCTCACTACAGTACTTAGCATGTATTAAGCAAATCAAGTATCCATTCAAAAGCATTTGTAGTCTTGCAAAATGTATTCTAATATACATCATCAGAGGTCTTTAAACCTGGAAACCTTGTTTTATTTGAAATATGTAGCAATACAATCACCACCTGAGTCCATAGTACTTCTCTCACCTGAGACCAGACAGACACAAACCAGGTTTATACACTCAACTGCAGACACAAAGGAACAGAGACACGTCCGTGAAAATGCAGGCATACATTGTGCAAGGTTTTTATGCACCTTCACGCAACGTCCCTGAAGGCTCAGACTGAAATGTCAGCAGCCACGGCTCTTTTTTCCTACAGCTGACTCGAAGATGTCGAGCACAACAGATTATTGTATGAGACTAAAACGTTGCATTTGACACCATGGCAACATCGAGCTGCCAACAGCACACACTACACAGAGTTTCACAGACACGCTCAAAACTAACAAGCTTGTTTGAAATCGGTTTGAATTCTAACAGTTTAATAAGGCTATTTCAAATACTTTTCGCCAAAAGCAGTGATAAATGAAACGAAACAGACAATGTGCCACGCTACTGATTCAGAAACTACTTGGTACGTCTTGCTGACCGTGTTTCCGAAACTTCCTCTTTTCCATTTTGTGCACGTTGTAAACAAAATGCTGTGCAGCGTTCTGGAAAGTTACTCTTACAGGGAGGAATGGAGCTGTCAGAGAATAGATTTTAGAAAGCAAGTCATCTGCAGTCTCTCATTTAAAGCCAATTAAGCAGGTTTGTTTGCAAACACTATATTAGGGCCAGGGTATTTTATATCTTCCTACAAACTCTGGGAGAAGTTGCATTTGTCAAGTTTGCTGCAATCTGTGCTAATAAAAATGACCAGGGATTCGAGTTGCACAATTTGGACAAAATACTAGTGTTGTAATTATACTGCTGCATATTGCAACTGCCTTGCAATCTATTACATTGGTCTGACCAAATTCATTTACCTTCATTGGATTACATGAATACACTGAATGACCAAAAAAAATCCACTGAAACTCTGGAACTGTGGTAGGCCAGAATGCTCACAGCACACTGTGATTGGTTAGAGGACTCATTTGCATATTGCTGCCTTCCGTCAGTATTGCAAAGGCTAATAATGCAAAAATGATGGTGATAGACAGATTCAAACCATTCTAGATCTCCAGAATTCGGAACCTTCTAGAATTCCAACAGAATGTAGAATACATTCATTCCAATACTGAAAGCATTCTAAATAGGAAGCTGAACTAAAGGTATTATTGAAAAATTATGAATTATGGGCATTCTAGAATTCCAGTAAGCTGGCTCAGTGTTCTAAAACTCGATAGATCTAAGCCTTTTAAAATTCCAGCATGGTGGATTAAAAAAAAAACATTAATTCCATAATTCCGGGGCATTCTAGACTTTCAGTAAACTGAAATAAGAGCATTTTGGAATTCTGGAGTCTTCTATTATTCCAAGATGAAGGGTTCAAATAATTCTACAAATCCAGGATTCTGGAATTTCAAGAATTGCAGTAAGCTGGATGGAAAGTCTTCTAGAATTCCAGAATTCTGGGCATTCCAGAATTCCAGTAAAATGGATGGAAAATCTTCTGGAATTCCAAAGTTCTGGACAGTCTAGAATTACACTGAGCCGGATTGAAAATATTCAAGTGTTTCGGAATTCTAGGCATTCTAGGTTTCCTGTACGGTCGACGAACAGCATCCTAGACTTAATTTATTCCGGTCTTTCTCAAACTTCTGTAGGTGAGTTAATTAAAAGCCTGTACTGGTTTGAACTGAAGTCACCACGTTTTCTCAGCACAGCTGTGGAAGCCGGAGCATCTCCACTAGTCTTTTCTGCAGCGTCAATCAAACTGGTGAGAACTCCACTGATATGGGAGCGGTAGCTATGGAAACCGCACGCTACCTGGGTGCAGGTTCCCTTAATCATTTCTATAGATATCTCTCTATAAAGGCACCAATTAGCCACAGAAATCTCCCTCTGATCACAGCCATCTGCCAGTCATCCTTCCTCAGTCTCCAACTCTCTGCTTTCTTCAGCGCTTATAAAACAAGAACCACTCAGAACAGAGACAGAGCAGATCATTAGAGACAGATGGTTGATGTTAAGTGAAAGAAAGGTCAGCTCCAATCTTATGGTGGATTTGTATCCTATCTATTTATTACTCAAGCAATCCAGGGTTATCCGTGAACATCCTGAAGGAACATGAATGAAAATATGAACCGTATGACCAGTTACTATAGGGAACATGCTAGTTAAATTCCATTTGTAGAGTCCAAGGAGGAATTCAAAGCATTCTGGATTTTGAATATCCTGAGCATGCCAGGATTCCGGCAAAGCAGATTCCGGAGCATTCTGGAATTCTAAACTTCTAAACCATTCTTAAATTTAGGAATTCTTGTCTTTCTAGAATTGCAGAATGGTGAATTCAATTCATTCTAACATTTAAGAATTCCCATCTTTCTAGATGAGGTTGCAATAAATTAAGATCCTTACAAACTCCAGGAATTCTGAGCTTTCTAGAATTCCAGGTAAGGACAGTACAGTTACATGAGACAAATGCTGTATATGAAATACTGTGTTCTTGAATTTAATATGGTAATCGGGAATGCTGGCACTTCACAGGTTTGGTTTTCCTTCCTCCACCACGTCTGAATTAACTCTCGAAGGTCTTGATAATTACTGAATACCGAGTTGAATCAGGTGCAGAAACAGCACTGAGTAATGCAGCAGCTCTCCAGGACCTGAGCTGAGAAAGAATGCATGAAGCCTAATTTATGACGTATCACACCACACATTATGCTAAACAGACGCTCAGTTTGACAAACTGATGGTTGTTTCATACCTGCTGAACTTTAAAAGGTCACAGACGCCCCTGGCTCTGACTGGCTGGGTGTTGTGGAGTCGTCTGTCAGCAGTGCGACTCTTTAATTATACACAACGAGGGCAGGAGAGTGGAGGGCGTGTATAAATCACTGTGTGCTGTTCACTCTCACTTTAACCGAAGCACAACATTCCCTTCTCCTGACGCACACAGTTCATCAATGAACAGAACGCTTCCGATTCACTGTAATGGAATTTCAGAATTCTCAGAATTCTGCAGTTCTAGGATGCCTCTCCCCTCACACCTGTGGAAATCAACAAATTCTGATTATTCTGGAATTCTAAAATGCTTTGAATCCACCATGCAGGACTTCTAAAACCATCAACATTTTTGAATTCAAGAATGCTTCTGAATGTACCTTAAAGGAATTACATGATCGTAATATTCCGGAATTCTATAATGATGTAAATTTTTACTTGAATTTTACTTTCACTTGTTTTTGTACTTTTACTTATTTTATTTTACGTTAATTTCAGAATTCTGACGATCCTGTGATTCTAGACTGCTCTGAATCCATCGTACTGGAACTGTGTAACTGTCAAAATTCATTCATTCTTATTGGAACTCAAGAATTTTCCAAATTATGGAATTCTACAATGCCTTAAATCCACCTTCCTGGAGTTCTAGAATTCTCCAAATTCTGTAATTTTAGGTTCTTTTTAACCCACCTTGCTGGAATTCTAGAAGTCTGATAATTCTGGAATTCAAGAATGCTTTGAATCCACTGTACTGAAATTCTAGAACTGTTAAAATCCAGGAATTTGAGAATGTTTTGAGTCTGCCACACTGGAATTGCAGAATTTTCAGAATTCTGGAATTCAGAATGCTTTCAGTCTGCCTTCCTGGAATTCTAGAATTGTTTTTGAAGTCTTAAATGCTTTTAGTTGCATCATACTTGAATTGCAGAATCATCAGTATTCCACAATAGTGGAATTCTAGAATGCCTTAAATCCACCTTCCTGGAGTTCTAGAATTCTCCAAATTCTGTAATTCTGGGATCCTTTCAACCCACTTTGCTGGAGGCCTAGAAGTCTGATAATCCTCGACAATCCTTCTTGAATCCACTGTGCTGAAATTATAGAAATTATTTGAATCCACCATATTGGAATTGCAGAATTTTCAGAATTCTGGAAACCTAAAATGCTTTAACACACCTTGTATCAAATGAATTCTCAGTCCACAATAGTGGAATTCTAGAATGCTTTGGAGCGCACTTCAGCGGAATTCTAGAATGCTCTGAATTCTGGAATTGCGTGCCAGCCATGTCTTCAAGAAACAAACCAGCTGGTTCGGTGTTGCCGTAGAGACGGTCCGACCTGTTGCTGAGCCGCGGAAGCTGACACTCTCCTCTCTGAGTGTAAATCAGGCCTTATGGTTGGTGGGTGCAGCTGTGGAAGCGCTGAGAGCTGGAGTTTCTGTCTTGTGTTGTTATTACTGTGGAGAACGGAGGCAGCTGGCTGAGAGCGCCATTCTAGAACCGTGACACGCCTCAGTGTCTCTTTATCTCTCTCTCCCTTCATCTCCTCCCATACAGGCTGGAGCTGCTTATTAGAAAGCATTACAGTGTCAAAGCTCAACCACTCACATGACATCTGTCTCTCTCTGCCTCATTCTCCGTATCTCTCTTTCTCCCACTCACGCTCCATAGCTGAAAACACGGATATCTGCATCAGCTGAATGGGACTGATGCAAATCGAGTCAGGCCTAAATTGGACGTGTTTATTTGTGAGATGATAAAGGTTGCTGCAGGTCGAGGAGAGATAAACAAACCGCCTTTCTAAAAAACACTGACATTTACGACGTGCAGAGATTCAGTGGGTTTAGACAGTGAGAGAGAAAGGACAGAGAGAGAGCCAGAGAGAGGAGAAACGCGAGGCAGAAGGCAGATAATTAGATAAGCAGCTACAGTGTGATGGCAGCTTGAGCTTTCACTGCATTTCTCCACATCCACCCAGCTCTATTCAAACAACACCAGCTCCGCTGTCACTGCAGGAGACAATAGAGGACACTCAGTGTTGCTGTAGCACAAGAGCCTCTCTCCTCCCATTATAAACCACACAGCATTCACAACACACACACGTACGGCAGCATCTTCAAAACCACCCATCGAAAAGCAGCACATCACAACAAGAGCACTTCTTTCCATCCTGAGACCAAAAACAGCCTTAATTAATTTTTTTGCATGACCGTTTTCCAACCTCTCCACTTAATCCATTAGTAGATCCATGCTCCGCCCACAAATGTGTCCCTCCATAGCCAGCACGAGTCTGTTCTACAGTTTCTCATTAGGCTGAATGAATAACTGACTCTAAATGTAGGTATTGTGATATAAACTGAGTCTGTTCTACAGTTTCTCATTAGGCTGAATGAATAACTGACTCTAAATGTAGGTATTGTGATATAAACTGAGTCTGTTCTACAGTTTCTTATTAGGCTGAATTAATAACTGACTCTAAATGTAGGTATTGTGATATAAACTGAGTCTGTTCTACAGTTTCTCATTAGGCTGAATGAATAACTGACTCTAAATGTAGGTATTGTGATATAAACTGAGTCTGTTCTACAGTTTCTCATTAGGTTGAATGAATAACTGACTCTAAATGTAGGTATTGTGATATAAACTGAGTCTGTTCTACAGTTTCTCATTAGGTTGAATGAATAACTGACTCTAAATGTAGGTATTGTGATATAAACTGAGTCTGTTCTACAGTTTCTCATTAGGCTGAATGAATAACTGACTCTAAATGTAGGTATTGTGATATAAACTGAGTCTGTTCTACAGTTTCTCATTAGGTTGAATGAATAACTGACTCTAAATGTAGGTATTGTGATATAAACTGAGTCTGTTCTACAGTTTCTCATTAGGTTGAATGAATAACCGACTCTAAATGTAGGTATTGTGATATAAACTGAGTCTGTTCTACAGTTTCTCATTAGGCTGAATGAATAACCGACTCTAAATGTAGGTATTGTGATATAAACTGAGTCTGTTCTACAGTTTCTCATTAGGTTGAATGAATAACTGACTCTAAATGTAGGTATTGTGATATAAACTGAGTCTGTTCTACAGTTTCTCGTTAGGCTGAATGAATAACTGACTCTAAATGTAGGTATTGTGATATAAACTGAGTCTGTTCTACAGTTTCTCGTTAGGTTGAATGAATAACCGACTCTAAATGTAGGTATTGTGATATAAACTGAGTCTGTTCTACAGTTTCTCGTTAGGCTGAATGAATAACTGACTCTAAATGTAGGTATTGTGATATGAACTGAGTCTGTTCTACAGTTTCTCATTAAGGTGAATGAATAACTGACTCTAAATGTAGGTATTGTGATATAAACTGAGTCTGTTCTACAGTTTCTCATTAAGCTGAATGAATAACTGACTCTAAATGTAGGTATTGTGATATAAACTGAGTCTGTTCTACAGTTTCTCATGTGCCAATGTGCCAGTCTCTCTCTCTCTTTCTCACTCTCTCTGTCTGTTTCTCTCTCTGTCTCTGTCTCTCTCTATCTGTGTTAAATTGAATCAGCAGTAACAGTATGCTCTGCTGCTGCTCTGTTTGCTGCTGGATCCAGCCAGGGACTAACACACACACACACACACACACACACACACACACACACACACACACACAGGCAGCCAAAAACAACACATACATAAATACAGACTCACACACTCTCACTCAAATGTTCAAATACACGCACATGCATACTCATTCATTCACCTTCAGAGGGCTGAACAGCGCTCGCGGGAGAACTATGGATAAATCAACCAGCAGCAAACTAACAAAAGCAGCAGCTCCACTGACCATATAGTTTCACTCTGTAGTTCTACAGTTACAGACTGTAGTCCATCTGTTTCTCTGCATACTTTGTTACCCTGTTCTTCAACGGTCAAGACCCCCACAGGACCCCCACAGAGCAGGTATAGACGTGGTGGTGGTGTGTTAGTGTTGCGCTGGTCTAAGTGGATCAGACACAGCAGTGCTGCTGGAGTCTTTAAACACCTCTGGACACTGCTGGACTGAGAATAGTCCACCAACCAAAAATATCCAGCCAACAGCGTCGTGTGGGCAGCGTCCTGTGACCACTGATGAAGGACTAGAGGATGACCAACACAAACTGTGCAGCAGCAGATGAGCTATCGTCTCTGACTTTACATCTACAAGGTGGACTGACAAGGTAGGAGTGTCTAATAGAGTGGACAGTGAGTGGACACAGTGTTTAAAAACTCCAGCAGCACTGCTGTGTCTGATCCACTCAGACCAGCACAACACGCAGTAAGACAACACAATCACGTCAGTGTTACTGCAGTGCTGAGAATGATCCACCACCCAAATAATACCTGCTCTGTGGGGGTCCTGTGGGGGTCCTGACCACTGAAGAACAGGGTAACCGAGCATGCAGAGAAACAGATGGACTACAGTCTGTACCTGTGGAACTACAGAGTGAAACTATATGGTCAGAGGAGCTGACAGAGTGGACAGTTGGTGTAGAAACAGGTGCTTAGTGAATGTATATCATATATACACCCATTGACTGTATATATGATATAACTGATATATACACTCATTTGGAACAATTAAAATAATTGTCATTAACTACAAAATAAAATTAAAATAATGCAATTAACTACAAAAAATAATGAGATTAATCATGTTTAATTACATAAAATGATGTGATTAATCACAACCAACTACAAAAAATGATTAATCACATTCATCTACACAAAATGATGTGATTAATCACAATTAACTACACAAAAAAATAAGAATTATAATAAACAGAAATACATAACCAAACAGAATGATCTGATTAATAATGGTTAACTACATACAAATTAGGTTCATCGTGATTACTGCACAAAAAAGGTAATTAATTGCAGTTAATTTCACAAACTAATCTGATTCATCACAATTAACTACACAAAATAATGAGATTAATTACACAAATCGATTAATCACCAGTAATTAATTTAATTGTTTGACAGCACTAATTCTCACTCACACACACACATACACACACACACACACACAGACACACACACACACACACAGTCACTGACACATGCAGCTCTGCAGACACACTGTATAATTTCTCCCTCTGTTATCTGTGTTTTCTATCCAGGCTGCTTCTGTCCTCTTCACCAACTCTAATTCTGACTGCCCACAACACCAAACACACAAACACACACACAACACTGATACACTCTCTCTCACACACACACACACACACACACACACACACACACATTCAATTGTGCCCTTATGCCTCATTATTGATCTGTGCATGTGTGTGTGTGGTTTTCATGAAGCTTCAGGGCAAACTGAGCCGAAAGTGAACAAAAGAGTTCAAACTAAACTGATTCTGATTCACCAACACACACACACACATACACACACCCACACACACACACACACACACACACACACTATACTGCATAAACTATATGCTTTCAAAATATGTATTAAAACAAGTATGTTTGGCAAAAATATCACAGTTTCTCTGTACTTTAGTCCAAGTTTACAGATAACTGAGGCATCAGAAACCACATAATCAAGTCTGTTACAGATACAGAACAACCACAGTTTGAGGAGTGTGTGATGATTCAGGCATCCGGTTAGCACAATGTTAACTGGTGGGGTATAAGCTTTCATTAGCTACATTAGCCTCGTAGCTCGAGTGCTAAAACTAACGAAGCAAACTTCAGACACAAACGTCTTGACTGGACTACCTTTGGGTAAATGGGGTGCATTTGGTTTTTTGCTGAACTACTGCTTTAAAACAATTCTTTGATTTAAAGTGGTGCTGCAGGTACTGGTTAGTGCTCGACATTCATAGGAAATACTGATTCCCTACGAGGCGTCCAAGTTCTGAGTAGGACACAACAGTATAGTATGTCATAGTATGTATGTCAGTGTCTCACAGCTAATCTGTATAGAGTCATTTGTAAATGCCATAACTGTCTATATTCATGTGCAAAGAGTGTAAACTGTATCTGATCTGAGTATAATTAACAAAAACTAGACATTCATTTGATAAGAGAGGAGAGGAAATACAGTCTGTTGTGCACTCAGACTTAATAAGACATTAACATGCTGTTATAATCTGCCTTACAACAATGCAATAATAACATTATCACACAGCTGCCTTTAAAAAACTGTTTTTTGAGTAAAGCTGGACAATTTAATCCCAAAGTGAGCGCTCACTTGAGTTCTGGCTTAAGTTATCGGCTTAACTGAGAAATGAACTAATCTGGCTAAGTGATGATGTTTCCATCGCACTGCTGTAATACTAATTATAAAACAGTACCAAACAGGCTGAGGAAGGAATTCAAGGAAAGGAGGTGCAAACTCACCGAAGAATGACAATTATTTTTTTAGATTTTCAAGAATGGGACGATGTAAACCTTCCTCATTCCTGACACTGCATTTCGGCCTCTCAGCAGGGCGACAAGTCCAAAACATAAAGGAAATAAACGACGAAAATGGTGCACGTGTCGGCATCTTCAGACATGTTCCAGATCCAGCAGAGTCAAGAATCCAGCAGGTTCAGAATCCAGAGTCGGCTCAGCCTTTTCAACCTACTCAAACAAATTAATGGTCCATCATACAGCAGTTCTACAGACTAGATCCTAGGTAGAACCCGCAATTCAAACTAGCTGATGTGCAGTTAGTCCACTGTAGAGCAATTTTCTCAGCCTAGAGTGCTCACACATCAAACTAATCAACTTAGAGTTACTCCACCCCACAGCAATGCCACCAGTTCCACACAGTGTACACAGTTTAAATTGACTAATGTGCAGTTAGTTCATCCTACAGCAAATTCAAGACCAGTTTACATGTAGTACCAACAATTCAATCTAATTAACGCAGTTTTACGCCCTAAACGAATGCACTCACCTACTCTATCTCCTCTCCTCCAAATCTTTCCCTCCCTCATTCGCTCTCTCTCTCTGTCTGTCTCCTTCTCTCTCTGTAGCTTGTTGCTCAGAGAACATCCACAGCCTTCACACTCTCTCTCAAACTCCTCCCTTTTCTCTCTCGCCCTGCTTCTCCCTCTCTCTCTCCATTTCTTCCGTCTGCTAGTCTTGTTCTCTTTCACGCTTTTCCGTTCTCATGCCTTCGTCTCCAACACTGGCGCTGGTGTTGGTGTTAAAGCGCACTGATTCACTACTGTAAAGGACAAACACTCTCAACAAACCATATACACTCTCAATGCAAACAATAACACACATCCCACACGCACCGTCAAATCTTCATGCTTTTCTGCACTTCACGCCATGATTTCACGCACTACATGTGCAATTATGTTTATTTATAATGTGTACATAATGAGCCTGCCTTTCAGACATTTTGCAGACCTTTCAGTCTCTTTAGGTGACGTAAAATATCACCAAAACATCTACAGAAGGCCTTTTAAATATACAAATACAATATTATGAGAAAAGGAAATCATTGTGATGAATGTCAGGCTATACTGTATTTGTTTTAACAGTGTGATGAATGTTTGGCTATACTGTATTTGTTTTAACACAGTGTGATGAATGTCAGGCTATACTGTATTTGTTTTAACACAGTGTGATGAATGTCAGGCTATACTGTATTTGTTTTAACAGTGTGATGAATGTCAGGCTATACTGTATTTGTTTTAAATGCAGTGTGATGAATGTCAGGCTATGCTGTATTTGTTTTAAAGAGTGTGATGAATGTTTAGGCTATACTGTATTTGTTTTAACACGTGTGATGAATGTTAGGCTATACTGTATTTGTTTTAACAGTGTGATGAATGTCAGGCTATGCTGTATTTGTTTTAACAGTGTGATGAATGTCAGGCTATGCTGTATTTGTTTTAACAGTGTGATGAATGTCAGGCTATGCTGTATTTGTTTTAAAGAGTGTGATGAATGTCAGGCTATGCTGTATTTGTTTTAACAGTGTGATGAATGTCAGGCTATACTGTATTTGTTTTAAAGAGTGTGATGAATGTCAGGCTATACTGTATTTGTTTTAAAGAGTGTGATGAATGTCAGGCTATACTGTATTTGTTTTAAAGAGTGTGATGAATGTCAGGCTATGCTGTATTTGTTTTAACAGTGTGATGAATGTCAGGCTATGCTGTATTTGTTTTAACAGTGTGATGAATGTCAGGCTATACTGTATTTGTTTTAAAGAGTGTGATGAATGTCAGGCTATACTGTATTTGTTTTAACACAGTGTGATGAATGTCAGGCTATGCTGTATTTGTTTTAACACAGTGTGATGAATGTCAGGCTATACTGTATTTGTTTTAACAGTGTGATGAATGTCAGGCTATACTGTATTTGTTTTAACACAGTGTGATGAATGTTTGGCTATACTGTATTTGTTTTAAACACAGTGTGATGAATGTTTGGCTATACTGTATTTGTTTTAACACAGTGTGATGAATGTTTGGCTATACTGTATTTGTTTTAACACAGTGTGATGAATGTCAGGCTATACTGTATTTGTTTTAATATAATGTGATGAATGTCAGGCTATACTGTATTTGTTTTAACACAGTGTGATGAATGTCAGGCTATACTGTATTTGTTTTAACACAGTGTGATGAATGTCAGGCTATACTGTATTTGTTTTAAAGAGTGTGATGAATGTCAGACTATACTGTATTTATTTTAAATGCAGTGTGATGAATGTCAGGCTATACTGTATTTGTTTTAAACACAGTGTTATTAGTGTTAGGTTATATTGTATTTCCTTGTCTCGCTGTTAATCCACCTTTCGACATATCTTGAATAGGGGGCAGATTTAAATTATTTAATCACAATTTTGACTCATTTATCTTTTAAAGTCTTTTCTACAGATTGAAAAAAAAACTGAATATCATAAATGTTAATTAGGCTGTTGCAATTTCCACTAAACTCTGAGTGTTCACCCCAGTTTTTTGCTTTAGTATCTTTTTACTACATACATACTTGCACATACACACATGTAACTTTAATTTTTCTTTCAACTTTCCACCTATAACTGTACTTTTTTACTTTTTTGTTTTTAGTGTATTTATACTTATTGAGTGTATTTAATATATTCTTATACTTTATTCATTTTTTTCTAAGATTATACTGGAACAGCAAAGTAAGAATTTCATTGTACAGTGTAACTGCCTGTCTCTGCTGTGCATATGACAATAAAACTCTTAAATAAATCTTTTTTAGTTATCAAAGTCAAATTTCTGTTATCGTGACAACCCTAGTCTTTAGCGCTGGACAGCTCCTTCTGTTCTCCATCACAGCGTTCTCAATCATCCTCTTCACAGCGACAAACTGATAAATTAAACAGCGAGGAGAGGGAACGAATCACATTCCACACCATGGGGCCGTTACTGACTGAATCAACACTGGAAACACACTCGCTGAAGAGGAAAGTGACGGGGCTCCAACCATCTGTGCTGCATGCATGTTTGTAATTGTTACCTTTTTGGAATGGCTGAATGTGCTGAATGTTTTTGTGTTAGTCAAACAGGAAGAGAAACACTGTCTGAGCTCCCAGTGCAAACACAGCTCAAACTTGCTGCTGCTGTACATAATATGTATCAGAAGGTGCTATAATAATCATAATATCCCTTATCTCCCTATCCCTTGATACATGTAAATGAGCTCTGTTCTGATTGGTTAAAAAACTCCACCCACAAAGGTGTGCTCTGCTCCTTTGGTTCAGCTGTGAGTTTAACTTAGTGGCCTTCAGCGGCCCAAGCTAGTTAAAATAAAGCACCAGTATGGTGAATCTTTACGTCGCCTGGTCTTTATGCACCATCTTGCTACAATGCATTACCTTTCAATGCAGTGAGATACGTGATCGCAATGACTAATACTGAGGGCTTATTATTGTAAACAGTGCCTTCTTGTAAACACTGTTGTAAAGCTGGTGTAAGAAAATGAATAATGAAGAAATGAGGCTTTTTGATGTGGCTCTCATCTTTTGAATAGAACAGAAAAAACCGGGAGCAACACAGGTGAATGGTTGCTGCATATCAGCTGATTTGCATATCACTCACCACAAAGCCACCGGATTTCAAACTGACCAAACGGAGACGCTTTAGATTACCAAGTGTGAATGCACCTGTTTAAAATCTGATCAGGCTCCTGACTCCAGACACAAATCACATGAAACGATCAGGTGTAAAGAGGGTCTTATAAAAAGCCAGGAGAATGTGGTTCTCCATAATACAAGCCCTTTAAATTTAGACTGATCCCCAAAGCCTCCGTTTCTGTCTGATTCTCTTCCAGGAGAAAGCTGAAGTGTGGAGCCAGCAGGAAGCGGCCGACTGTTTAGTCTCACTGAGTTAAAATGCGCGTCTCAGTTTGAAGCTGTCAGCTCGTCTCTTTCGTCTGGTCAGAAAGGCGCTGTGGTCAGGACGGTCGCCGTGGCCGTGTTTTAACAGCTCCATTAAAGAGCAACAACAAATGAGGAAACAGTAGGAGACAGCGGTGGGGCGGTGGAGCGGTGGGGCGGTGGGGGAGTAAGAGCTGATTTCCATGGTGACTTTCAGCCAATGTCATCCTACATCCTACTTTCATCCCTATGAGTTAGTATTCTACACCAAACCACTCACACATACTTTAATATCCAATACTCTCTCTCTCTCTCTTTCTGTCTCTCTCTTTTTCTGTCTCTCTCTCTCTCTCTTTTTCTGTCTCTCTCTCCGTCTCTCTCTCTCTCTCTTTCTGTCTCTCTCTCTCTCTCTTTCTGCCTCTCTCTCTCTCTCTCTCTCTCTCTCTTTTTCTGTCTCTCTCTCTCTCTCTCTCTCTCTCTCTCTCTCTCTCTCTTTCTGCCTCTCTCTCTCTCTCTTTTTCTGTCTCTCTCTCTCTCTCTTTCTGTCTCTCTCTCTCTCTCTCTCTCTCTCTCTCTCTCTCTCTCTCATCCTCAGGTCTAGGTGTGACTTTCTTAGTGTGACTTTCTTAATGAAGAGATCTTCAGTTCCTCACAGCCACAATGCTGAATGCACATAAACATACATCTCAGCTATAGTTATGAATTATGAATGAATATTTTCACAATCGATTGTTTGTATAAACTAATCAACTAATAATCGATTAATCAGCCTAAATGTGGCCTGTGAATGTGAAGAGCTGTAGCAGTAAAATGTTTGGCGATGTTCTGACAAACAGGTTCTGTTCACCAAGAGCCAAATTACCACCACAGAGAACAGCATGTGGCACTTTGCTGAAGCTGCCTGTAATTTGGAGCTACAGTAAGCAACAAACAACAGATCAGAATCAATGATATAATAATGAATATGCAGATCAAAATTATTCTTCAGGCTTTAGCATCATTTAACCAGTTTATCATTTTTACATGCTTGTTCATTTGACATGCTACACTATATGGCCAAAAGTATGTGGACAGGCACCTCCTAGTTATTGCGTTCAGGTGTTTTAGCCACACCCATTGCTAACAGGGGTATAAAATCAGGCAAAGAGCCTCGCAGTCTCCATAAACACTGGCAGTAAAATGGGTCGTACTGAAGAGCTCAGTGACTTTGAATGTGGCACTGTTAAAGGACGCCTTCACCACAAGTCAGTTTGTGAAATTTCTGCTCTGCTAGATCTGCCCCTGCCAACTGGAAGTGCTATTATTGTGAAATGAAAGCAACAACAGCTCAGCCACAACACAAAATGGGGCTGCCGAGTGCCAAAGCACCCATTACATACACTCTGTGGCATCACTCACTATAGAGCTCCAAACTGCCTCTGGAAGCAACATCAGTGCAAGAACTGAATGTCAGGAGCTTCATTAAATGGGTTTTAATGGCTGAGCAGCTGAACACAAGCCTAAGATCACTATGCGCAATGCCAAGTGTCGGCTGGAGTGGTGTAAAGCGCCACCACTGGACACTGGAGCAGTGGAAACGTGTTCTGTGTAGTGATTAATCACACTTCACTATCTGGCAGTCGCGGGACCAACTCCACATTAATGCCAATGGTTTTAGAATGAGATGTCCAACCAGCTCACGTAGGTGTGGCAATATGGTGTATGCAAATCATCATGCAAACTCACCACTAATCACTGCCCTGCTGATTCAGAGAGAGGGTCAATTTTAGTTTGATTTTTAAAAATCGAATAATTAAATGCATTTCAAATGCAACCCTACACTGTACATAATAATTACAGATAATAACTGATTTCGAATGATATGGAGCGTATATTGTGATGAGATTTTTGTCCAGCCCTGAGCAGCAGTGATCCATATTCATGAGGAGGACGTCCTCTTAATGTGGCAGTGACATGCCGGAGCAGATGTGTCGGCCATGCCTGCCTTCTAAAGGTTTGCGCAATCGCTCCGGGCGAGTCTGAATGTGATTCCACATTTCTCATTCCAAAACAATGGCAACCAGATACTAATGGTTGCCACAACAACCAGTGGTTGTAATCAGAGCACATTTGCATGAAATGGTGGTGGAGAGGAGAGGAAGACTCATGCCATCCCTTCTTTATTTGTTCTCCACTTTTCGCTCTTTGCAGCTCACTGAGAGAAAGAAATTGGAGTGCAGGGTAATGAATTGAGAATTCACAAAGTAGAACTAATATGACAGCATAACAACGGCCCACATCACATGTGCAGCCTGCTGAAAAATGCACCACACTAAAATCTGATATAGAGGGATATATGTCTGCATGTTTGACACAGGTATGTATATTTACATGATAAATACATATAAATACAATGCACTTGTATATCTACATAATCAAGCAGTACTTGTTAAAGGGGAATTACATTTTTTTAAGTTTCTCCCTAATCGAGTGTTTGAGATGTAAACAGAGAGATTCAGAGTGGTTTGGTGTGAAATGGTTCAGATGTCTTTACAGTGGTGGTGATAGGAACCAGGGGTCGCCATGACTACAACACAAATATAGACATTTTATTTACTATCCAGACCCACCAGTGAACCTACACGAGTCTTCTGAGTTTATATGGAATGTTGATGATGGAAAATAGTGGAGAATCTAAAATAATAAGTGTGAATATATGAAATAAAGCAATGAATATATTAGTAAAAAAAGCCAAAATCTTCTCAAAACTATCACAAAACAATGTATCAGACATCAAGCAGTGAATTCATAACCATTTCATGTAGTAACTTTCTGTGAGGGAGCTTTTAGAGGTGGACGTCTGGTTCCTATCACCACCACTGTGACCAATTCTGACTCTGTAAGTTTCTCTAGAATGGAGTGTTTCACACCAAACCACTCTGAACGACTCTGTTTACGTCTTAAACATTTAATTATGCGGAAATTTGGCAAAATCAGTGATTCATTATTTTAAATAGTGGTCAGTCCCATCTATGTATGTACAGTCATACGCAAAATTCTGAACATAAATGTGCCATTTGTTTTGCACAGGTTACATTTTATGTTTTATGTTTTGTCCCAATATTTTAAATCCAGAAAATAAACAGTAATTGTGCATTTAAAAAGTACAGCTTCTCTGTGGAGGCAGTGTTAACTTTTTCACTTAGAAAATCAACAACGACATGGAATTTGGGGGTGCCTAAACTTTTGCATACGACTGTACATAGCTTATACGGGGGACGTATGTGAGGTAGCCAGAGAAAACCGGCAGTAAAATTCTCAATGATGAACTTTCAGCACTGTGCGCCAGGTTTGTCACATCTCAGTACATAGTCGAATATTATTTCTTTATTTAGCCAAAACAGCCTCAGAGAAAAAGGAATGAAATAAATTTGCCCAATTTCCAGCACCTTGTACTCAGTTTGACACGCTGCAGAAATTCCATAAGGGAGCATTCAGTATTCCGGAGGCTGCTGCTGAGCTGAATGAGCTGCAGGCCTGAGCTGACGGGTTTTATTTCAGCTCCGTAAAAGTCTGAGTGAAGCGCGCGACTCTGCCAGACGTAATAAAGAAATATGTTCTCGTCGCTGACTGTAAAAATCATTAACAGTGAAAGGGCAGAAACACAGCAGAGCTCCTATAGCGCCGTCACTTCCACCACTCACAGCTCAAGGTTGCGTTTCCATAGTAATTTTTCCTCCGTTGCCATGGCAGATCACGTCTCGTTACGTCTCTATTTTAGATATCATTTCTTGTTCCTAATCTGAGATCTTTTGAATCGCAGCTTGTCTAGACTGGCCGTTTTAGCTAAAGACCTTTAAAGGGAATTACCTCCAAATCTCTGAGATCCACTTATAATGTCTGTGTGCTTTTTTCATAAATCACATTATACAACAATTTTCATCCCTTACAATCAAACAGGCTGTTTTTGTTACTGTGCCTTTAAGACTGATACAGTCGTATGCAAAAGTTTGGGCACCCCTGGTCAAGTTGCATGCAATTGCATAAAATGTGGTCTGTGCAAAAGTTATGGCACATTTTGTGTTATATATCCTCCCCAACATGTTAAACTCAGCAAATAAATAGAAACCGTCCACTAAAACTTGCACAAAATGTCATATTTAAGTCTGTTAATTGAGAGATTTTCATAATTTGACCAAGGGGTGTTCACACTTTAGCATATGACTGTATGTACATGCATATTTAAAAGCTGTCCAGCCTGAAACACTCATATTTATAACTTCAGTATGAGTGGGCAGAGTTGAAGTGCTGTAGGCTGAATAGGCGGTTATGTAAACGTGATGGTTTGCTTTACATCACAAAAACAAATTCGAAACAGTCTGTATTTGCATCTTAGTTTCCATATATTGACTGAATGGACTGGTGACTGAAACTTTAACAATGTGTACAGACGACATAAACAAGTGAGAGAAAATAAATTTCCCATGATACAGAACCTTTAAGCCTTTACTTACTGAAGGCCCACTTAAAGAACTGAACAGCCAGTGCACTAAGAGCTCTACCTTCTTGATATATGAACCTCTAATTAATGCACATGAATTGTTTCCATGTGAATTATATTATATATGAACTGTACACATCTGTAGCACAGCCTTATGCCCTCTAAAAGGCCTCGCTCTGCTTTAAAAAACTAAAAGAAACATAAATGTGTCAATCGCCAGTCGCTACTTAAACTGTCGTCTGGAGGATAGTGATCAGCTGGAGATTCTTCCTCCCCGATACTTTTCCTGTCACAGCCTTCATGTCCACAGAGCAATCAATCTACAATAACCACCTCTACAGGCATCCGATCACACCAGGACCCTCGTCCAGCACAACACAGCTGTGGAGAACACGCGCCATCACACACACACACACACACACACATGCAGGTACACACATTCCCATCTTTACCAAATCAGTTATTCTGAATTAAGAGATGTGTTTACTTTACAATACAAATTCCGATAACAGACAGAAAAACCTTCTTCAGGTGACCTAATGCTCTGACTTTTTCTGGCAAGCATTTTTCTGTAGACTAGTTTGTAGACAGAATGTCTAGCTGTGCTATGCAAGATTTGGAGCCCTCTCTGGTGGAAATCTGTAACTGCACCCCCAATGTGTGGAAGAACATTTTGGAGCATGGGTTGTGCTTTGGCCCCCTTCACTGAGAGGATGAATCTGATGATTGAAGGAGAATTCAAAGAGAACTCAGTCTAAACTTGGTGAAGGAGCGTCTTCTGAGGATGTGAGTGTATTATCTACTACTATCATCACATCTTCATCAATATATGAGATCCCTGAGGACTAAACATCGGACCTTCTTTTTGAGTCTGTGCGTGTGAGATTAATACTTAAAAATGCATCACATGGTTTGAAAAACTTCCACAAGGCCTTACAGGGCGACTCACAGCAGTGTCTGACTCAGTAATGCAACTTCTTTCAATTTTTTGCCGCAGCTTAATCAATCACATAATAATCGCATATTACACACAAGTAGGTAAGTTAATGAATGCATTAAAAACCACTGGTTTATGTTACCATGAGCTTTTAGAATGCTTCATATTTATTCTAAGCGCCCTCTTGTGGATTTAGGTGACATAACATAAACTTAGGCTGAATCAAACGGTTCCTCACTCTCTATGCAGTACACTGTGTGAGTTATGAAATTTTCTGCCTTCAAATAGAGCAGAAAATCCAGCAGGGAATGGCACACAGGTGGCTGGATCCCAAATGACTCTTTGCTGGACATATTATGCACTGTTTGGGTGCAGGAGCCATCATTTAAAGACCTACATAGTGCACTATCCAGGGATTAAAAGGCTGTTTGAGATGCAGTCGTAAAATGTTCCATTTATCGCAGTTTTGTATCCCAGTCTTGAAAATTCATCTGAGAAAACCCCTCATTCAGCATTCAGATCTCACCAGCTTAAACAGGTTCTCCTCCTGCTCAACTCAGACCTTCTAGATCTTCATTCCAACCTTAAATTGATAGTTCAGCTCCACATTTCCACCTTAGCCCAAATGTAGTCAGTCCAGTCCAGTTTTAGCACTGGAGCTATGAGGCTAATGTGAGGTATGAGCTTTCACAAATAATGAAAGCTTATACCCCACCAATAAGCATAGTGCTAACTGCTAATTATCACACACTTGCGTGTAATAGATTTGTGGTTTCTGACACTGACTGACACTGTTATCTGACAACACTGACAAAATTAAGGACAAACCTGAGGCTTTAAGATGGCTGCACCTGTTTTTTAACAATGTTAAGCACATTTGTCCATTTTAAACCCAGCGTTTGGGTCTGGCGTTCAGCTCCACCTCAGCTCCCAGATTCACTAAATCAGGAATGCTAAACGCTGCAGGAATGCGTCTTCAGGAGAAGCACTGAGCAACCTGCTCTAACATTTCAGCTCCAGCAGATGTAGCACAAGAACAACACTGTGTGGGAGTGAAAGTTGTCAGGAACAATATTTCGTGGTTTTGTCTTCTTTCTCTTAAGAATCCTGCACTGTTAAAGGACCTCATATGGAAAACACACAGCTCAACACAGCGAAACAAGAGCCTTTTCATAAACACTGGATCCACTGGAGCATCTGCCCATTATACGTTTTCATTCAGACCGAAGCTGATTATCACCAAAACTGAAAGCATGGCTAAAGATCACTGAAGGCTAGCAAGGCACGAAAAGGAGTAATTAGCATGGCTATGTTAATCGTGGAGTTTCAAGTTCTGCTAGCTTCTATTCAATTAGCATAACTATGCTAATTTATGGGACTCCTGCAATCCTCTATTAGTTGTTAGACATGTTAGCATTTGACTCCTCTTTTAAAAGATGTGTCAAGAGTCTCAAAGCTTTTTTCTTGACATTCTGTTTGCTGTCCTCGTCCTCTTGGCCAGAGCTCAGTGGTACACAAAAAAGAGGAGATATGGAGAAACAAATACCCTACAATAGTAACAGTAACACATCGTTTTAACCAACCTACATAGGGACTTCATAACACATGCATAAGCATGAATTACATATTTAAAAATGGACACATTAGTGTTTAGAAACAGCTTGAGTCAGTATTCACAAGATGACGTTTTATGAAGTAAACGGCGCTGTACTGGCATAAGGGGTCATGGATATTTGTTACATTTATAACACCGTAATGAAGCATCATTTTCAAATAACAGAAGGCAGAGGTCGGAACACCCTAAATCAGTCCTCTAGTGTGATAACATCAAGCTAAAGTGATCATTTGTACTTTACCTCAAGTAGAAATATACAAAAGTAATGTTAACTAGGCCTCTGCCTTCTATTGCAAGGGCATGACGCTTCATAAGAGTGTTATTTATCTTTCAAAATATTATAAATTTATGCCGGTACAGAGTAATTTACTTCATTAAACATCTTACTTTGCAAATACTGGCATAAGCTGTTCATAAATACTCTAATATTTGCTTTTAAATAGCTTATTCACTGCTTATGCATGTGTTATGAAATCCCTATGTAGGTAGTCTTCAAATAAATCACTGGAGCTACAAGAGCCACTCTGTCAAATAGTGTTGATCAGTGCTCTAGATAAACATTAAGAACAAAAACTAGGACATTTGCCATTTAGTTCTAGGTATATTGAACTGATTTATTCCAGAACCTATGAAGCTTCACAGTGCAACTTCTTTTTTCTGTAAAATGGCGTTGATGGTAAAAAAAAGTCTTTTTTTAAACCCCTGGCATGACAAGGTTACAAGTCTAACATTAAAAATATCCAAGGGTGACAGTTCCTCTTCAACATTGGAGATTAAAAATATTTCCTGAGGAATTACCAGCACTACCACTCCTCTAAGTATTCCATAAAAGCAGGGGCCTTTCTGCTTCACACATGCTTTTAATGAGCTGTTTATACTTCCCACTCTCATTTTCCAAGTTTTCTTTTTGCCCTTTCAGGCCAGCACATTACTTTTATTCAGAAGCCAAAGTGCCTCCAGTTAAATTAAATGTTTCAGAATTTTAGCTAAAAGCAGTGCCCAGTGGTGACGGGTAACAAGGACACCATGTATCCTCTTTGTGTACGCCCCCTAGTGGCCATACCACCGACATTGTTATCAGACAAACTAGGTCACTGTTGACTTTCTGTTTGTGAAATGTTGTGACATTTTGTGGTGAGAACACCCTGCTGTGAAAAACATTCACACCTCTAAACTAAGACAGCCCTGCTGAGATAAACCAGACAAAGACAGCTTTCTTTATACCAAGCATTTCTGTACAACTGGCAAAAACATTTAAATCCAATAAAACACATAACTATATTAAATGATGACTTGCTTGCTCACCTACGAGGATGAAGATCCAGTTTGCTTCGGTTTTGTAAAGTATACAGATTTCCATCGAACTAAATTCCATCTAACAAAGTTAACGAAGAATAAAAGGGGAGGACTGCTGAGGACCACCTTGAAAACAGATACAAATTACATGTTATGGCTACTGTGAAGAGGAGCTAAGCCAAGTCAGTGGAGTTAATTTCCATCCAGAGTCTCACAGTAAGAAAAAAATGACATTCTGGAAATTGATGTCCACTCAGCTACATATAAAGTCCCATGGAAACCATGGAAATCCACACTGTGAGGAGAGGAGTGTATAAATGAAAACCAGACAGCCGACTGTCATCCCTCTGGACTCATAAATGACAATCCGAACCATGTTGGTGAGAACGGTTGTGTTACACAGCATCGACTTCCACAATACTAAAGACTCACTTAGCCTGAGCACCGCTGTTTCCAATTAAACCGAAAATGAAAGAACTTCAGTGTATACTGTTCGTGATTAGAAAACAGGGAGGACATTACAGCTAATTACCCAACTCTTAATGAAGTGCTCGAGCTGTAGCCCGGAAGAAATGGATTTGGTCAACCTGTCATGAGAAGCTGTAATGAATATAATAAATATTTCAACAAATAATCAAGTTGTTCATTACTGCACAGAGCAGTGACAGAGTAGGATGATTAGCAATATCAGAACAGAATCAGAGTAAACCATCTGGTCGAAAATCTGTTAACATTTTCCAAAACTGAACTTCAATCAACCAAACAACCAGGCCAGGTCAAGCGTAGGAGAAAACACAATGATGAAAAGAGGAGTGAGGAGTAAAGCAGATGATATAAAGAACGAGACAGAAAAAGGGACTGAGTATCATAACATAGAGGAGGCTCTCTTTCTCCTACCTGGTGCAGGTGAACCCTGACTTTGTTGATGGCCTTCAGCCAGCGGAGGCGGGAGAGAGCAATGGGAGGAGATCTGACCCCAATGAAACTGAGCGAAGAAAAACAAAACAAGACCCAGAACTGAGGATGAGGTGCGTAGGAGAGAAACAAAAACACAAGTAAAACAATGCCTCAAACACAATGACTTGCTACAAATTTGTGATTCCAAAGCACTTGGATACGACAAGAAGTCAGTATTACCATCATTATTACGATTACAACTGCAGTATAGTTTAACCTCCTAAACACATGCACTGTAAAAAATATCTGAAATAGCTGAGATTATCGCAAATATGTCTCATTATAAGAATGTTTTTAACATTTTTACTTGTCTTTAGACAATTTATCTAATGAAACTGTCTTATTCTATTGGCAGATACTTCTGCACTATTTCTTGAAACAAGCAAAATGATCTGAGATCACTGGCTCCCAACACGGTCACCAGATAGTCCACATTTGTCCTACGTGTTGGAGAAAAATGTGGACCATCTGGACGAAGCTGAGGACGGGAATCATTGTTCTAGATAATACTGCAGTATATATAAGTTATATACTAGATTTACGTTTTTTCACTGGCCAAGAAATTAAAATGAAGAGATAAAATTCCTTTAAAACTACACACAGTTCACAGAGCTGTGCCATCTTTACTATTCAATGTGTACTTTGCTATACTGTCTAAAGCCAATGTTGCACAATCTCATGCTCAAAAACTTCATTTAACATCCTTTTAAACATAACAAAAGAGGTAATTACATGGAGACCAGTAATAAGCCTCTCACATACCTTTCTGACTTCTTCCCTTGAATAGCAAGTGGTTTGGCAGGCAGGGTAACCTCTGCTGTCTCTTTCTCCACACTCGTTTGTATCTCTCGCTCTCCTTTCTCTGCATCCTCTGAGGATAGCTGGGGTTGGGCTCTAAGAGGAGGTCTAGACCTGGTGTCTGGGTCACTCCTCTCCTCTGGTTCAGAGCTGAACTGGGAGCTGCTCTGGCTGAGGTTACCGGACGACCCAAACCGTGAGCTGTCCGCCGGGCTGAGGATGCAGAAACACAGGAGGTCACGACCTTGTGGCTAGTGTGGGCTGAAAAGCTAGAGTGGGGTTTAGGCCAGAGCTATTCCACAGAGGGCTGCGTTAGACTGACACTCCATGCACCTGATTAATTGGTTTGTGTCCAAATAAATGGAAGGTACTTATGAACTGCACTGAATTTGCATATGTTGACCATTAAATTCAGATAGTTGGGTGCTTTGTCAGGGCAGTTAGCTAAACCATGCAGAGCTCAGTGGAATTGCTTTAAATTAGTTTAAATCAGTTTGGGCCACACTGGAGTACACTGGTGGTCAATATGGAGGCTAAGCATGATAGTTAAAATTATGTTAGGAATAAGAAAATCAAGGGAATGAAAACAGGTATGCAAAGATAAAGGAAAGCTACAACTACAACTCCAGCCACTACTGTCACAACACATAAAAACATCACTACTGTGTACAACGCATAAAAACACTCTACCTTAGCATTTTACATTTACGGGAAAGCTGAATGGGACCTCATTGGTTTGTTTTGTGTTATAGCAGGTCCTCTACTGTCATCTGCCCTGTTGAACTCCAGTGATTTACTTTCCTTTACTTTTGGCAAAATTACTTCTGCCATTACCTTTTCCCCAAGCTTATAGCATAGCCTACGCCTCTCTCACTTTCCTGTCTGCATAAATCTTCCATCATTCTCTTGATGTAAACAAACTGTCCAGAGCTGAAGGAATGATTCAGGCAACCTGAAAGGAAACAACCCACACACATACTAGAGGAAAACTAATAAATAAAGACTGCACTTCCATCAGTGCCACTTAGAGTGTTTCTACTCTAGCCCATGGGCAACAGACCTTCTGTAAATGATTTATTTTTTGGTCTCTGAAACTTTTCAGCTGGATTTTTTTTCTCTGAACATAAAGATTATCTGTGTGTGTTTGAAGATATTTTACTGTGTTAGCCAGAAAAAGATAACTGACAAGTTCACAAATAACTTATTTTAAACACCCTAACATTTTATGTTTTCCACCTTCTGTTCTAAACATCATTTTATCTAACCATCATAACCAACATATTTCAATGAATCTATAGCAATACTAAAGGGGAGAGGCTAACAGAGCCAACACAAATCAGACTACAGCACAGGGGGGTGGAGGACAGGGGTCACAGTAAAGGATAAACAGCTTCAGCACAACTATTCATCATGTTCCTACTAGCCTTTTGTCAAGCTCTTTTGAAAGATGGCTCTCTGGTAGTTGTCCATGTTCTGTAGCATCCCTGTCCTTATCTTCGGGAGGTGGAGCAACTTCAGCCTGGGGTTTATTTTGTGTTTTGTCTTCAGGGCTGGAAATGTCCTGCTTTAATGCTACAGGACCTTCTGGACCCATGTCAAAACTTTGCTGCTTATCTGAAGAGATGTCACTTGGTCCCTCCATATCACTTGGATCTGCACTTTCTGTTTCATCTGATTCTGATGATAATATATCAGTCTCTGGTGCTTCTTCATCATCTTCAGTTTTCAACTCTGCTGGTTTGGCCTGTGTAGTTACAACTGCAGGAGGTGTCTGAGGTGGTGTGCTCTGCCACGGGAAGCCTATTTTCTTCCCAAACATAGATGCAGTAGACATGGGTTCCTCCTTTGTGGCCGCTGGCTTCTCCTCTTGGAAGAGACCAGCAGAGAGGCCTTTCAAACCAGAGAAAAGACCCCCTGAGTCAGGCTGTTGTTGAGAGGGCTTTATTTCATCTGATGAAGCAGGGGTGGAGGACCCAAACAGAGAACTGAAAGGCTTTGCTGTCTCAGCAGCACCTGACAACAGACCTCCAAAGGAGGGAGCTGACAGGCCTGGCAAATCAAACATGCCCTTAGCTGGAGGTGAAGTTGGATGTTTCTCCTCAGTATCTACTTTTTGTGTTATTGTTGGAGACATTACAGGTTCCTCTGGTTCTTCTAAGGTCACATTAGACCCTTTGTTCAAAACCCCTGTTTCAGATTTTTCTTGTTCAGTAAGTACATTTGTGTTCTCACTGGTTCTATCTTTTGCCTCTTCAGCAGACATAATGTTGGGCTTCTTGGAATCTTCCACAGTTTCACTGATGTCTGTCAGCTCTTGCTCCTGTTTTTCAGTGGGTAAGGCTGTTGCTTCAGGTTCATTTACTGTACTTGACTCTTTGTCAACAGGACTTCCTGGCTCATTAGAGTCTTTTGTGTCAGCTCGGTTCTCAGTCTGAGACTTGCGAGTCTCTGATGCAGACTTGCTCTCCTCTGGTTTAGCAGCATCCATTCCCTTAAATAAGCCAAACAGATCACCTGTCAGGGACTCTGTGGGAAGACCAGTGGGTAGGCTGGTGGGGAGGTTAAAAAACGAGGTCTTTTGTTGTTGCTGAGGACCTGTCGCTGTAGCAGTCTTGAAGAATGATGTTTGGGGTGTTGAGAAGAAACTGGAGCTTGCTGGCTTGCTGGAAGCACTTGATCCAGAGAACATAGACATAAATCCAGAAAATCCAGCTGGTTCAGGGGGCCTCTGAGGTCCAACCATCCTTGGTCTAGGTTGACCAGGCATCCCAGGTCTAGGGCCTTGTATTCTAGGTCTTGGTTCACCAGACATTCCAGATCTAGGGCCTTGCATTACAGGTCTTGGTTGGGCTGTAGGCCCTGGCATTCTTGGTCTAGGTTGGTCTGAAGGGCCAATTAACCCTGGGTGAGGTCCTGGAAGTCCTATGATTCCTGGTGTGGACTGTGGTTGCTGTTGAATAGGAGCAGTAGGCTGTGGCTCTGGATCTGCTTGAGCTGTTAGTTCTGTTAACTGGTTTTCTGTTCTGGCTAGTTGTTTGCTCTCACCCACCTTCTTCTCCAGCAGACTCTCGCATGTTTCTTTTTTAGAAAGTTTGATAAGGTCAGCATCTTTGTCTGTTCCAGAACCACTTTTCTCTGACTCTGGGCTTGCTTGAACTGATCCTTCTGTTAACTGTTTTTCTGTTTCATCTTGCTGTTTGATTTCAGCCAGCTTCTCTTCCAGCAGATCCTCATATGGTTTGTTTTCAGGTAACCCGGTATGGTCACCCTCGTTGTCTGGTTCAGAAGTACTTTTCTCTGCCTCTCCCTGTTTTTTTGTTTCTTCTATTGTCCCCAATTCCTCAAGCCTCTCACTCTTTGCTAATTTATCAGTTTCAGCAGAACCCACAGAATCCACAGATTTGTCTAATTCCGGTGGTCTCTCTACTTCAACAAGTTCTTCTGATTCAATTGGCTCTACAGATTCCAGTTTTTCAGGCCCTGAAGATTTTTCAGGCTCTGCCATTTTCTCTGATTCAAAAGGTTTGTCAGATTTTGATAGCTTCTGCACTTCCAATTCTTGGTCGGGATGTAATGATGCAGAAGATTCTTCTACCATGTCAAAAGTTGAAGGTTTCTCAGATTCTAAAGAATCAACTGATTTACCAGTTTCTTTGTCTGTATCTACTTCCAATTCCTTGCTCTTAATTTCATCAGTGTTCATTTGTTCAACAAGTGGTTTTTCAGCTTCTAAAGTTGGCTGTTCTTGAGGCTGTTCTTCAGGTGGATGAGTCAAAGCTTCGGCTTCACATTCTGACTTCTCAGTTATTTGATGATGGGTACGTTCAGTTGGCACTGAGATTTTGTCTCCGGCAATCCCAGCACATTCTGTATTGACAGATTCATCTGTTATTACAGTACTGACATGTTCTTCATTAAATGCAGACACATGCTCATTTGGAAGATCTTGTCCAGCTTCTACCAGTTTCTTTTGTGGTGTTGTAACATCTTTGATTCCCTCAGCCACAAGAGAATGAGAAGTTTTGCTGCATGAAGATTCCTCCTTCAGAGTGGCTATATCTTCAGGTATGAGTTCACCAGTTTTCTTATCATCCATAAAAGACAAAAGGCCGAACCCACTAGATTTCGGTTTGTCTGAACCTCCTCCAAGGGAGAACACAGAAGTAACTTTGAACATACTTTCTGACTCAGAAGATTCTGGAGGACTCGGCCCACCAAACATAGAAAGTAATCCTTTACCTGTTGGCTCTTTCTTAGCAGTTTCTGCTAATGCAGGAACAGTTTGAGCTGGGGAAGACTGAGCACTTGGTCCACCAAACATGGAAAACAAACCAGGCCCAGTATTATCTTTTGGCGTGGATGATCCAGGCAGGATGCCCCCAAGAACTGAAGACCCAGAAGCAGGTGGTTTGGGAGGAGCTGTCGCACCAGGAGCTGTCTGCGTAGTAGGCCCACTAAACATAGAAAACAGTCCTTTTCCTTGAGACTCTTTGGGTGGAGGTCCCCTAGGTGGAGGGCCTCCAGCAGGGGGACCTCTTGGACCATGTCCTGATTGACCTCTAGGCCCAGGCCCTGGAGCACCCCTGGGACCAAGTCCTGGTGTCCCTCTTGGACCTGTTAATAGTGGTCCTCTTGGCATAGATCCTGGTGGACACCTTGGGCCAAATCCAGGTGGACCTTGTGGGCCAGATTGTGGTTGAGTAGTACTTCCAGCAAACATAGAAAACAAACCCTTTCCAGCTGTTTCTTTAGGTGCAGGTGCTAAGGTTGACTGAGGACTACCACCACCAAACATTGAGAACAGACCTGTGCCAGGTGTTTCTTTGGAAGTTGAGGAGCTGGGAAGAATGCTACCAAGTATGGATGATCCACTCTGAGTCTGTGAAGGTGCAGAAGATGAACCACCAAACAGTGAGAATATACCTTTGTTAGAGTGCTCCTCAGCAGCAGTGTTAGGTGGTCCAGTATGACTGGCAGATATTTCTTCTTTTGGTAATGCCTCTGAACTTGCCACTGGAGTTCCTACTGACTGTGTTTTTTCTAATTCAGCTGCCAGTCCTTCTGAGATCGACTGCTGGTCCCCAGTGGACATGACCAGTGTTGTGTCGGTGGGTATTTGCTCCGTTTGTTTGACTACCTTTTCAGGACTATGTAACTCAAAGGATTCTGTGAGGGGCAAATGCTCTACCTTATGAGTTAGATGTTCTGGGCTAGAAACACTAGAAAACTCACTATCCTCTTTGGATTCTTCCTCCAGTTTTGTTACTCCAGAGGTCTGAAAACTGAGGATCTCGTCCTTGACTTTGGCTTCTACTCTAGCAACCTCCGGCACAGAAGGTACTACTTTAGTAATGCACATGGTGGAGCCAAAAGCCAAACTGTCCTCTTTCTGAAACATAGACATAGAACCAGACTCATCTGACAGTGGTGCCTCTTTTTTTGCTGGCTTAGAATCTGCAAATGTATTGTCCTTAAGGGAAATACTATCATGGTCCGCTGAGGAACAGACAGCTTGTTCCTCACTGTTTGATACTTTTGCAGTTAGAGAAGCAGAAGACACTGCTGACATATTTGATTTAATATGCATCACCTCTATAGGAGCCTTTGGAGATTCTCTTGCCTCTGAAATAGTTAATTCAGTACTTAAATCTACATGACTCTGAGCTGTCTGTGAAGATGCCATGTGTGAAGCTGATGTTTCGTCTTCTTCAGAAAAGAACACAGCGGTTTCATTCTTTTCCAGACTAGTGTCTGGTTTTGTGCTTTGACTAGATTCAGTGAGGGCCTCAAAGGTTTCTTCAGTAGAAGACATGGAAGAATTGTCTTTCTCTGGTTCATCAGCTTTAATCATTAAAATCTCATCCTCACTAAGACATTCCTCCTCTGGACTGCTTGCCTCAGAAAGAATTATCTGAGGAATTAACATCTTTTTAGGGCCCAATCCAGTAAAACTTAGAGCTCCCTCCTTCAGTTCAGCAGGTGAAACTGTAGCAAAAGACGGTACTTCCTCAAGGAATAACATCTCAGATGAAACAGAACAAACACTACATTGCGGGTGAGGAGAAATGTCTGAATCAGCACTCTTGTCTTCAGGCATATCTGGTTTTGAAGCAAGTTCTGCAGCTGTTTGTGACATGGAGGACTGTAAACTGGTTTCAGGATTATGTTCATCAGATTCAACGGAAGTGGTTGATACCTGTTCTGGAATTTGTGTAATTGAACATGACATTGTAGACTGAGTTGATGAATGAATGCTAATGACACTTACTGACATTAAATCATTCAGTTTTGTTTCTGTGGGAGAAGTACTTGAAGGCAGCTGTGGAAAGGCATTAGGGCTCACTGTACTTACCAGTAAGACAGCCTCCTTTTTAGGAATCTCAGACTCTGAGAGGGTAACTGTGAACGGTCCTTGAGACTCCTGCTCTATTTGTGTTATCATGATACTAGGTGACTGAGAAACATTCCCACTCACTGTTGAGGCCAAGATCTGAGATGTCTGAGACAATGGTTCAGAAATACATTGTCCTTGTTTTGAAAGAGATTTTTCTGTTGAGAAAAAGATGGGAAGTGGCGCAGTTTGTTCTGAGCTTGAAAGAGGTGCAGAAGGTGGGAATACCATGGGAGGAGGGGCTGTAAATCCTGGACTTGGAAGAGGCGAGGCAGGCAAAAACTCCATTGGAGGAAGCACAACCTGACTTGGACATGGAAGAGGCTCAACAGGAGGATATCTTTTAGAGGGCTCTGCTGTATGTTCTTGACTTGGAAGAGGTGCAGATGGTGGAAATACCATGGGAGGTGGAGTAGTATATCCTGGACTTGGAAGAGGCGAGGCAGGCAGAAACTCCACTGGAGGAAGCACAACCTGACTTTGACATGGAAGAGGCTCAACAGGAGGATATGTTTTAGAGGGCTCTGCTGTATGTTCTTGACTTGGAAGAGGTGCAGATGGTGGAAATACCATGGGATGTGGAATAGTATATCCTGGACTTGGAAGAGGCTCAACAGGGGGATATGTTTTAGAGGGCTCTGCTGTATGTTCTTGATATGGAAGAGGTGCACCTGGTGGAAATACCATAGAAGGTGGAGCAGTATATCCTGGACTTGGAAAAGGTGTAGCCATTGGAAGTACCATAGCAGCTGATGTACAATGCCCTGGACTTCGATGAGGCTCAAGAGGAGGAAATGTTTTGGAGGGCTCTGCTATCTGTTCTGGACTTGGAAGAGGTGCAGGTGGTGGAAATACCATGGGAGGTGGGGCAGTATATCCTGGACTTGGAAGAGGCTCTGTAGAAGTAAATGCCATTGAAAATTGTGCTGAGCATGCTGGAGTAGTTGTTGCAGCAACTTCCCTGAACATTGAAACTAAAGCCTTAACAGATGTGCCCGTATTTTGGGTCACAGTATGCGGTACAGTTGGAGTTGCTTGTTGGTCTGGCACAGCATGCAGTGTTGTTTTGCAAATTGTCCCTCTCCGTTGCAAAATTCCCTCAGATCTTTCTGGGACATTAGCCACTGCTGTCATTGATCCTGCACCACCAAACATTGAGATCAAACCTTTGACTGATCTAGTAGTAGTATGAATTTCAGGTGGAGCTGTACTTGAACATATTTGAGTTTGTAGGGCAGTGTTAATGGACAATGAGGTTTTTTCATCTGGTTGAGATGGGCCTGTAAAAACTGACTGTATTGGAGGTGTGGAAACTTGAAAGATTCCAATGTCTTCAGACACAACTGATCTCTGTTCAGCAGAAGGAGGAAGTACAGGCATAGCAGTAGAAACTTTCCTCACATTGTTGGACATTTGACTCTGAACAGTCTGAGAGGATACGTTTTGAACAGTTACAGTGGTAACTGGAGTATGCTCTGCAGCTTTACTTGTGTTCTGAACATATGAGACGTGAGTTTGTGCATTACGAATAGAAAACCCACTTTGAGTGACACTTTCCTCTCCTAAGCTTTCCACTGTTGACTGCTTGACAAGACCTTTTGGTCTCAAAACTGCCAGTGGTCTGTTAGATGCTACTTGGTTATCTTCCCTCCCTTGATGTGATGTAAATCCTGGAGTAATTGAGTTGTATAATGTAATATTTGACCCTTGATTTGTAATATCAGTAATATCAGTAATATTCTGAGTCTGTGGTATAGACTGCGGGGGCTGTTCCACTATCACCGCCTTCAATGAAACACTGTCTTTTCGTGGGAGAAGAGAGTCATGTGTGACACTTCCAGTATTGCTTGCAAGAGAATGCACTGTGTCTGTTAGTTGTGTCATTGGTTTGTTGGGTTGACTAGGTTTCATTTGTTGAACAGATGGCACAGAGACATATTCTGTAAGTGACTGCAAATCAATTTTGTTAAACTGATTTTTCAATTGCTCAGGTGCATCAGGAACTCTTCTAGGGTAAACTGTTGACTGAATTGGCGCTGCAGATTGAATATCCGGATATGTCTTTTGTGAATGAAGACAGCTTACTTCTAGTCTTTCAAGAAGCTGGGGACGATGTTTTGACAATGTGTAGTTTGACCTCTCATCCATTGCTACAGAGGGTGCATGCGCTGATATGTAGTGAGCAGGAAGAAAAGTCCTTGGAGATGAAAGATCTGTAATCTCATGCATTTGTCTGTTTGCATTTATCTCTACAACTGGATCAACTGTTAAATCAACAGCCCCAATATGAGATTTTGGTCTAGAGCATCTCAGGCTTTGGTGATGCCTGCTCTTATTCCTTGATTTCTCCTCCTCAGTTTTGGTATAATCCATAGGTTGTCCAACCTGTGTAATGGACACTAAATTGAGTTCAGAGGGTGAAACTTTAACTGAGAAGTCCATTGGTTTGTTGTGAGGCCGCAGTTCACTTTGTTCCTTTGAAATGGAGAGAACTCTATTTCTGTGGTAGGTAGTTATCTGTTGATACAAATTAATTTCTGTTGTGTGACACCCATTAAGCATAAGCTGTGGTTTGTCTTTGCTCATTAATTGCACAGTCTGTGACTGTCTTTGAGTGGCTTGCTCAGAAGCTGAAATAGATTCAACAATTAATGGAATACCAACCGAATCTTTTCTGATTTTTTTACTAACAGGTATTTTTGTGTTAACAAGAGAAACTATTTCACCAGAAGACATTTCAGGAATTCTCACTGCTACTTTTTCAATTTTCTTAAGGGTTGCTTTTGGAGACATATCCAGGGTGCTTCTTATGGAGTTAGCAGGTGCTGAGGGTTGAATAATTGGTTGGACATTAGATGACATTGATCTTGAGGGTAATGATGTCACTGGTAAGCTTTGATCCAATGGGGTTTGTGTTTGTCCTTGACCTAAGCTGTTCTGGAAAGTATCAGTGACTGGTTCAGATCGTGCTTGAAGACATTGTTTTGGTTGTGCAAGCTGTTTTGGAGGCTGTACAATTAATGGTACACCAGCAAACCTTTGTAATGCCTGAGCATCAGTGTTTGACTTAGTCCTTACAAGCGGGATCACACCAGAGTGTGTAGGCTCAAATACATCTGCTGAGCCTTCTAATGGCTTTGACAAGGACTTGGGCGACATGTCAAGTGTGTCTTTGACAGAGTTAGCTGGTGCTGTGGGTGCTTTCTGCTGTGCTGTGGTTTTTGGTACCATTTCTACAGTAGTTTTAACAGTGTTTGCTGGATCTGATGTGCTCTGATTGAACTGAGAGGCGTAAACTGAGCGGCTTGTGGGCTTGCTGCAAACAAGTGTTTGCCTATTTAAGACAGGGCTTTTGGGCAGTGTTTTTATGCTTGCATTTTGTTGTGGATTTTGGCTGATTGTTGCGACTGGTTTTGTTTGTGATGTAAGTGGCCCAACAACTAAGGAAAGACCAATAGTTACTTTTGTGGCATCTGAGATAGATGCTTTCTTGATGCTCCTTACAAGCGGTAATGCTTCACTGTTGGAGACCAATGGTCCTTCAGCTGGATCAGAGATTGATTTTGCAGACATATCTAATGTGGCTTTAATGGCATTTGCGGGAGCCGTTGCAGTTTGATGAGCCTGAGAGGACTGTACAGGAAGACTTGTAGCCCTACTGTAACGAGTATTTTGGCAACGTAAAACAGAGCTTTTTGCTGAATTTATGTCCACAACTTTGTGTGAACGCTCAGCTTGTGGTTGTGACTGATATCTTCTAAGAGGTGGTTTTACTTTGGGTCTCTGTGAGTCTATAACCAAAGACACCCCACTCAACTCTTCATTGACACTTGAAGTAGATATTGATCTTCTCCTCACAAGTGACACTGCTTCATTTGGAGGGACCCCTAGTTCCTCCACAGGTTTTGAAGACATGTCTAGTGTGGTTTGCATAGAATTTGATGGAGTTGTTGAAGTTTGATATGTTTGCCTGCTTAAGTGATAAGTTTTAAGTGGTGGAACTTCACTAGTCATGGTGTCTGATAGAGACTGGAATTTTGGGAGAATTTGTTTTATTTCTGGTGTAGGAGATTCTACAATCAAAGGTACCCCACAAGAATCATCAGTGACGTCTACAACTGAGCTTCGTCTCCTCCTTACAAGAGGCACAGCTTTGGTTTCATCAGTTGGCTTCTCCAAAGGTCCAAACACTGACTTTGAAGACATATCCAGTGTTCCCTTGATGGAATTTGCCGGTGCAGTACTGTCAGAAAATGTCTGGGAAGATTCACTTAAAAAAGAGGACTGGCGTATAAGGCCAGTTTGTTTATTTTGAGCAGATATTTTTGACTTTGGGCTTATTGTTGCAGATCTCCTGATTTCAGGGCTTGCAGGCTGTGAGGCTAAAGCCATTTGATCTGTAGTTGCAATTTTTAAGGGCACCCCAGCTGATACTTGCTGTTCTTTACCACTATCTGCTTTGGATTGTGTAGATTGAACTGAGGCACATCTACAGCTGCTTTTGAAGAATATTTTGGAGAGATATTATTGGGTTTTCTGCCAGAGATTTCAGGTGTTGTGCTTGTCTGAGACAACTCCACTGGGACTTGCCTGACAGGTTGGGATTTCACAGCAGGGGATGTGGATGTCTGTTGCTCAGTCCTGCAATTAGGGCTTGGCAGTCCACTATCTGGGGGATAGTATCGGGTCCAGCCTCTTGGTGAAGGAGGAGCAGAAACAGTCGTCAGAGGCATCTCAGACATTCTTGGAGAGGGAATGGTAACCTCTAGTGCTGGAAATGTCATATTAATCTCTTTAATCTCTTCTATCTCTACTGTCAGATCAACACCTATACCTTCCCTTATATCACTTGTTTGCTGTTCTTTCTTAACTTTTTTGGACTTGGTAAAGTCAAGTACATCCTCAACTCGCATGCCATTACACACATCCGCTGATAATGTTGCAGTATTCGTATCTTGACTGATCTCTTTTTTTCTTAGAGCTCCAGAGAAATCCATTGGTTTACTAGAAAGGAGAGAGTCTAATGCTTGCTCAGGCCTGTTATACAAATTCTGAGGAGGTGGCAAGGTGAAAGGTCTCCTTTCATTTGGTATGATTACTTCTGGAGTTTGTGGTAAATTGCAGGACACTGAACTCTGTGCCCCTTCAACTCTAGATGTCTTTAATAATGTGGAGGACTGTGTTGACAATGATGGCTGTCTTCCTAGTCTTGGCCTAGGCAATGCAGAGGAGGAGGAGTTTGTAACAACCTGAGCAGCATTTCCTTGTGTTCCTATATTCCCTGATGTTGCAGGAAGTGATCTAACTGATGTAGTTCTAGAGGATGGGACTGGGACATCAGGAAGTTTTCTACAGGCAGTCTGAAGCTGTGGTATGCTTTTAGAAATTGATGGGGATGTGCTTGAAGTTGATGTCTGAATTATTTTACACGGTTCAGCATCTTTTGTCTTGCCAACAAAGCCACCAGCAGTTGACAAAATAGAGCTTGCATTCTGAGTAGCTTCAGTTCGCTGTTGCTGAACAGCTGTATCATCAACATGTGCAATCTTAATCTCAGGAATTGGAGAACAATTCATGGTTGAAGGTTTCTGTTTATAAGCCACTGGTGAAGTGTGTCCAGCTATAGTAGAAGACACACCTGTGACAGACACTTCTGGGAAAAGATCTTTAATTCCCTGATTTTTCCAGTATGGCCCCCCATGATTTGTTTTTTTGGTTTTGTTTGTAAGGTCAGATGCTTCGAGATGCTCTTCTAGATCCATTTCATTTGGCTCATTCACACCTACTTTTACTTTCTTCAGCTTATGCACACTAAAGTCCATAGGATGTTCTGTTTGTGCACCTATGGACTCCTGAAACATTTGAGAGAACCGCTCGAAATTCATATTCATAATTCTGTCACCTTTTTGAAGAGCTGAAGACAGATCAACAGGAGCACTAAGGACTGAAGAACATGCTTGATGCTGACCTGAAAATCCAAGCGTTTCATCCTCATTAACTAATGGGATTTTAAATCCACAAAGTGTTACTTTTGGATCATCCTTTTTCTGCAGCATATTGGAGATGTTCTCTGTGATTTGTTTCAAAACACGACTATCCTCAGGGGTGGCGTATGCATAAAGGTGCTTGCCATCCCGGTCAGTCAACAATGAATATATATATTCCTCATCTGCATAAATAAAGTAACCACAATCACCTGCATCAGCTGGCCACCACATTCCTTGCTCCAAAAGCAAAAGCCACTGCTGGTACCATTCTGAATCTTCAAAGAGCCTGTCATCTTCTAAATCCCCATTGTGGCCAGCAGTGCTACTGAGGTCAACTGCACCTGGTGTCAAATCCATAGGACCTTTTTTGGACGTGAGTCGTTTAATGATTTTCATGGCAAGCTTTGTGTCAAACTGCTTGTCTTTGTTATTCACAGTAGGTCTGTCATATGTGCTACAATCAGAGAGTGACTGGCAGCGAGTTAATTTTGCTGGAATCTCTCTTGACAGGTTAATAACAGAGTCTTTCTCAATCCATGGCTTTCTGCTTCTTTGGCTGCTAAAGTTATCCAGATTATCACAACTGCTCCAGGGTTTTCTATTTCTGTTACTCATATCAAATATAACAGTATCCTCTCTATGTGCTGGCGGAAGGCCATTCTGAAATGATGAGCTAGTTACATCACGCCAGGGATGTGAAGGAATGTGGAATTGTCTGGGATCTATATTTTTCAGGTTCCACCATTCAGGCTCCTCTGTGACTGCTTCATTATTTAATGACACACCTTCTTGACTACCTGTATAATGCTCTTGAGCCTCTAATGACAGAGCCTCAGATAAGGCATAGTCATTCAGCTGTTGCCAAAGAAGGGCTTCTATGAGACACTGGTGTTCATACAGTTCTGCTGGAACAACACCATGCTCAGCAAATAAATGCAACAAATCCTGATATCCATACTCATTTGCAGTACCATACAAGAGTCTGTGGACTTCCTCCATGTACTGTTGTGTAGACTTCACTGCTGGATGCAGGTTGGCAGTTGCAGTTTGTTGAGGCTGACTAATAGATGTGCCTGGCTCCAATCCAGAAGTGCTGGTGACAACAGAGGCTGCTTCATCTTTCATCTGTTTAGGGAGGAGTCGACCAAGGAAGCCCTTCTCTGACTCCTTATTTGTTGCTGAACTAGTACTGTCGGTGGACCCTGATTTAAAAATGCTAGAAAGTGTACCCGTTCCAACACTAGGAGTTTTTGTTGGTTCATCCTTGATCTGAGAAGGGGCATTTATTTCCTTTAGTTTAGATAAAGCATCATCTTCAGAGCCCTTGCTGAATAATCCTGACAGAAAACCTTTCTGTTGTGGAGCTTTTTGTTCTTTCTCATTGCCCCCATCCTGAGAGAACTCTTGTTCAACCGGCTTTGCTCTCTGAATCTGTGGGCGATTCTGACCAGTCTTAGCACTAGGTCTCTCTTGTTGCTGTGGTTTCTGAGTAGCAGGAACTTGGCTAATTACCTGTTCATCAGTTGATGTGGTAAGTTTACTCAAAAATCCAGATAAAATGCCACCAGATTCATTTTGTTGAGCATTACTACCTTGTGTAGATGTGTCACCTGGTTGAGCATTTGCTTGATCCTGCTGTTGTTGGGATTCATCTGAGGTAGCCATTTTGAAAATACTGGAGAACAGGCCTCCAGACTGACCTTGCTGCTGTGCTGCTCCTTGTGGACCACTTTGTCCTTGTGGACCCTGTCTTTTTGACTGTTGTGCTCTAGGTGAAGGCTGCTGTTGCTGTCCAGTAGAGGATTGTTTAGGAGCTGATGTATCTGCCCCTATTTTCAAAAACCCAGAAAGAATTCCCCCAGATTGATTTGGTGGAGGAGGTTGCAGGCTTGAAGCCGGACTTTGCCCTGGAGGTGCAGGTTTCTTTGCTTGTTGACTCAGCTGATCTCCAGCCCCAGACTGTTGAGTTAGAGTATCCACTGATGCCAATTTATTTAGGAGACCAGAAAACAGACCTCCCTGTTGAGGCTCTGGTGCTGCAGCTGGCTGTGAAGGAATGTGATTCTGCCTCTGCAATGGCTGTCTGTTGCCCTGTTGCTGCTGGTTTTGATTTATTCGTGCTCCAGAAGGACTTTGCTGCTGTTGTGCTGGGGAATTATTGCTGGAAAATAGCCCAGATAAAAAACCGCCCTGTTGACCAGGAGGAGGTTGCTGGGCTGCATTCTGATTTTGGCCAGGCTGACCTGATGGTTGAACCTGAGCCGTGTCTGCAATTTTATTAAACAAGCCTGAGAGCATCCCACCTGGTCCACTTCCCTGGGCTTGCTGAGGTGGAACCTGATTTTGCCTGTTGGTCTGCTGTACATTAGGTTGATTACCAGGCCCAGTAGGACCAGGTTGCTTAGCATTCTGAGGGGATGACTGATTGGCAGTATTGACCTCTGGACTGCTGATGCCAAATAAACCTGAAAGAAAGCCTCCTTGCTGAGAAGGGGCAGCCTGTTGTGATGGTTTAGGGCCTTGGTTTGGCATCTGACCATCAGCTGGGGGTTGATGCTGCTGAGATATGTTCTCAGTTGCAGCTATCTTGTTCAGAAATCCTGACAGCATTCCACCTGCAGGAGGTGGTGGTTGCACTGACTGTTGACTAGGCCGATTGCTCATGTCACTTGTCTGTTGTGTCCCTGATGGTGCAAGCGCACTCTCTGTCAATTTTAGAAGTCCCCCAAATAGTCCTCCAGACTGAGTTTGAGTTGGTGCTCCTTGCTGTGGTGGTGGCTCACTCTGAGTATTTGTTTGCTGTTGCTGTTGATTTGATTGCTGACCATCACAGGTTCCTGGCTGTTGCTGCTGTGGAGCCTGAGCTGCATGTCCAGTTGCAGAAACATTCTCAGTGTTTGCCAATTTCAGAAGTCCAGACAAGAGACCTTGTTGTGAAGGTGGTGCAGCACCTTGCTTTGGTCCTTGAGTGGGTTCTTCAGTGGTTGCTGACATCTGGTCAGGTTGACTGGTAGGAGGCCCTGGTGCTTGCTGGGCAGCAGTAGCCGGGGGGTGTGAAATAGTGTCACTGGCCAATTTGAATAACCCAGATAAAAGCCCACCACCTTGGGGAGGTACAGTAGCCTTTTGTGGTTGTTTGTCAGCGCCTGCTAGAGATGGCTTGCCGGGTTGGTTTCCAGAAGGTACAGGCTCCTGTTGTGCACCTGCTGGTTGGTTACTTGTATCAACATTTTCAGGGGTAGCCATCTTCAAAATCCCAGAAAATAACCCTGCTGATTGAGATGTGATGCCTTGTTGAGACTGGCTTTCATTTGTAGTGACAGATGAAAATAGCCCCGAGAGCAGCCCACCTTGTTGAGGCTGATCCAGTTTGCTAGCACCAGATAACAGTCCTGATAACAAGCCCTGGGGCTTAGAGGATGCCTGTTCAGTTTGAGGTTTTGCCAGTTCCTGAGGTGTTGTCTGGGTCTGGTCTTGAGGCTTGGCTTCAGTATTGGATGAAGGATCTGTTTGCATCGCACTCTGTACTGCAGCATTTGGCTCTTTCTTAGTGTCAGACTTACTATTAAGTTGTGTATCAGACAGGGAATCAGTTTCAGGCTTTACTATTGTATCATCTTGGCATTCTTCCTGTGCTACATCCCCTGACACTATAGAAGCATCCTCAATTTCTTCAGGTTTTTCAAGCGCAACAACAACAGTAGGTATGTTTTTTGTGGCTGTTGAAGGTTTTGATGGGTCTGGTGTTACTGTCTGTTGTTTTGGTGACTCTGCTGGAGGTGCTCTGAAAAGATTAGAAAACCATCCTGTCTCTGAATTTCCCTTTGGTACACTCTCCAGCAGGACAGCACGACTTGTCAGAGGCGATGTAGCAGCTGGCTGGGATACACCCTGTTTTGAAGTGGTCGTATCTTCACCAGTTGCCAATTTCAGGAACCCAGACAGCATCCCACCCTCTGGCTTTGGGGCTTGAGAAGTGGCAGGAGTATCGGAAAAAAAGAAAGGAAGCTTCAATTTGTTGCCAGCAGCAGCTGCTGCATCTTCTGTTTTAGGGACCTCGGTAGGTTTAAATATGGAAAACACTGATGGGGTAGCTGATCCGTCCACTGGTTTGTCAGCAGGGGCAGGTGTTGTTGACATTAAAGAGGTAAGTGACTTTTTGAAAGGGCTGAAAAATCCAGTGTCATCAGCTTGAGTTTGAGTGGGTGGATTTGCTTCGATTTTACTTTCTCCTTGTTTAAGAGAAGTCTCTCTAGGAAGGACATCAGGTATTTCTCCTGATGACTCAGATTCCGGTAGTAGTTCCACTGATCCACTGCCTGAGCCTCCAAGTGAGGACTGGTGTTCATGTTGTGAGCCAGACCGTTCTAACGACAAATTGTTAGATTGATCTATTGATCCCTCTTTGGTCTCAGTGCTTCCCTGAGATCTGTTTGGTGATGCTGGTTGTGAAGCTGATTCACCTGCAGGTTTGTCAAAAAGCCTGAAGGGACTCAGTCTTCCCAAGACAGAATCAACCACTGTTTGCGGCTGACTTGTAGAGGATCCCTGAGTCTCAGTATCACTTGGCAAACCTTCAGTAGCTTCGGCTCCTGATGCCGCACTAGCTGGACGGCTGGGCTCTGATGACTGAAAAGGCAGAAGTGACTGCAGTGAGAATTTCTTATCTGCACTAGGCTCCTGATGAGCAGGTGGAACGACTGCAACAGGGGTTGGACTGCCACTTGACTTTGGTATGAAAGACAATAGTTTAGAAAAGCCAGACTCGGGCTGAGGAGGAGCAGGAGATAGTGTTGTTGTGGCTGTTGTTTCAGTGGTTTCTGCTGTTGACTTGTTGCCTGCAATTGAGCTAATCAAAGAGTTCACAGCATTTTTCACTCCTGTAATGCTCTGTTCAACTGCATTTTCCTCCTTTACCTCCTCTGACTTGAGGTCTTTGTCCTTATCCTTGTCACTTGTCTCTGGTTTTGTGCCAGATTTTTGCACTTCTTCATACTTACTAATCTCTTCCTCTCTCCCAGCAAGATATTCAGACACTGTATCAACTATTTTCTGGAGTTCGTTCATAGTATCAACATACTCATCACTTGGTTCCTCCACTGGTGACAACATATTATCTGTGCCTCGAGTGCTAACTATGCCTTTTCGCTCATAATAACTATGTGTCCATTCACCATAAGAAGAAATATATCTTCGACTATTGTAGTAACTATCATATTCATATTGTCCATCCTCCTCAACAAATGTCATGTCATCCAATTCCTCCTCAGATCCAAGGGAAAACTGCATCTCATCTGATCCTACTGACCCATACTCACTTCTTGCCCTCATCCTGGCTTCCTCTTCCTCCCGATAAATTGTATAGTTCTCCAATGTGTCCTCAAATGAGTTCTTTGCCCACATTCTTGTCTTGTACAGGAGACCCTCTTTATATGATGCTCCATCTACCTTCTGATGGTGAACCTGCCTAACTGAAGGGATAATGGATATTTCAGGAGGAGAGGTTTCATCCTCAAAGCTTCCTGCTTCTTTATAAACCAGGCGAACATCTCCACTTCCCAGACCAGATCTCTTGACGGAATTCCCTGCTTCATCATATTCTTCAGTCTCTGGCGACACGGCATCACACTCCACTGTCTGATAAAAACGGCTCCCTTTAGAGTCACCAGGACTGCTTACAATGCGATAAATTTCACTCTTTGACTCATCGTCATCGTCCCAGGTTTTCTGCTCTGGTTCCAGGTAGTCATCCAAGATGTTGTCGTTGAGTTTGTATTTAGTCTCCCAGTCCTCAACCCCCATGCCTGAATCAACAGGTATAATCCTCACCGAACCTCTATTGTTTGAATGCCTGTTGACGGAGTTGTGTAAGTTGCGATGCATTAAAGAATGGAAGAAAATGAAAATGCAGAGTAAAGAAATTGTAAGAAACACTCAAATCAAATTATGGGACAAATCAATAAAGCAAAAAATAATTAAGTAAATCATAAACTTAAAATTAAACAATAAAGAAAATAATTAAATAATAGCACAAGTATGTGCAAGTACAGGGGGAACTGTGTGGAGAAAACATTTCAAGCAAAAAAATCAGAAATGAGAAATTAGGCCTATTATAAGTTTAACTGTATCATAGTCATCATTCTCTATTTCAGACTTATGTTTGTGAGGTGTTTGCATACTGTTTGTGCATCTCTACCTAGGGCCCCTTCCTTCCCTGTAGTCCAGTTCATAGTTGTGGACTGAATCTGTTCCAGACTCCTTGAACACAGGTTGATGATGCGAACGTCGGCCCACAGGGTATTGGTGTACTGAGGAATTGGGCTGGGCTGTCGTGTGGTACCGCGGAGGACGGCTGTTTGTCTCACTGGGGTAGTCACTGTCTCTGTCGTCCACTGCACTATCATGGTCATCCAGAGCTAGAACCGCATACGAAAACAAGACTAACTGCATTTATCTGACACAAAATTGTCAATCACATTTGAATGTCCTAAAGTGCAAACCACAGTGATGTAACCAGATGTTACAGATGAACATGAGATGCACCAAACCTTTTTTAAAAGAGAAAGAATGAACAAAAAACAAATCTTTCAGATGTGCTTCCATGCTTAGGATACGGTTCATGCTGATGATGTCTCGAATGAACTTGAAAACTGAGTGGCCCCAAAAAAGTATTTTGTCACTTGTGCCAAAAATATTGTGTTAGAAAGCAAAATGTTAAAACTATTTGGCATTTATTTTAAACATTCCAACACTGGTATTGGTTTAGCCAGAGGACAAAAAAGCTGGCGATCTGTTAGTTAGATGTCATGCATAGCTGTTAGTAGGGAGTGTGAAAAAAAGTGAAGCATGAAAGAGACAGTGAGTCATGAGAAATCTCTTTTTTTTTTCTTGGGAGCCACTGGCAGCAAGTGCAGTAGTCACGGATGGCACACCAACAGACAGAGTGACCTTGGATGAACTGACTAAAGGACAGACTTTGTGAAGTACATACTCTGCTGTTCACTCCATCCAAAGTAAGTCCAGCTGCCTGAGCATGAGAAGGGAAGTTGCATGAATTAAAACAAAGAAGCAGGCATTCACAATTTGGGCCAATGTATCTAGTGAATGTTCAGATTACTGTGACATCACATTCATGGGAAAACTAAAACAAAAGAAATAGCATTTCCACATAAAACAAATAGCAGATACAAGTCTATCTCTCAAAATCCAACTGTAAACACTTCATAGTAGCCAAAATATTCTCAAAAGTATCTAAACCAAAAACTCAAAGAAATGTTCAAGGGTATCTTGGATTCAGATACGATTAAATGATGAGATACAGTAGAAACAAACCAAACAAACCAAAAGTCAAACTAAGTTTAAATGTGATAGGCAATTTAAGCGAAGTCGCTGTCAAAAGAGGCATTTAAATATTTATAACTCAGCGTCCCACAGCAGCCTAGAGGACTAACAGCCACACGCTGCCCTCCAGTGGTTAAAAAAAGAACTACGTGGAAAAAGGGAGCACATCCTCTAGACGTGCCCAGGAAAACAGCACATTCTTGCTGCAGCAATTATATAGGATGATGTCCAAAGGAAAGAAAGGAAAAAAAGTTTAGGATTGATCATTTTTGGAGAAAAACTAAAACATGTTGGCTTGCTTAGCTTAGACCTACTGAAAATCACATTCAGTTTCTTAAAAGAAAGACCATTTTAAAATCTCTTCACAGATCTGCATCAAACCTAGAGTTTTAGTAAAGAACAAACGTTTTGAAAAATCTGATAGACGTAACACCTAAAACAGCACAAATAATCCATACAATGCTGTGACTCCTGAAGCATCTAAAGCTGGGCTTCCACAACACGACTTTTAGCATCCTAACAGATTTCAAAAATGGAGAGCATCGCACGCTTAACGTCAGACAGAATTTCTTGTGTTTTGAGGGCGCTAGGCCTGTCACAATTATTACATAATCACTTAATCGCGATTATTTAAAATGCTCACAATTATTTGAGATGATCACAATTATTTAAGCTGACAGCAATCATTTTCCAATATACAGGGAGATTCACTCGAAAGAGGCCCTGAATATTCTGTTGTTGCTCCCTTTAGGATGAAGAAATCTGAAGCAACAAAATATACTACAAACCTTGACGTATGTGTAATCAATTGCACTACATGCAATGCTGGAAGTGATTTCCGTTTTCTGCCAGACACATAAAGGGGTACGGGGGTCTGCACCCGGAAGTTGCAAACGGAGGTTAAACGTTGCGACGGCTGTCCTGCGCCTACCTCATCGCTCTGACACAGGGGCATCCTGGCTTGTTCAAAGCTCCATATACTGAGGAGCACATTGCACGTTGTTTCATTAGATTGCTTCGTCCTAGTGAGAGTTATTACAGAATATTTGGGGCCTCTTTCGAGTGAATCTCCCTGTATTTTAAAAATTATAAAGCTGCAATAAGCAAAATGTGATTGTATGTGTTAGGCTGAGGTAAATAAACATAAACAAAAGAAAGCAGTAAATGGAATCTTTGGGACACATCATGGAACTAATGTAAGCAAAAAAAGTTCTAATTTGGTGCCCTAAAATGTTTTGGAGGGAGGCACTAGTATTGATTTTTTTTTGTTGTTAGCTGTGTAGTTAGTTCTAATGATTAGCATTAATGTGAGCAGAATAAAGCTTTTTCACTCTCAAGTTCTGCTTGACTACACATGATTCTCTGTAACTGACACATTTGTGAATCAATTCAGCAGGACTACCAGTGTTAACTACTAAGTAAACATAACCAGGAAGCAAGATGGCTAATAAGCCAAATTGGCCTCTTTAATAGACACATACAGTGAACCAGAAAAGACAATTAAATCAGTAATTACAATTATTTATGACAATTAATCAACAGCTAAAATTTCATGATCGTGACAGCCCTAGAGGGTCACACACAAGACCAGTGGTCACCAACTCTGTTCCTGAAGATCTACTTTCCTGTAGATTTCAGCTCCACCTGATCCACCTAATTATTGCCTTCAGAAATCCTTGGCTGCGTCCAGAAATCCTGAAAGATTCTCCTCCTCTCCTCCATGGCCCGTAAACCGATTTCACAACGCCATCTTACTAGCTGTCCAAATACCGGAGGAGGCTGGAGAAGCGGCTCCAAACACCAATGTATGCAACCCAGGAAGTACAGACTTTATAGTGTCACTGCAGACACACCCAGCATTATAAACAGCAGTCATGAGCTGAAGGTTAGGGATCCAGCCTTGTGACCGGAAGGTCGGCGGTTTGATCCCCTGAGCCGACAGTACTTGACTGAAGTGCCCTTGAGCAAGACACCTAACCCCCAGCTGCTCCCCAGGCGCCATGGATGGGGCTGCCTCAGCTTAAGGCAAGTAAAAGTTGTGTGTTTCTAGCGAACTAATTTCATCATAGTCAACATCAAATTAAATGACTCTGAAAGCAGTCAGCTGTCTCATTTCCCTGATTTCTGCTCGTTCTTTCCATTCCTCCTGCTCCTTTCCTCTCCTCTCGTGTTCTTCTAGCGATGGAGAGAAGCAGTAGCAGAAGTTTCTGGACGCAGCCCTAGATCAGCTGAATGAGCTGTGTTAGATTTGGGCTGGAAGTGAAACCCGCAGGAAAGCAGATCTTTAAGAGGAGGGCAGGTGACCACTGCACTAGACAATAACACCGAATTTACACCAGACCGCACACGTCAGCATCTCACGAGTGTAGCTGCATGTGTGACCGTGTGTCCAATCTACACCTCCGACTCAGCTCTGTCTCGTTAAACACTTCATAACGAGTTTTGGCTATGAAAACGCACTCAAACCTCAGACCTCCCTCCGCCGGTTATCACGTAATACAAAGTGTCTTCGCCTTTTTTCTCTCTCACTGGCTGGTGTCTGAATCGTTATGGCGCTGACCATCTCACCCTACAAGACTCGTGAAAGTTTGGATTCGTAAAAATCAGACTTCTTCAAAATATCAGAAGGCCTACGATCACTCCAGAGACTGACTCGTTTCTCCTGTCACATCACCAGACCCCAAAAACCCAGACAGCGTCAACTGCTTCTGACCTGGACAATCACTTCAAATTGTGAAAATTGGTCAGAAGGGGCAGATCGTTTTAAAAAGGGTTAAAATCGGCCCAGCTGTAGCATTAGCTGGTGGAGAGAGAGTTCAGTGTCATGCTTGCTCTGTCATTAAAGAATCATCTTTCTTCTAAGATGCTTTCAGGAAACTCCGCCCTGATCAGCGAGATCAAATGTCCTCATCCCGTGTGTGGTCGCTTAATCATAGTACGTACACTGTATAAAAACACAACGCAATACTTACAGCACTGCGAGGGGAGGGGTGCCATTGGCATTCTTTGGGCTTCATCTTGCAGTGGATACTGTAAAAAAAGAGAAACACAACGATATAAAACACAGACAACTCAGTTTTTAAACAATATAGATTTTTTTTTATTGTTATGCAATGGTAAACCTAATCAAATTCATATTCGTGCTCGATCTTGCTCGAGTCATGTGGTTGTTCCATCCATTTCTGACACTATTTGCAATAACAAAGAATCATCAGCAGGAGGCGACAAAGATAAAGACATTTCTTAAAAGATTTATGTTTGGGTTCATTGGATCTGCAACCAAATTGAATTAACAAAAACTACAGAAATGTACGTTTTTTAATTACATTACACTTAAAAAACGATGTTCCTGGACACTTCATCATCATAAACATGGAGCACCAAAACAATGGACATACATAAATATATATTCTTAATCCATATAATGGGCTTTTGTAAAGCCAGTTCTTAAAGGGCTACAATTCAAATCTAACACCGAATCCAACTGCATTCAGAAACCTTTGGCTGGCATCGTTAGGTGATGTCCGATTAGAGCTGAAGCTGAACTCTGCAGGTAGGTGAAGTCCAGGAAGAGGACAGAACTGTTCCTGAAAACCATGAAAATGAATAATTCTTTATATCTTTACCTCATCGTGTATCCTCATTGCATTGATGCGCTCCAGCTTTCTTGTCCAGTACTGGGCCTCGTCGTCCGGAATGTCTGCAGAAGCAACAAAATGAGTCAGAATGAAGAAGAAATGTATGGAAACTGCTCTTCAAGCCAAGCTACGTCCTCCTTTCCACCCTTTCGTCTCTCTCTCACTCTAATATTCCCACACTCAAACAGCCTCGCCCCGTCCCTGCTCCGGCCTCACAGCAATAACACTCCCCATTCAACTCTTAAATATGGCATGAGCTGCCAGGCGTTTCTGCAGAAAAAGCTTCCAACCTTCCGCACAAACACTCTGCCTTTTTCTATGTGAATAAGCTTTCCACAGTCACAGAGGGAACATGGCCTACATGTGGACGTTCACGCCTTCCTGATGATGCACTAAAACTCTCTTAAAAGGTATTTCACAACAAGTGATTTCTCAAAAAGGTGGATAACGTGGCGTAAATTGAGGTCTTTCCAATAGAAATGTTCCTGACCTCTTTTTATATTGTGCGTTCTGGCTTAAGGTAGAGTTTAGTAGATTTTACAGTATATACCGCAAGTCACGAACAATCTTGTTCTTCATTATTATCTGATAGTCTGAACTCTGAGCTCCCTTATGTGGCCATTCTCTTTGCTGCTAATTCATCTCCTTGTCCTTCAGATAAGGAATTTGACTGACACAAAAAACAACCAATCACAGGCTGCTGTTTTCGGGTGAAGTTTAGCGGCAGCCAATTGTCAAAATGGTGCTACAACAAAAAACATCCATCCATCCATCATCTAAACCGCTTATCCTTCTGGGTCGCGGTGGGGTGCTGGAGCCTATCCCAGCTGTCATTGGGCGGAAGGCAGGATACACCCTGGACAGGTCGCCAGTCCATCGCAGGGCAGACAGACAGACACACACATTCACACACACTCACACCTAGGGGCAATTCAGTATGTCCAATCAGCCTGACTGCCTGTCTTTGGACCGTGGGAGGAAACCGGAGTACCCGGAGGAAACCCACGCAGACACGGGGAGAACAGGCAAACTCCACACAGAAATGACCCTGGTCACCCGGCCAGGAACCAAACTCAGGCCCTTCTTGCTGTGAGGCGACAGCGCTACCCACTGCGCCACAACAAAAAACAGATCCACACAAAACAAAGTGGTAAACAATGGCTTAAGCAGCCAGCAGGAAATGTGCTGTCATCTTCAAACAAAATTTCTAAATCTTCTTACAAGATGCCATGAACTTCTCTCTTTTTTTAAATTTGGGGAATCAATGTTATCAAGATGTGCCGAGCAGGCAATGGCTTAATGCTGATGACTACTTAGTTTTTATCTTGATAAAGTTTGTTACCCGCCAAACTGATCTAAACCAGCACACTGAAGTGAATAAACGGCAGTGCACGTAGCCAATGAGAGTGTTATCGAAGCGTGGCGAGCCACTGAGAGTGTAAATGTGAATGACAAAATTCTGACAGCAGTGGCTATCTTATAATATACATTACAACATACACAGATCAGGCATAACATTATGACCACTCCTTGTTTCTACGCTCATTGTCCATTTTATCAGCTCCACTTACTATATAGGTGCACTTTGTAGTTCTACAGTTACAGACTGTAGTCCATCTGTTTCTCTGATACTTTGTTAGCCCCCTTTTACCCTGTTCTTCAGTGGTCAGGACAGTTTCACTGCTGGACTGAGAATAGTCCACCAACCAAAAATATCCAGCCAACAGTGCCCTGTGGGCAGCATCCTGTGACCACTGATGAAGGACTAGAGGATGACCAACACAAACTGTGCAGCAGCAGATGAGCTATCGTCTCTGACTTTACATCTACAAGGTGGACTGACAAGGTAGGAGTGTCTAATAGAGTGGACAGTGAGTGGACACAGTGTTTAAAAACTCCAGCAGCACTGATCTACAGCTCTGATCTACTCGAACCAGCGCAACACACACTAACACACCACCACCAAGTCAGTGTTACTGCAGTGCTGAGAATGACCCACCACCCAAATAGTACCTGCTCTGTGAAAATAGTACCTGACCACTGAAGAACAGGGTAAAAGGGGGCTAACAAAGTATCAGAGAAACAGATGGACTACAGTCTGTAACTGTAGAACTACAAAGTGCACCTATATAGTAAGTGGAGCTGATAAAATGGACAATGAGCGTAGAAACAAGGAGGTGGTCATAATGTTATGCCTGATCGGTGTATATATACAATATAGATTAAATAAATGTCAGATGGTCTGTACAGCTCTGTGAGTGGAGCATCTGAGGCTGAAATCTGTGAATTTCTGTAACTCGTAATTAATTCTTAAAGTTTACCGCAAGATAGTCACACTCAAAAATGCAAGGGGACTCATGCACATTGCAAGTTACCTGAGGTTAAGAGTAGTGACATCTCCCCAGCCAGAACATGCTCTGTTTCCATGGCAACACGACAGACCAAGGTGGCAAACTAACCATCAAATTAATGGTAAATATATCTACTAATTCTGAAAGCAGCAACAATCCTAAAAGCAACGTTTCTGCTATTTCAGCTTCCACTGTTCCATTGCTTAGTGTTGCAGTGAGCAATGTCACGGGCTTACATGAGAAATTTACCAGCTGCCAATGACCACCTAAACACAAACAAGTGGAAGTTGCGATGTGGGGACGTTGACTATAAGGTCCGGATGTGTCGAACGCTGGGAAAATGTGGAGCCATTTGCGTGGCCCCTAAAGTAAATGTTTGGTCATTTTGTGTTCTTTGACAAAGTCTGTGCTCCTACCAAAGGGCAGCTCGAAGCGAGTGTCCAGCAGAACCTGGTGAGGTGTTGGGTTTTTAGTGCCATAAATTTCATCTGCTTTCATGAGGACCTCCGAATCCAAAGAGATCCACTCCCCAGGACCCTCCTACAGGCACAGAGACACAGAAAAAGAGAGCAAGAGTTTTGTTTTACTCAGTTTTTCATTTTATCATCTTCAATATTATTAGCACTGTTACTCAATATGACACATTCCTTTTAATAACATGAATTCCTTTCATTGCTTTGCCAATAGCTGTTAATTACAATTAATGCTATTTGAATATGACAGACATATAGAGAGGAAAAGAGAGTTAGCAAGAGAAAGAAGGAGCGAGGCACAGAGCGGAAGAAAGAAAAAGAAAGAGATAAAGACCTTACAATAAATTAAACACGTGTAACTGCATTATTAATGAGAACAGGGCACACGCGGGAGACTTTAAAGTAAAAAAATCCATTCAGCTCCAGCACATCCAACACAGACATACTTTCAAAAGGATTTCAGACGAAAAAGGCTGCAGATGAGAAGCATGATTGGGTTCTTACCTCATCGGACTGGCGGATGGTGTCGAGGGGGATCCAGGCCGTCCCCACCAAGGTGTCCCAGATCAGGCCTTTATTCCACAGCTCCACCACCAACCCCAAATCCAAACGGTTAATCTCACTGAAACAACACGCAGTTTCAAAATGGTTAAGCACAAACCTGAAAGAAGCTCACTAACGAATGGTCAGTCTCAACAAAGAAACCACCAGCATTTTAGGGCTGCAATGCTACGATAATTTAAACCCCACTGGCAAATTTCCCATCACGATTTAACCTTTTTTTTACTGTAATTATAATATGCAATTTTGGAGGGACCTCAAAATCAGCTCAATCAGAATAGAATACGTCCATGTAAACACCTCAATCGGAATAGTCTAGTCTGATTGATGCCATTCGGAATACAATTTCTATCCGACTGATCGAGGTGGGTAATCCTGTAAATAATCAGTTAAATAGAAGAATAATATCCGTGTAAACGCCTGTATCTGATTACATTCCCAATCAGAAAGTTTAAGTCCGTTCTGATCATGTTCGTCGCGTCATAGTGAAAGTTTATACTGTTCAACATGGCGGAGCAGAAACTGGTCTGCAGAGGAGACGAAGTTTATGCTCTGATCTTTAAAAGACGGCGGTGGGACGGACGTCCAGCTTATGTGTCTCAGAACACGACGTCTTCCTCTAGCTGCTTCCTCAATACATGTGAAGTACGTTTTAAAGCAATTAAAAACAAAAGCGCGCCAGCTGAAAACTCGTCTCACTCTGACTGGACTCACGTGATGCTCGTTGTCATGGTAACGTCTACTCTACGCAAAATTTTGGATCGGATTACTTGTAGTGAGCATGTGAACAGAGATTTTCCATCAGATTGTTGAGCAGAGTGAGAATAAACACCTCATTCTTAATCTGTAATCGGAATTTATTCAATCGGTTTGGCAAGAATCTTTGCATGTAAACACAACCATAGAGTCGCAACACCTCACACACAGAGAGACAACAGTGTCCTAGTTGATAACAGTGTTAAAGGGGAACAACATAATTTATTTGATTATATTAATTAAAAATATCCAAGTTGATTTCCATTCCACTGGTGGAACCGTCACAAGGGGGCCTGCGGAAAGAGCCCACGCATGAAAATACATATGAATTTGGAGATACTGCCTGAGCTAGCGTACAGTTCTCTTTGCCATTGCTTCTGCACTCAGCGACATTTTAAAAAGAAAAGATCTTAAATGGTTCTTGGCTTGGACGTAGGGTTCTAGGTACACAGAATCGTTGCAGTGTTGTCCAATCTTGTCTGCAAAGGGCCGGTGTGGCTGCAGGTTTTCGTTCCAAGCTGACTCCACTTGTTTAATCAGTTGCTCTCAGTCTTTGAGACTGATCGTGTGTGATGATATCAAATGAACACTGATAATGACTTTAAAGTGTTGACACCAAATTGCGCATCACTAGTAAAAACGCATTGCCTCCAAATGCGAACATCATGCTTTACTCAACCTCCCAACTCCTAGATCAGTTTCGACAGAGATAATGGGAAAAAGGATGCTGGCAGAATGACATCCTTTCTTTTCCCACAGACCTGAGTTAATTACAGGTTGTGTGAGTGGTCTATCTGACATTCTAAGTGTCAACCCCATGAATATTCATACCTCTCTTAAAACCTCATCTCCATATTCATGCGCTTCTCTTCTGCTTCCCTCAGCAATGTGGATGAGTTTTTAAACACCTCAGGGTGATGTGGGCTTCCTGTGACGAACATCTACAGCTTTTAAATGAAGAGCAGTGACAAACAGCAGACGTGATGCAGTATCAGTGGGCTTGAGTGGGCTTCCGCAATAATAATAACTCAAATATGAAGGGTTTCAGTTTAGCGTGGGGAACAAAAAGAAAAATAAATTAACCTGTCAGCAAAATGACTAAGCTTCTCCACCATCACCAAAATCCAACCAGAACACAGCCAACCTTATGTATGTAAGTTCACTAACGAGTAGCCAAACTGGTACTGTTAAGGGTCTGGGGTGGGCTCCTGAGTGCCCCACCCTAAGAGTCAGTCCTAGAAATCAGCCACAGTGATCCATGGCCAGGAGAAACCTGGGTAAAAAAAATCTGAGCTGAAGGTTTGTGAATTCATGTTCTTGGCTAGTCAGCTAGCTAGAAAAAAACAGTTACTTGACAGGGTTGCCAGATTCCAACTGTCAAACAAGGACAGCGCTGGTTGGTGTCGGCAGTAAAATGTCTTTCATATGTCTTTCCACCTTTTTGTGTGTGTGATTTAAAACAGTTCAATAATTGTCTGGTTTATTTTCCCTTTTTTTCCTTTTTTCCTATCTGATAATAACACATGAACATTACAGGTTTACCTCATTGAGAGCTGTACAGATACATTTTTCAGTCTACTATTTGTTCTGCCATTGTGTAGCACAAATAAAACCAAGAGAAAACAACATTTTTTGTCCTAAACGTTATATATAAGATAAAGATGCATATTTAAGGGACTTGGCAACCCTATTACCTGACTTAGCTGTGTGACATAACACACCTCTTAAACACTGAATTCATGCTTCTCTATCTGTCAGTCTGATGGACGAGTCTGGGTTTGGCGAATGCCAGGAGAACGTTACCTGCCTGACTGCACTGTGCCAGCTGTAGAGTTTGGTGGAGGAGGGATGATGATATGGGGCTGTTTTTCAGGGGTTGGTCTAGAACCCTTAGTTCCAGTGAAGGGAAATCTTAATGCTTCAGCACCAAGACATTTTGGACAATTCTATGCTTCTAACTTTGTGGGAACAGTTTGGGGAAGAACCTTTTCTGTTCCAGCATGACTGAGCCCCAGAGCACAAAGCAGCTCCATAAAGGCCTGACTGAGTGAGTTTGGTGTGGAAGAACTTGACTGAGCCCTGACCTCAACCCCATCAAACACCTTTGAGATGACCTAAACGGCGATTATGAGCCAGACCCTCTCGTCCAACGTCAGTGTCTGACCTCAGAAATGCTCTCCTGGATGAATGGGCAGAAATTCCCACAGACACTCTCCAAAATCTGTAGAAAGCTTCCAGAAGAGTGGAAGCTGTTACAGCTGCAAAGGGTGACCAACTCCATATTAATGCCTATGGATTTAGAATGGGATTCATAAAAGCTCCTGCAGGTGTGATGTGTAGGTGTTCCGATACTTTTGTCCAGATAGTGTAGATAGCTTAAAAACTGAACTACCATATTTGTACAGCAGCCTGCCAACAAGCAAAAGAGTAGATTTATTTCAGTCTTATTTATTTCAGTGGTGTCCAGACAATTGTGGTGGACAAATCTAAGCCCAGTTTTTGGTCCAAAAGTTCATCCTTGAATGTTATACACCACCCAACCTCACCTGCCCCAGACAGCAGAGCTGTGTGTGAGAATTTGTGCTGATAAGCTCATCTCCAATTGAAATGTGAAGGGCTTCTTACCTGCATCTTCAGCTGGACTTGACCTCCTCATCTCTTTATAATTACTCCCCCCAGCTGACCCAACACCGCTTTACTGCATACGTACTCAGCACTGCTCTACTCCTGAGCATTTCTCTTCCTTCAGATATTCATATGTACTGTGTTTAAATGTGTTACCTACATTATACGTCCATCACACGTTTATAGACACCTGCTAATCCACTGTTTCTTCTGAAATCAAGGTATTAATGGAGAGTTTGTCCCCCTTTTGCTGCAGTAACAGGCCTCCCTGTGAAACAGCCCTCTGCGTGCCATTGTTTAACCCCTTGAGCTCCGGTTAAAAGCCCAGCTCAGCTCTTTATCCCTCTCCCACATACATAAGCGGTCGTATCTTTATCCCACTTACACGCAAACACGTGCATGGAAACCCACTTTCAACCACACCTTCAGACACCAGTGGGCCAAGAAAGGTCTTCTTTCCATTTTCCAGAGGTTTTCCCCAGATACAGTTAGCCTTGAATCAGATGACCCAACCACTCACCACTCAAAAGTCTGAAGAGTCAATAATTTAAACCCAATCTGTTGAAGAAAGATGTATGAAAATTACTCTATTATGATGTTGGTACTTTGCAACATCATTGGTTTCAAGTGGGAAGCTATCAAAAAAGAAGGAATGTTAGATGTGTCCAGAATGATGAGGACGATTCCATCTGGGAAAGCCGTAGAACATCAGAAAAGAATTAACATCTAGAATGCCTCGTGTTGGAAAAGTGGCGAACAAATAAAAAAATTTATCAAGAAATCACTATAAATGAATAATTACAGTATATTACTTGGCACACAAGAACTTCTTGATGTTCACAAAAAGCTTGAAAAATTTAAGAAAACATCTTAAAACACCATCTGATGTCCAGCTTATAGCATTTCAATCTACACTGTAAAAGCTATTACTGAAAATAGCAGCAATTATTAATATGACAAATGATTCCAAACTTCTGAATCACAGTGTATCATTTTTGTTTAATTTCTTTGTTTAATAAGCAGAAAGGGCTCTGTATGACTGCTATTATTATACTATTGTTACTGTTATTATTGTAGTTGTTGTTGTCATTGACTCCGTGTCACTGTGCATGCTGTCCTGTGATGTGTTTCCATGTTACCTCCAGCTTTGACATGCTGTTCATTCATCATAATCTCAGTGTTGCATAAGCACCGCTACAGGACTGACCCTCATCAAGTGAGGCCTACAGCACGAAATTTAGCAGAAAAGCAAAAACGGCTCTCCGAAACCTCATCCAACATCAGTGCCTGACCTCACAATGCTCTTGTGGTTGAATGCAATCAAATGCAATCAAAACAGCTCCAACATCCCCAGAAGAGTAGAGGCTGTAACTGCAGCGAAGGGGAACGAACTCCCTATTCCTAATTCCGATTTTGAGACCCAACCTGACCAGGCTTGACTGATAATGTTTGATTTGAAACCCAAACACACTCACTCCGCTGCAGAGTGACCGCCTCTATGATCATAGCTCAAAAGGCTCTAGACTGTACGTGACTACTGTGCTCTTATCTGACGTTTATGATCAGATCGTAATGAAAACTTACCTCATTGGAAAACAGTTCCAGTTTAGGCAGGGGTGTCCAAACCTTTTTAAGGGGGTCAAACTGGACCATATCAAAATACCTGAGGGCCGGTCACTCTTTGCCAAAATATTTTCATAAATGATTTAAAATATTAAGTATTAAAAATATGAAAAATACAAATGTGTGGAACAATTAACCCAATTAAACTGAGCGTCTCGCTGGTAATCCATTCTGAGAATTTGGCGATGCCCCCTTAAACTCAGAGGAGAGGAGTTGCAGCTCATGCACATCCACAGTAAAACACAGCAACGTGTATGGAAGAGCTTTCTGTGTGCTACTGTGTTTCTATCACTATATAAAAGCTGCCTTTATTGTTGGATGCACTGTGATTTTTTCAGTGCGAGAAATGTGAACTCATTCAAAGCGCGATTCAGGCCGATAAGAGCTTATAATAAATAGACTTCAGAGCCGCAAAAAAAAAAAGTGTTAAATATTTTCATATTAAGTTGCTGCTGCCAGAGAAGGGCAGATTCCAGCTACTTCAGGGTCTCTGCCATCTTGTCTCATTAATATTTATTATAATGTTCATGGTTTGTTCCATAACGTGTTTTGGTATTAAATTACAGTCATTAGAGACTTTTGATGTATGAGGCACAGACACAAAAACTACAGTTTTGAAAAAGTATTCTGATTCCATCTCACCAAAATCGTCAGTTCTCACTGTTAACTTGGAGCTTTTTGGCTGTAGTCATGACTCAATGTCAGTCAGTAAATTAATTTGCAGGTTTAGTCTGAGACAAAAGGATCTTACACTTCAGCTAACTTTATTAATAAAGCATAGTGGAACATGTAAGTTTACAGTACTGCTGCCCCCTTCAGGTGAAAAGAACAACTGCAAAGAATTCACCACATATTTAAATCTGTCCATGGGCCACATTTGGCCCAGGGGGCTGGACTTTGGACACCTCTGCCTTTAGAGGAGTTTCAGACTGTGCATGTATTTTGTGGACTGAGATGCTACTTTCCTGTGTTTGTGAACGGTAGAAAAGTTTTCTTGATGAGCTGAGTGCCTCATATTTTGTTCACCCTGTGCTCCAGGTGCCCAGATTTGAAAAAATCTCAAAGGTCAAGCATATCATGATCACTTGCTAGCACAGCTGACTGACAGTAGTGATGCTGCTGAGGCCGTGCAGTGCACCTCACGTTTTTTTCCTCCTTCAGAAAAACACTGTTTTTCTGTGTGAACCCACTCCCAGTCTTGCAACCCAGACTTCTGCATATCGGTGGAGACGCTGGTACTTTTCACTGCATAACATGACCATGAAACCATTTGACTGACACGCAAAATGACCTCTCACCCTCGCTGTTATAGCGTGGCGTGTGGTGGGGGCTATTGTGAAAGTCCTACTGATATATATCTTCCTCTGAAAGGCGCATTTTTCATCAGAATGTCCAGTGGATCGGTTCACTATTGCTGAGTAGAATTTAGCTGGGAAAAACAAAACTTTCCAGTCCGAATGATTAAAAAACTACAGAAGTGCGTACAGACGGACATGCAGAATCAGAACTGACAAAATCCTTATAGGCCAGCTTTGTGTCCAACACTCCATGTCCATGTGGTGGAACACCTGAGGCTGAGACTAACCCCCCGCCTCTTAGCGAGCTTTCTTTTTATTTTGTCCACATCGAACAGTTCAGCAAGACAGTTGGCCAGAAAGCCAGACTTCGGCCCAAACCTGGCTCGAAACACAATATTTTTTTGAGTTAACTGTTTAAATGTCTGAAGTTCTTCTAAATCAATGATTTCTGCGTTTCACAATACCTATAGTAACTAAACAGTATCTCAGCCATTGATCTTTGGGACTCAAGAAAACAGCTTTCTCTACTTCCCTTCCCTCAAGAGATGCACTTGCGCATCTAGAGGGAGTCATTTCTGCGTTTGTGACCGTACATGAACTCTTCCCATAGCTTATAGTCATCCTGCAGAAACACCCTTTTCTCTCCAAATTTAAGCCTCTTACAATGGAGCAGATTTAATCCCAAATCTCCTGTATTACTGCAGGCATGAATCTGATGTTTCCTCTGGTCAAACAGCAGGACATACGTTGAGAAGCAGTGACAAAATATACTCACTATACTCTGGGGTCTGAGGTCTTCTCTCAACGTTTACATCTCTTCTTAAATTTTCCTCTAAAGGCTCTTCATATAACATGATCCTCATATGTTTCATATCAAAATGCTCCGTTATCTTCATCACTACTTTCCAAAACCGCTGCAGCAAGTTCAGCAGCTGTAAACTCTCTGCACGCCGTTTCACATGAGTCTCTGATGTGGACTGAATGAAGAATGAAGGGTTTCTGGCGTGATGGTCCGTTGGTCAGTTTCACACAGAATGTAGATGGACACACGAATCCACCAGTTCCACACGGTGAGAGGCAGATGACGTGTATCTCAGCCCCTCTTCATAGGCTTATAACTCCGGATGTGAGTCTCGTATGATCTCGTGATAAGATGGAATGGAAAGGGCGACTCTACAGATTCAGGAAGTGTTTGAACTGGATTTCTGAGCTGGATCATCACAAAGATACACACACAGATATAGACACATTCAATTTGACGCACGGGCGAGTTCATGTATCCCAGAGGGTTAATCTTTGTACACTGGGCTTCTTTCCCTAAACGTTCAGATGCTTAAATCAGCCAGAGTGCGCCCACAACCGCCCCAGAAATAAATGGACAGGTAAAGACTCTGAGACACACAGGGATTCCCATAAAACAAATAAAAAGAAATAGAATTCAACAAACTATCCACAAATAACACCATATATATTATTTTTATGGTAATAGAGAATTACCAATTAGCCACTCTTGTGTTTGTCTGTTAGCTTGCAAAGTCCTGCTATAGTCCTGTTATGGCCGATCATTGCTAATTTCCAAATTCATGGCCAGTTCCTCTAGTTCCTGGTTCATTGCATCATTTGAGGTGCTGTTTCAGTGTCAGACTCAGTGTTTGACGCATTGTCATTTACTCCTATTGTAATTCCACAACTAACTGTAGCCTCACTCTGTTTGGCGGAATGGGACAACTGTCCTAAAGGTGCTAACTGTCACTGTCACTACCTCTCAAGTCACTGGGGTGGTACGCTCAAGGGTACGTCTTCAGCATCTTTAGTTAGAGAACATAATTGTACCATAATTCATTACGGTTATATATTGTGAGTTGCACTGACTCCATGAGCCCTGACTTGACTCATGACTTTTTATTTTTTAGTATTTAAAACATCAGGTTATGAAAAAGGTACAGATATACACCATTTACAGTACATACTTCCCTGTCAGAAATAAAGGTTCTGTGCAGGTACATTTTCCGTTCCTCAAGGTACAAACAGTGTAAATGTTCCCTCAAAGGTACAACAGTGGTTTTAAGGTCTGATTGAGAACCTTAAATAAGTTTTTCCAGGTGAAAAGTTCGTATTTGTACCTTTTCATAACCGAATGTTTTAAAACAGAACAGTAAAATAAAAGCCTGGAGACGAGACGGGGTGTGTGGAGTCAGTACAGCTTAGAACATATCATTTTAGTGGATTATGGTTCAGTTATGTTCCCTGACTAAAGGTACTGAGATGGACCCTTGAGGGAACCACCCCAGTGACAGGAGGGGCACTGCCTCAGTGACAGTTTGGTACCTTTATTTCTGAGTGTTGGATTGTAGGGGTACTGTTGTTTCCACTGTACAACTGACGTGTTGGTGAATTAAGATGTAGTTTAAATGTCCAAACAAAAAATCTGGAACGATTTGAATCTAATAGGTGAGTGTGTGTGTGTGTGTGTGTGTGTGTGTGTGTGTGTGTGTGTGTGTGTGTATCTCCCACTGACATTTATAAATGAATCCCCCCGTCCTCTCCCTCCAAACAAAACCTGAACAAAAATTTCTCTCGTCACTTTTCGCTGGGCATATTTAAACTGCTGAAGGCTCAATATGGCTGCTGTCCAGCTGGAGAGCCAGAGTGATAGAGCTGAATATTGCATCCTCGTGTGTGGGTGTGTGTGTGTGTGTGTGTGTGTGTGTGTGTGTGTGTGATCTGACAGTGTTCAGGATGATGGCTGTATTAATGAATCCAGGCTAATCGCTCATTCGCTGCAGTGTCCTTCTTCATACTCTTCATTATTTCACAGTCACTCCATCTCAGTACCTCCCTCCCTCCTTCTCTTCCACCTACAAACAGGGCTGTACATCTCTGACTTCACCACAACTTAGTCCTTTAGCAACGATCTAATGCGATTATTTTGGTATGATTATCTTTAAAATACACTAAATACACGAATGTAACTGGAGGACCCCGTCACACCAGGCTTACACCCATTCACAAACCGAATATTGTGATAAGTAGCTGATCTTTTATCACAGTTAACGATATTATCACTATACTGTATGAGACAATGGCACAGCAAATTATCGAGTCCTGGATTTTCAAAAGTCTTACCCTGAATGAAGTGTGAGCAACCACTCCACCCTCAACACTGCCTCTGCCTCTGATTTAGAGGCACAATTAGCAGATCTGCTTTTTGCGATTCCCAGTAAGGAAGTTCACAGTAAGTTATTACCAGCAGCCTCCACACACCCTTAGGGCAGCACAGCAGCTGATCAGTAACTACTACGAGTTATTGTGTATATTTTGGCAGATCTGTGTTGCCATTTTAAGAGGTACACTGTATAGCCAAAAGTATGTGGACACCTGACCATTACACCTATATGAGCTTGGTCCACATCCCAAACCAAAACCCATTCAGTCAGAGTGGGTTTTGGTTTTGGTTTGGGATGTGGGCTGATGTTGGACGAGAGGGCCTGGCTTGTGGAGGCTCCCGAGCGGCACAACCGTCTAAGCGTTGGCCCTACCATCAGGAGATCACGAGTTCGATCCCTGGTGATGCTACAGCCGTCCGTGGCTGGGAGTCCAAGAGAGCACAGTTGGCCTCGCTCTCTCTGGGTGGGTAGGATGGCCCCTCCTTCTCCCCCATCACTTAACGCGATGCTAGTCAGCGCAGGCGTCTGTTAGCTGACGTAACAGATCTGGCGGTTGGCGCTTTCCTCCGAGCGCGTTCGGCTGTCCAACGACGTTGCATCAGCAGCAGTTCAAAAAGACGCGGTTGAGCTTCACAGGACTCAGAGGAAGCCTGTGTTTGCCTTTGCCCTCCTAGCACTGGTGGTATTGTGTGACTGGGCGAGTCCTAACTAGTGGGTAGAACTGGAGATGACTAAATTGGGGGAAAAAAAAGGCCTGGCTCGTAATTGGTGTTTCAGTTTATCCCAAAGGTGACTGGGGTTGAGGTCAAGGCCAAACCCAGATTCATCTATCACTCACTGTACTGAGAGATGAAAAAGAGGATAAGCTGAATTGTACTTGGTGGCCCTGCTCTTTGAGTCTGCGTGGTCTACTGCTTCGTAGCTGAACTGTTGAACTCACAGTGATAGCAGAATTTCACAAACTGACTTTGGCAACTGACTTTGGCATCCAGTTTAAAGTTACTGAGCTCTTCAGTATGACCCATTGTACTGCCAATGCTCGTCTATGGAGATTGCATGGTTATGTGCTTGATTTTATACACCTATTAGCACTGGATGTGGCTGAAACACCTGGACTCAATCTTTGGGAGGGATGTCCACATACTTTTGGCCATATAGTGTAAATAAGGTGAAGCAAAAGTATCTGAGTGCTGCTGTATCTGTAACAAAATATTCTAGAGTAATTCTACACGACTTGTGCTGAATAGCCAGTCGTCTCTTACTTTTGATGTTCTTTATTTTCATTTATATCATTTAATTAAGCAACTAATTTTTCATTTCCAAATGTAAAATGTTTTGTGTTAAAGAGTAAACAATGTTATTTATGTGATAACTTTGGCTAACAGAATCTGGAAATGTGCTTGTGTGTTTCATGTGTTCATTTATGAAGCACAGCGAACTTCAGCTTAAAACCAGCTAAACAAAATCAGCCATCAACCAATTCGGCTGTAAATAAATCACATTTGTTCACGATACACAGTGAACGCTGCACATCGAACACTGGCACGTCTAATTTACACAATTGTCAAATAGAAACAACATAAACTGTACATATTTAATGAAATATTATTACAACCGATTGTAATCAATTCTAACATAGTGCACCCTTTTACCTAGACTGCCTAGAATCTCTCTCTTTTCTATTCTCTCCAGCCATCTGCAGCTTTCACTCATCCTCCCTTACACTCTCCCTTTCCCTCCCTCTCTCTCTCTGTCTCTCTCTAATCTGTGGGGTTTAACCTGCTGTTGAGTGGACATAGCAGGGCTATAATCCAGGCACACGCACACGCTAGGCTAAAACACTGGGCTTAACACACTCTCCGTCTGGCTGTCCTCCGCTCTGACAGCGAACCAGGAACCTCGACCTGCTTTCAAAACAAAACCATAAACTCTGCCTGAGAAAACACTCTTTACCTGAGCAGCGCCTGGACGACACCCATACAGCAGTTATAGGGCACAAAGCCAAGTTTTAAGGGTGAAACTAAACCTTAACTGCATAAAAGAACAAGAAGAATCAGGCTTTAGAATCTAGCTATGATTTTAGCTACGCAACAGACTTCAGTCAGTGTTTACAGACAGCAAAGATTAAAGCTGCAGGAGCTGAGATTATTATCACAGCCTACATTACCAACAGCGCCGCCTTTAGTTTAAAAGGAAATATTTAATCTTAATTCAATAAAAGAGAGCTGTGGTTGAGTTACACCAATCAGAAGCAGCCAAACACCCATGTGCTGTGACATCACAACCACAACTAACTGGCAGTCTGGTGCAGCGTTCAATACTAAAGCCAGAAAAAAGTGGACAGTCAGGCCTATGAATTAAACAAGCCTTAATTCATGGAAATGATCACAATTTAAACCTGAATTTATAGGAAAATAATCACAATTTAAACCTGAATTTATAGAAAAGTAATCACAATTTAAGTCTGAATTTATGAAAAAAAATCACAATTTAAGACTAAATTTACAGAAAAATAATCATAATTTCAACCTGAATTTATAAAAAAATAATCACAATTTAAGACTGAATTTATAGAAAAATAATCGCAATTTAGAACTGAATTTATAGAAAATAATCACGACATAAGCCTGAATTTATAGAATAGAAATCACAATTTAAGACTAAATTTATAGAAAATAATCACAACTTAAACCTGAATTCATAGAAAATAATTACAAATTAAGACTGAATTTATAGAAAAGAATCACAATATAAACCTGAATTTATAGAAAATAATCACAATTTAGGACTGAATTTATAGAAAATAATCATAATTTAAGACGGAATTTATAGAAAAAAACACAATTTAAACCTGAATTCATATAAAATCCCCCCTAAATTTAGATATTTTCCCCAAAACTGTTTGAGGCACAAGCTCTGCACAATGTTAAGTGATGTGGTGTAAGCTTCTCTGCCTTGTTAGCTACGTTAGCCTCGTAGTGTAACGAATGGGGCGCTGGGTCAGTGGTGGAGGCCGGCAAGTGGGGCATCAGGAATCCGACTGTGAAGCGATTCAGGGCGTTACGACCCTCTGGGTCATACTGTGTTATTACAGATCACATTATGTTGATTACAGACTTGTGGGAGAGGAGATGAACGGGCCCGGTCTCCACCAGGAAGGAGCTGTCTGTAAAAAGGACGTGAACGAGAGGAAGGACGGTGCTTTGCTTCTGACATGGGTTCTGCTGCGTTCCCAGTTCTCCAGTCCCTCATGTGAAGTTTGAATATCTTCCATGTTTCTAACGTGTAGCTGTGATGTTTGTAGGTGAAGGATGTCAGAAACAGCATGTGCCACGTCAACTGGCCCCAAACGAAGCTCTCACAGTTTACAGAGTGCGTTTTTAACCTTTAACCTTTTCTGAAAACAGCATTTGTTCAGGACTATAACCACAACAAATCCCGTCATATTCTTCCAGAGTCAATCTGTCAGGAAAGCAGGACAAAGAGAAACTGCATTCTCAGCAAACAAAGGCTGAGAGAAACGGGCTTCAGAGTGTTTCTCTATCAGAGAATGAGAAACGCTTTACTGTCAGGTCCTGAATTTGTCACGAATTACAGTAAAGGAGAAGCAAACGTAATCAAATGTAGTAGTACAGTAGACTGGGCTGCCATAGGGCTATCACGGTCACTGCATTCTAGCTGACGATTAATGGCCAAATGACCTGATTAGCCAGCTTGCTTCCTACCTATGTATACAAGGTAGTTAACACCACTAAGTATATGATATGACATTCATTATGCTAGCATACATGCTAAAAACATTACATTTAACTACAGGGCTAATAAATAAACGACCATTACTCAGCACTGCCCTCAGCTCTAAGTTAGACGTATGTATTTACTGCTTTCTTTTGTTTATATTTTACTATATATACATAATTATGTTATATACTTGCCCATTTAACGTTCTGCTTGTTGCAACATAATACGACTGTATCTCTAATGACTGTGGAAAATGATGGCAATAATCTCAAAGGGCTAAAAGACTTAAAGATCTGCTCTGTTTCTGCTTAAGTAGCAGCGATAACAAAATGCCCCTCAGATTCCTCACACGGGACGAGGACTTTACTAGAGCGCACAAAAACACGGCTCAGCTGAGTATAAATAAACCAACTCTGAAAACAATCGACAGCTCTTTCACAGCTCAAACCCTCTGAACGAAGAGACATTGGTACGTTTTATCCACCTCTTAGCGTAACTAATCAAATAATCACACAAGATTAATAAACAAAAGTTTGCAAAGTTAGTTTTCCTTTCCTTTTCATCACTTTCTAGAGGGTTTTTAAATGTCTTTAATACGTAATGATACCGTAAAACCATGATATGTCTGAACTAGTTTATCATACCGTGAAAATGTCAAACCGTAACACTTTCAATATCAGCTATGATTACATTTACATGATTATGCTCATATCTGCACTTGACCTGAACCCAAAAGTAGGGAGAAATTATGTCAGAGCCCAAACAAACCCATCATGGCTACGTTTACACAGCAGGTAAAAGTGGCCCAAATCTGATTTTCTCAGCAAATCCGATTTTTTTGTTTGGCTGTTCACATTATCTTTTAAATGTGATCTGTATGCGACATCAGTCTGAACAGATCAGCTCCTAAACCGACCCGCATGCACAAAAGAACAGAGCTTCACGTGGCGGCTCGTCCAGAGGTAAACAGTCATGACGGCCAGTGAACGCCAGTCGCTCCCGCAGCTTTCAGTTTCATCTTCGCCAGCATCGCAGGAGCGATTATAAAGATCCAGTGGTTGACAGCTGGACTCATCACCCACAATGTGTTCGAGTTCACCGTAAAAGGGCGCGTTATTCGGTCACGGCCACTTCTTTGGTCCTCGGATTCTTTAAACTGTTCTTTAACGCTGCAGCCTCGGGCTCCTCCGGCCGCGTTCGGCCGTTTTGTTCGAATCCTCTTCGAACAGGGAGCCGTTTGATGAGTCTCTTCTAATGTTTTGGTACAGAAACATCAGACCAAATGTTTATGAGTCTCAGCAGCACGAAATTATGATGAATGTTGAGTTGGACTGACGTAAAAGTCGCATGAATTCCGATCTGGCTGTTCAGACTGAGTCGCATTGCCGCAGATCGGATACGTATCGGATTTCAGTACCACATATGAAAGTGCTTTAAATCAGAACTGAAAATGTCCGATTCAGTGCGTTTTTTGCTGTTCACACTGACATCCAGACACACATCTGTGTCACATATGAGGAAAAAGATCGGATTTGGGCCACTTTTACCTGCTGTGTAAACGTCGCCCATGAGTGTCCAGTCAGGTTTGGGCAAGTGTTTCAAGCTCTAGTGTGAGTGGGTGTGTGTGTGTGGGCGTGTGTGTGTGTGTGTGTGTGGGGCGTGTGTGTGTGTGTGGGTGTGTGTGTGTGTGTGTGTGTGTGTGTGTGAGTGAGTGGGTGTGTGTGTGTGTGTGTGTGGTGTGTGTGTGTGTGTATGTGTGTGTGTGTGTTTTTAATACTCACAACATGAAGTCCTGCTCAAAGCACGGCTGATCTCCTCGCACCGTAACCGTCGTGCTCTTGACATTCTGGACCTTCAGAGTCACGTACACATTAAACTTATCTACAAAACACACAAACACGCGGTTTAGCACAAACACATTAAAAAGGACAACAGGACTAATAAAGGTATCAAACTCAGCCAAACTCAATGTTCAGTTTCATACACAGCTTTGCACAACACACGCACACACACACACACACACACACACACACACACACACACACACACACACACACACACACACACTCATGACTCTGAGGTCGCGCATTAGCATCTGCAGTCCTGGGTGAACGCATCATAATGTCAGACTGAATGTGAATAAAACCTGCCTGGTGAGAAAAGCCAGTTCATCTGAACAGGAAAGGATGCAGGAACTGATATTTGCTTCCAGTAGCAGCTCATTTCAAGTTCATACAGGTGAACTTTAACCACACAAACTCACAGACCTTCTGTTCCGGTCTGCTCTTTATGAAAGAATAAAATAGAGGAGCTGTTATTCCACCAATATAACGTTGCTCATCACTCACAACTGCAAAGAAACAAACATGTGGAAAACGAGCGTCTGATATCTTTTACATAAAGAGCTCGTCTCAACTATCTGTGAGTACTGGGGTGGACAATAAGATGACATTTTATCAGTATAGTGATAAAATACGTCACGATACCCTTTTCTGAGCATATCGAGGATCTCATCATTACTCGAAAAACTATGTGTTATTATAAAAAGAGCATCATCAGGCCTGTTTAACTGGATTTAGTGCAGTGCAGTCTGTGATCACTGTAACACATTTTATTTGCGTCACTACAGGTTCTATTTTGTCTGTTCCGACTTATCAAATCTGAGAAAAACAATATTGTGCTGCATATGGTGTCTTGTGAAAATATCTTGAGGTATTGTGATCTAATATTTTTTCCATATTGGACACCCTTAGTGTAAAGTCACCCCCGCACAGCATTTTTTATCATTTTAAAAGGAAACATGGTTTCGTTTTTCCAGCTAAATTCTAGTCATCAATCGCAAACAGCTGCCTTTACTGGACATTGTGATGAAAAATGAGCCTCTCAGAGCAAAATATATATGTGGGATTTTCACAATTGCTGTCTCTACACGATGCACCACAACAGAGGGCTGTGATTCCTGTCAAGGCAGGCAATTTATAAGTATAAGGCTCTGTGATGACAGGCCGAAGTCTGGCTTGCAAGACGAGCTGCTTAGTAACTGAACTACTACATTCTCACGCCAGAACTGCCACAATCGCCTGGTTTATGCTCCATTCCAGCTAAGAAAATAGCCAGGTAAAAGTCAAGTGTGACCACAGCTTAAGACTTCATTAACAACTATCACCAACAAATTAACCCTCGCAACTCAAAAAACTGCACTACATGTCGCTGCTGTCGGAAGAAAATCTCATATCTCCATTTTTGTTTTTCAGTTTTTGACATGATTTGAAAACACCTGTTGCTCTTTACATGAAAAATGGACCAAAAGAAACGGCCCAGAATGACTTGGAAAAACGTCTGGTTCCATTGACTTACATTAAAAATAAAGTTTGTTTTTTCCTTCACAGGTTTAACAGTCATATAATATTCTCATAACAATCTCAGATATATTTGATATATTGACTATATATAAGATTTCACTTCCTCTATATATAGTTTTCTGCACTGCTGTGATTTTTGAAAATCCTGTTTTTCCTTATTTGGGCATCACACAGACTACATTATGACACATGACCAAAGAAATGTATTGTATTATATTATCTGTCCTTAGCATTCATTACACCAAAACAACATGTATTCACTCCTTTGTTTTAAAATAGGTGTCACGTGTTAATTTTTGAGGAATTTTCTTTTTATAAACAGGAAAGTGAAACTGACCTTTTTTCCACATTTTACCAAAATAAATCTCTCTCTATGACTGACACTGACTCTTTCACTAATCCTGCACACGTACATGGACTAAAGCAGGCCGGGCAAAGCCCAGCTGTGTTAAACAACATGAAACAAGGGACGGCACAAAGAGTGGACACTCGTCTCCCGGCTCTGTGTGTGTGTGTTTAAATATGCATGGCGTTATGGAAATGTTAGTTATTTCTGCAGTTTAAATGGACTGTCACAGGTCAGGACAAGCAGCCGTAATTAGACGGAGATAGAAAATGCCACAAGAGCACGATGACAAATCTGAGAGAGAGAGAGAGAGAGAGAGAGAGAGAGAGAGAGAGAAAGGGAGAAAGAAAGAGAAAGGGAGCAGAAGAGAGAAATAGTGAATGACAGAGAGAGCACGAGAGAAGGAGCAAGAGAGGAAGAGTGAGAGAGAGAGTGAGAGAAAGAGTGTCTGTGAGTTTGTCCTTTATCTGGACACTAAAGTCTGTTCGTAACGTTACCGAACAACAGGCCAGAATCTTTTCGTAGTTTTTACAAATTGGATCAAAACCACATTTGGAGGTGGTTTAAAATGCGATTCTGATCGGATGTTTACAGATGCGTCTCAGTCTGGCGATCTGTGATCAGATCGGATTTGTGGGTCCAGACATCGCCAATCTATCTGCAAGGGTTGCCATGGTAACGTTGTAGGCATCAATAACTACGTAGCTATGCTGGTGACGCAGATTTCAAACGCGTGTGCTGGAGAGATGGAGGAGGATCATCTCGCCCTCCAAACTTCAGAATTCTGCAGTGTAAACATGAATCCTTGGAGCTCTTCTTCAATCCCAGCACTTCCCTCACTCTGGATTTGACATCATTGTTGTTTACTACGTTGCGAATAATGCAAAACACACTTTGAAATCCGATTTGCACAGCCAGACTGAGACGCATCTGTAAAAATCTAACTTTCAAACCACCTCCATGTGGTTTGGATCTGATCTGGATTTGGATTTCATGTGTTTTTTGCTGTCCAGACTATCAAAAATCAATCTGGATACAAGCTGAATGCCAAAAATCTGATTTGGGCTGGCAGTCTGAACAAGGCCTCGAGATTACCGAACAACTCCACACAGTTTGAGACGAGTGAGTGGTGATTTAGGCACGCAGTTAGCACCATGCTAATTGGTGTTGCTTAAGCTTCCATTACTTGTTGGCTACATTAGCCTCTTAGCTCCAGTGCTAAACTTAACATGCAAACATCAGAGCCCATCCAGGCTGATCCACTGCAGGCGGTAAACTGGGTAAATCAACTACATTTGGGTAAAGAGGAGAACTCTTTTTCACCAAACTGTCACTTTAAAGGTTCTGCAGCCTAATGCAAGGTCTTAATGTTCTACAGTAGAGGTCACTAATAGGCGGACTGCGGTCCGAGTCCGGACCCAGACGCTGTCCTATGTAGACCTGGACCTTTAACCGATAAACTTTGGAGAATTATTTAATTTCGACAGGGTGGTCCTATTTTAATCGGCGTAGCTTTTCTAGCCTTTACGGTAGCTTTAGCGGCCGGAAACTCACAGACCAATCGCATGCGTTGTAAATATCACACGTGACACTACTCAGCCAATCAGATCTGTGCATTATGATGAGCACTGAGACTTGAGTGAGTGACGCACACACAGGGGAGGGACAAGGCGAGACAGGCAGTCGGAGAAGAAAGTGCGCCAGATTATTTCACATGGCGTACTCTAAAAAGAGAAAACTGACAATAAATGTTGTTGAAATATGACTGAATTGTACTTTATTTGATTGACATTCAGTTTTTGACTGTATAAGATGTTGATATACCTACTAGGCTACTTCAGTAAACAGTATATGGCACTGAAACATAATGCAAGTGATGTTCTGGACCTTCACTTGAGGAAATTTTCTCTAACTGGACCTTACTGAATTTTAATTAAAGACCCAGTTCTACAGCATGTAGTTTCTGAAAGCATCTGGACATGAAAAAGCACCTGACGCCTCTCCAGCACACTGTTCTCTTCATTTCTTCATTTTTGTTTAGATGCTGTTGCTGTGATGTGCTTCAGAGTGAAGAACCCGCTCAGTACCCAGTCTGAGGGGATTCAGCTCTGGGATATTATGTTGTGAGTGTGCGGCCCGGTTTTAACTCTTAACCTCCGGCTCTGTTCACCTATTATTATCATCCCCCCATTTCAATCCCTCCATCACACAAACACACCTGCTCTGACCAATAACAGAGAGAGAGACAGAGAGAGAGAGAGATTCTCCATATATTCGTCTAGTTGAGACTACTTGAGATGTAATCCCACTTTTATTACTTCCACAGTAAGAGAGAGAGTGTGTGTGTGTGCGTGTGTGTGTGTGTGCGTGTGTGTGTGTGTGTGTGTGTTGAATAGTGGTAGTCGGGTTAGGTTCTCTGCACATGTATCACTTGGTACTCTCTGCTCTCATACACAATCTTACACCCAAGACACACACACACACACACACACACACACACACACTTTTAAAATCCTAAGAGAGAAGACTGACTATCTCACACAAAGAAACACACCTAACAGTAGCAAGAAAAATATGCATATTTATAAGATCCATTCACGGCTACTGACAGAATTCATTCCATTGGCTACTGATAGGAACCTTTAAATTGACCTTTGACAAGGTGTATTCATGGCAGAATCCATTTACGGTTACCGACAGAATCTGTTCTATTGGCAATTGACAAGATCCATTCATGGCTATTGATATGATCCATTCACAGCTATTGACAGGATCCATTCCATTGGCTTATGACGAGATACATTTATGGCTATTGATAGGATCCATTCCACTGCTACTGACAGGACCCATTCATGGCTATTGACAGGATCCAGTCCATTGACTATTGACACATTCCATTCATAGCTACGGCTATTGACAGGATCTACTCCGTTGGCTGTTGACATGATACAGTCATGGCTACTGACAGGATTCATTCCATTGGATTCTGACAGGATCCATCTTATGGGTTATTGACAGGATCAATTCATGGCTACTGACAGAACCCACTCATGATTATTGAGTGGCTTTTGATAGGATTCACGCCATTGGTTGTTGACATTATAGATTCACATGCTAATGACTGGAACTATTATACTGGCTATTGACAGGAGTCATTCATGGTTATTAACAGGATCCATTACACTGGCTACTGACACAGTCTACTCATGGCTATTGACAGAACACATTGATGGCTATTAACAGGATCCATTCATGATCGCTGACAGGATCCATTACAATGAGTACTGACATGATCAATTCATGACCATTGACAAGATCCACTGACAAGATACTGGTTACTGACAAGATCCATTTCACTGCTCTTAATGGGGTTAATTTTATTGACTATAGAGGGGATCCATTTCATTGGCTAATATCTGGATCCATTCGGTTTTGAGCGACTGTGTACCCTCACACAATTCTCTGAGACCCTCACACACTCCTTCATTTTATGAGTTTTCATTGGCTATTGACAGGACTCATTTCTTTGGTAATGAATAAGACCAATTCATTGCTATTGACAGAACATATTTCCAAGCGCACTGACAGAATCCATTTGCCCCCATTGATGGGATCTATTTCACTGGTTATTGACAGGATCTATTCATGGCTATTGATGGGATCTGTTTCACTGGGTACTGATAGAATCCATTTACGGTTATCACTTAGATCCAATGAAAAGTTTTTGAGAGGATCCATTCAAAGCTGTTGACAGTATCCATTTAACTGACCACTGATGGGATCCATAGGTGGCTACTGGTAGGATTAATGTCACTGGCTATGGACAGGAACCAATTGTTAATTATTAAGAGTCTAATTAGATTTAAGCACTTGACCAGCACACAGTGCTAGTTTACTTTCAGATTCCAATTCAGCAAAAACTCTTTAGTACATTCCAGCTAGCCTGAAGCTAGAACAGGAGGTGGGAAACCCACTCCCTCTGCCCAAAATCTGCAGACTAGAACCAGCATGGGTCCAGGGTAATCAAAGCAGAGCAAAACTCTTGTATGTAACCTCAGCCTGGAATGAATTAGAGCTGAAAAACTAAGTATGAAGTAAAAGGTCACAATGTCCCTTTTTCCTGGGCAGGAAATGTAATATGGAATCATTTTATAAGTATCGGGAGAAAATTAAACTCGTCTCACATTGGAGGTCAGTGGAGAGCGAGTTATGTTGGTTATATCGTCCTGAACGAATAAAATGGTGTTGAAGAGGCTTATTATAAAGCAGGCAGATTCATCTGTAGGGGTCAAATAAAGATTACAGTCTCTTCTGACACACACACACACACACACACACACACACACACACACACACACACACTTCCCTGCACGTACTCTATACAGGTGACCTCTGGGACATTAAGCCATATAAAGCCCCAATCAGGAGTCAGTGAAACAGCACCACAGCTTCCTGGAGCGAAGCACCTGCTTTGTACCCAGAACACCCTGCCAGTGGCAACAGATCCTGAGTGGGATTTAAAGTCAAACATTTACTGTCGGGTTAATAATTCTGAACCAGTTTCTACTTATATATAACCACATGTGCACGTTTCCTGCTGGTGACTCACTACATCCTTCTGCCTGGGTAATCGATGACTCCTCACCAAACGCTTCAATAATGCATGCCCTCCGTTCTGCCAGCAGCTGGGAATAAATGCTTCAGGAACTGTCTGAGGAGCCGAACAGCGAGGGCGTGTCCACACTGTACAGTCCAGGCCACCGTGTCCAAACACTGTGAATTACTCTGAAAGGAGAAATGTGGGCTTCTGCTGGGGTAATACTGTATGTAGGGTTCTCGTTTTACTGATGTGGAACGTCACATTAAGGCTGAACTGAACTGAACTGCACTTAAATCAGCAGAACTGGACAGAGCGAAAACTGAACTGAACTGAATGGAATTTAATGTAACTGAACTAAACTGAACACGCTTAGTTGAATTTAACTGAACTGAATTTAAATTAACTGAACAGAACTGAGGGCCTGGGTTCGATTCCTGGCTGGGCAACCAGAGTCCTTTCTGTGTGGAGTCTGCATGTTCTCCCCACGTCTGTGTGGGTTTCCTCCCACAGTCCAAACACATGCAGTCAGGCCAATCAGATAGCCAAACTGCCCATGGGTGTGGATGTGTGTGTGAATGTGTATGTCTGTCTGTCTGCCCTGTGATTGACTGGCGACCTATCCAGGGTGTATCCTGCCATCCACCCAGTGACCACTGGAATAGGATAAGCGGTTTCAGATTATGTGTGTGTATGTAAACAGAACTGATCGCTACTGAAAGGAATTAAACAGAACTGAAATGAAATTAACTGAACTTGGGCCCAGTCCCATTTCTTATTTTTACCCCTACCCCTTGTTTTCGAGTGTTGCCCCTTGGAACTGAGTTTCAGGGCAGTGGTTGAAATCTTCCCCTCCGAAATGAGACCCTCAAATAAAAAGAGCATCACTTCATTAACAGCTACTAGCGCTGCTCTGTAGGCGACCCTGCCAGTCTGCAGTGACAGCAGAGGAGGGTAAAGTTCAGCTCCTCACTGCTGGGCTTTAGTTACATTTAGGGCATCATATGCCTTCAAAGAGGGGGGCAATTATTTATTATCACCCACCCCTAATTCTTCAGTGATATGAAGCTGAAGTCGAGAATTTTCCTGTTCCACCTTAAATGCTGCAGCAGTTACATGGTGGCATTTAAGGCGTCTGAACTGCTGGGCTATTTAAGGTGGAACGGGAAAGTTAGCTGGCTAGCTACCGAGACATTAACATGCTATTAGCGATTTTTTATGCTTGTTATGAAGAAAATGACCAAAATACACTGAAACAACATTAAACTAAGATAATACAGTGGTTATCGTCATTTTTTTAACAGAGAAAATTCTCACATTAGTTTGGAGGATCATGTAGCCCCAACACTTCACCCTACCCCTCTCAACAACAAGCAGGACACCCAACCCCTACACGAGAACGCGTAAAACAGAGGGGTAAGGGCTAAGTGGTTGGGACGAGTAGTGAAATGGGATTGGGCCTTAGCTGAATAAATGGTAGCAGAACTGAACTGAACTGAACAGAATTGAGCTGAATTAAACTGAACTGAACTACAAATTAAGTGAAATGAACTGAACTGAATTACGACAGAGTTACTGGATGTTGTTAGAGACAGAACGAAGCAGAGACAAAATATGATACATAAAATGCTCCAATATTTAGTACAGAAATAAATTTATTATAAATAATAATCACAATAAAACGTTATCCAAATCAGACTGTGGAGCCCAGTCAGAGCTGAACAGGCCCTGCTGTCGTTCTGTCTGTTATTCCACCTTTACAGATTAGTCTCCTGACTAAAATGAGCGCTCTGTCTCCTGCTAACCCCATTCTCCCCCTCTCTGGCCGGAGGTGTATTAGGGCTTCCTGTGATGTTGGGTCTCATGTATAATTGAGGGGTGATGACTTATGTAAATAAATAAGTCATGTGCCGACGCACCGCTGACTTTTCTGAAGCTGTTACGGTAATGATCACCGGGAGAGTAAACACCGGTTAAAGAGTAAACTACAGTGTAACTACAGCGCTGAGCTCCAGTACTGATTAAACTAATGGCAGTGAGTGAGTCACTGACCGCTTTATTAGAAACACCTACCTTGTTCTTACACTCACTGACCGCTTTATTAGAAACACCCACCTTGTTCTTACACTCACTGGCCACTTTATTAGAAACACCTACCTTGTTCTTACACTCACTGGCCACTTTATTAGAAACACCCACCTTGTTCTTACACTCACTGGCCACTTTATTAGAAACACCTACCTTGTTCTTACACTAACTGCCCACTTTATTAGAAACACCTACCTTGTTCTGCCACTCTATGGCCACTTTATTAGAAACACCTACCTTGTGCTTCCACTCAGCGGCCACTTTATCAGAAACACCTATCTTGTTCTTACACTAACTGGCCACTTTATTAGAAACACCTACCTTGTGCTTCCACTAACTAAATACTGTTTGGGTGACGGTCCACTCTCAGCGCAGCAGTGACGCTGTGTGCGGCTGTAGGACGAGTGTATCAGCTTTTAAATCTAACAGAGAGACTCTTACCTGAGATCAAAGAGGCTCTGAGGCTTTGTTATTAAACTTCATTTGTTTCTTGTCATAATGTTAATTATTTGTTATACAAAATGAGTCTCTGCCTGTTAAATTACAGAACCATTAGAATCCAGTTAGGATCGGTACAGCAGTATTGAATTCTCAGAGAGAGAGAGAGAGCGAGCGAGAGGGACAGAGAGAGAGAGCAGGTCTGCGACTGGACTGGCCTGTGTTATTAACAGCAAATGGGATTTCTACAGGAATCAGTGAGCTGGTCTGATAATGGGCTAACACAGTTCATTTAGCAACCAGACAGAAAACGTGCTGCTCTGTCTGCTCTCCCTCTCTCTCCCACTCTCCCTCTCTCACTTTCTCATCCACTCCCTCTCTCTCTCTCTCATCCACTCTCTCTCTCTCTCTCTCTCACTCTCTCTCTCTCTCATCCACTCCCTCTCTCTCTCTCTCTATCTCTTTCCCTCTCTCTCTCATCCACTCCCCCTCTCTCTCTCTCTTTCATCCACTCTCTCTCTCTCTCTCTCTCTCTCTCTCATCCACTCCCTCTCTCTCTCCCTCTCATTCTCTCTCTCCCTCCCCCCCTCTCTCCCACTCTCTCGCTCTCTCCCTCTCTCTCTCCATCTCCCTCTCTCTCCCACTCTCTCTCTCTCCCTCTCTCTCTCATCCACTCCCTCTCTCTCTCTCTCCTCTCTCTCTCTCTCTCTCATCCACTCCCTCTCTCTCTCTCTCCTTCTCTTTCCCTCTCTCGCTCCCTCTCCCCTCCCTTTCTCTCTCCCTCTCGCTCTCTCTCTCTCTCGCTCTCTCTCCATCCCCCCTCTCTCTCTCCCTCACTCTCTGCCTCTCAAACTCATGCCTGCTTGTAGAGAATTTCAGTTTAATTGTTTAACAAGCTGATGCTCGATTTCCAGTTAAATAATCAAAATGATCTTCAATAATATCAGCAATAGCAATATAAGCTAAGCTATCAGCAAACGAGTCAGTGCAGATCCACACAAAGTAAACATGCAGAATTTCACACTTAGTCCAGCATCTCTTGAGGGCTCAGCCTGCAGCGTCATGGTTTAAAAATAACATTTAAACTTTAATAAATACAATATTCAACAAAAAATCACTGATTTCTGAAATTATTTCATGAACGACAGTAACCATTTGATGGTTTTTAATAGATCAGCACTACTGGAGTATTAAACCTATGGGCTCAAACGTGGCTCAGCCAGATCTGTTATATGAGGAACATAAACAGCACTACCCATAATTCACCGTTTCCTGGGTAGGGCCTTTTGCGATGAGAAGAACCAGTGATCTGAAATCTTATATAATGGATAATCATGATTTTTAACTAGAAAATAATGTGCTGATTATTTTATTTTTAAATTTTTTAATAATTATTTTATTGCCCAGGTCCACTCAGAGGGATAACACAGTTCATTTAGGAACCAGACTGTCTACTCTCTCTCACTCTCTCTACCTCTCTCTCACTTATGGACAGGCTACAGTACACGAGAGCAGTCAGGAGGTCATGAATTATGCATTTATATGCACTCCTGTTTCTCTTAATTAACACTCACCAGGATTTCACTCACATGTACAATACAGGACTGTTAAATACACTGTGGTGAATAATTTCAATAATGTTTACAAATATAGTTTATAATAACAGAATAAAGCATTTTTAAAGAACTCATATATGAGTCAATCCTGAAGGCATTTATATTTGGTACAAATGGTATAAAATTACTGTATGGTACACATGAGCAACTGGCCACAAAAGGGCTGCTTTTAGTGTGAAAAGCTTATAAATCAGGTCCCTTTACGACTTCAAGACTAAAAGTGTTGTAATATGAGTAATAAAAGCTAAAGTTTAAAAGATCTGCTGTCCTTTAGGGTGGAGACTGAGGGCTGAAGCTGCTCCAATGAACTGTATTCTGTCAGCTATAGAACGGCAAACAGGCTTCTCTGTATATTCTGTTGAAACAGTTCGGCAACATGTGGCTCCAGAGCTGCATGCGGCTCTTTTACTGCCCTGTTGTGGCTCCACAGCTGAATCAGATTAGTAGGTAAAAATAAAATAATCCTCCTTTACAGTAAAATAAAGCTCTGCTGATCGTTCAACACAGTTTAACAATAAATGGTCTTAAACTCTGGAGTTAATGTAGAACTGCTAATTCACCCTTTAACCCTGAAGATCAGCTCAGACTGCTGGTCACCATAGCAACACTGACAACAGTCTCGCCTAGCTAGTAGCTAACGAAATGGCAAAGTGAGAGATTTAAGACGGGCATTGATGATTTGGAGACGAATGGAGTGTTTATAATCACTCCAGATGGTTTCCTGATACGTTTAATGGGCAGCGAGAAACTCAAACACTAAAAAGTCATGAAGCTGAAGTCATTTTCTCATTTGCCAGCTTCTTGTTTGAATTGTCCCGTTCCACCTTAAATAGTGCAGCTCTTACATTCTGGCACCTCAGGTACCATTTAAGGGGGAACGGGAAAATTCAAACAACAAGCTGGCGAATGAGGAGCGACTTCAGCCTCGTAAAAAGAGACATTTTAAACAAACTGTTCTACTTTCGAGTTTGACTTTTACTGAAAGGACAAAATGGCTCTTCTTAACATTTGGGTTACACCTGAGTTAAACACACTTCGAACCAAATAACAAACCCTGAGAACTTCGCAAATTTAGCACAAATGAAGTACAGGTCCAACAGAACTCAGACAGACCTTCTGAAGTGAATTCAGCAACTTGCTGAATGGACCCCACATTCAAATGACAGAAACGAATGAATATCTCAGAAACGAATGAAGACAGAAGCCTCAAATGTCTACTGGGCATAATGACATTATTTCCTGTAAGAATAAAGACAATCTGAGGAGGTCAGTTAGGAGCTTTTTCTGAATTTTGGTAATTTCATTTACAAACTCACAACGTACTGGGATTTCCAATAAAAAGAGCCAAATCAAGAAGACAGAGAAACCTTAACAGTGGGAGAACAAGAGTAAAAAGGGAGAGAGAGTGAGATTGAAAGAGTGAGGGTGCGTAAGTGAGAGAACAGATTGAACTCAGAGTATCTCTGATTAAAGCTGCTCTAGTCGAACGCTCGGCCGCTCGGTCTCTGTCCCCTGTGACGAAGATTCAGACACATTCGATAAGGGCAGAGACGGAGAGCGAAACACTCCTACCTCAATCTAATAACACCCAGAAAACGCCTCTACAGCGCAGAGGCAGAGGGGTGAACACAGAGATACACACATCCATAGAGAGACAGATTGGCATATATAAAACTTGTAAAATCTAGAAATAATAAGTCAAATACAGCATGTTCAGAATACACATATGTGTATATATATACATATATTATATATATATATATATATATATATATATGAACATAATGTAAGTGCAACAAAGTGAGTCTTGAAGCCCCTCTCTACTCATTTCCGTGATTGTCTTCTAATCATTATTATTTATTATTATTATATAATATTATTATTATATTTTTTTGATGATTTTAATATGAACTGGCAGAAAAAGAGAGATTTCTTTGAGAGATTTTTCAAATTTTCTGCAATTTTCTTCGGTTGGGTCTGAGTTGGGTGGGACTAGATTTTGCACAGACAGACAGAGGCATGGATAGCCAGACACATACATAGACAGACAGACAGACAGACTCACAGATAGACAGACAGATGGACAGACTCATGGATAGACAGACAGACAAGTAGACAGAATCACAGATAGGCAGACAGACCTATAGATAGACAGACAGACAGACAGACTCATAGATAGAAAGAAAGACAGATAGACACTCATACATAGACTCATTGATAGACAGACAGATAGACAGACTCATAGATAGGTAGACTCAGACAGACAGACAAATAGACAGACTCATAAACAGATAGACAGATAGACAGGATCATAGATAGACAGGCTCATAAACAAACAGACTCACAGACAGACAAACACACAGACTGACAGGTAGACAGACAGATAGATAGATAGACACACAGACTGACTGGTGGATAGATAGATAGACAGACAGACAGACAGACAGACAGACAGGCTGCTATGGGAGAAGTATGTAGTACCAGTGGGAGGAGCTCTGTTCCCCTGAGAGGCAGGTGTGCCTGCTGGCTAACCAGTAAACCAGTTCAGCGTTTCCTTGACTGACAAACTGGGACAAAACACACACACACTCACTTACACACACACACACACACACACACACACAGACACACACACACACACACACACACACACACACACACACACACACACACACACACAGACACACACACTTGTGCTCCTCAGTTTGAGTCTGAACAGACGTTAGCAGTGGTTCCTCCTTCTGGGTCTTTAGAGCAGTCATCTCCTGTGGAGTTCAGCTCTAATCTGACCCTGATCAGCTAACAGGTGTCTACAGGTGCTTCTGAACGCTGGAGCCAAGTGTGGCAGACTACAGACAGGTGTGTCAGATTACAGACAGGTAAGTCAGATTACCGACAGGTGCACTAGATTGCGGCTGGAGAGAATCTCTCAGGCTGGAGATTCCTGCACCAGGTTTTACACTCAACACCTTCACCATCTTTCATTATCCAGAACAGAGACCCTTACCTGGAGGCCCCTGGAGCTTGGCCTTCTTCACTGAAAGAGAGGAGAGAACATCTGGTTAGAACACAAGTATAAAATACACAACACTTTAAAAAGACTGATAAAAGATCCTCATATCACACCATCTGGAGGAGTTAAAATAAGACACTGCAACTGCACTAGAATTATGAAAGGTGTTAGGGTACAGTGTTTGAGTGTAGATGGGTTTTTAGGGTACAGTGTTTGAGTGTGGATGGGTTTTTAGGATACAGTGTTTGAGTGTAGATGGGTTTTTAGGGTACAGTGTTTGAGTGTGGATGGCTTTTTAGGATACAGTGTTTGAGTGTAGATGGGTTTTTAGGATACAGTGTTTGAGTGTAGAGGGGTTTTTAGGGTACAGTGTTTGAGTGTAGAGGGGTTTTTAGGATACAGTGTTTGAGTGTAGATGGGTTTTTAGGATACAGTGTTTGAGTGTAGAGGGGTTTTTAGGATACAGTGTTTGAGTGTAGATGGGTTTTTAGGATACAGTGTTTGAGTGTAGAGGGGTTTTTAGGATACAGTGTTTGAGTGTAGAGGGGTTTTTAGGGTACAGTGTTTGAGTGTAGAGGGGTTTTTAGGGTACAGTGTTTGAGTGTAGATGGGTTTTTAGGATACAGTGTTTGAGTGTAGAGGGGTTTTTAGGGTACAGTGTTTGAGTGTAGATGGGTTTTTAGGGATACAGTGTTTGAGTGTAGAGGGGTTTTTAGGGTACAGTGTTTGAGTGTAGATGGGTTTTTAGGGTACAGTGTTTGAGTGTAGAGGGGTTTTTAGGGTACAGTGTTTGAGTGTAGATGGGTTTTTAGGATACAGTGTTTGAGTGTAGATGGGTTTTTAGGGTACAGTGTTTAAGCGTAGATGGGTTTTTAGGATACAGTGTTTGAGTGTAGATGGGTTTTTAGGGTACAGTGTTTGAGTGTAGAGGGGTTTTTAGGGTACAGTGTTTGAGTGTAGATGGGTTTTTAGGGTACAGTGTTTGAGTGTAGATGGGTTTTTAGGGTACAGTGTTTAAGTGTCCCCAGGCTTTTTAAGCTAGAGCTCTGCAGTGTAGACAGGTAGTTTGAGTAGTTTTCTAGGGTAGAGTTTTTAGCATGGGTGGGTTTTATAGCGTTGGGCTTCTAGTGAAATAACTTTTTTTTGGTTAGGGTTTAAGGTTTTGTTAGGGTGGACAGTTTTTTAGGGTAGGGTCTTTTAGTGTAGACCGGTTTTTTAGGGGTCTTATAAGGTAGATGGACAGCAGATGAATGAAGCCCAACCGTATGAGATCCTAGAAAGTTAAACAGAGCTAAGCTCCTCATTTCCATGCAGCAGGGTGACAGGATGCTGATGAGGTTGGTACGGGCACTGTTAGCTCATAAAGTCGTTAGCAGGCCGCGTTTGAGGTGGACTGGCTGAGAAATGGCCGATTTCTGGGATGAGGGAAATGCCCAGTAGATCTAGAGTGGACTGGATCAGGCAGGACGTTTCAGAGCGTATGGAGAGCCAGCGTCCGGCCTGAGTAGCGTGCCCTCACACACTGTCGCAGCAGCAGATGGCCAGAGGATTACACTGATTCTCCCGTCCCTCCCCCAGCACCAACATGGGAATCCACTCTATCTAGCCTTCGCTTACTTAGTCTCCTCACTTACTGCTCTGTGTGGGTTTGTAAAGCTCTAGATGGTTCTTGTAAGCTGTAGGCTTCTACAGAGTCCTCTCTTATGGGTAACTGTGTGGAAAGTACAGTAAAAGTTGAGCTTGTGGTAAACTGACATGCTTGATTAAGCCACAAAAGTGTGGTTAATGTAGTAAGAACAGATGAAATTGCGAATGTCACATTAACTTTACCGTTCAAGAGTTTGTAGTCACATAGCCTGGTGCCTTCTTCTCCAAAGCCATTTTGCCTGAGGTGCGAGAGCTGAGACGTGATGTTTTACCCGATTTTACTAAATCATTAAATAAACACTGTTTTTAAATTGGTGATAAATGGGGCTCCCGAGTGGCACAACCGTCTAAGCGTTGGCCCTGTCATCAGGAGATCCCTGGTGATGCCACAGCCGTCCGTAGCCGGGAGTCCAAGAGAGCACAATTGGGCTCGCTCTCTCTGGGTGGGTAGGATGACCCCTCCTCCGCCCCCCATCACTCAGCGCGATGCTAGTCAGCGCAGGCGTCTGTTAGCTGACGTAACAGATCTGGCGGTTGGAGCTTTCCTCCGAGCGTGTTTAGCTGTCCAATGACGTTGCGTGAGCGGCAGTTCGAAAAGAAGCGGTGGCGCTTCACAGGTCTCGGAGGAAGCCTGTGTTAGCCTTCACCCTCCTAGCGTTGATAGTATTGTGTGATTGAGGGAGTACTAACTACAGGGTGGAATTGGCGACGACTAAATTAGGGAGATAATTGGGTTAAACAGCCCCAAAAAAAATGCGATAAATGAGTTTTTAAATGTCATTAAGTGCAATCATGTATGTATAACCTAGATAACTAAACTAAAGTGCTCATATTTTAGAGATAATATAAGAAGAACCAATTCAGTGGAAAAGACGACTGTGCTTGGAAGAGTTAAAAGGTAGATAAAATTAAAGGGCGACCAGCAAAAAGATGGATGGAGACAATCAAAGGAATGATGACCCAGCCATTAAGAAACCTGAAGAACCAAAGAGAAGACAATCTGGAGAAACACTTCCCATACGGTCAGCAGGAGTCAGAACCCACGGTAAACAGTAAAACAGCCCTGAATAAAACTGCAATAAGAAGAAAAACTGTACATTTAAATTCCAGAACTGTTGCTTTAAGTCACTCCTGTAAATAATCAATAATCAGCTGTTCCCAAGAATAATCACAGATTCCACTTGCTGTCTCGCTCCAGTTCAGAGATGATGAGCTGTCACACATCCCCAAAGGCCTGAGAGACGATGCGATGAAGATCTTTCTCTCTAACCAGCCTGATAATGAGGAATAAAAAGCCGCATTGTTCTCATTGTCTGCTGATCGCTAAATATCCCCCATCTGACGAGATGTCACAGTCAGCCTCTGTTCATCTGCACTCGGTGTGACAGAAAACTGAACAGGCCAGAAGAAAACGGTGGACAAGGCTGTCACTCCACCTCGGTCTGCAGGGTTTTGTGTGAGACTCCAGACGCAGAAGAGTAAGTACTGTTCAAAATTTATCAGGATCCTGATTTCTGAACCCTGCTTTTCTGTTACAGTATGTCCTAAAGTATCTTCACTGAAAAGCAGTGACCAATAGAATGAGAGGCTTGGGAGTAATGCCAAGTGTGGGTTAGAGGGGTATAAAGCCCCCCAGCACTGGGCTGTGGAGCAGTGGAGCTGCATTCCCTGGAGTGACGGAGCTCCATCCAATACCTTTGGGATGAGTTGGAGTGATCCAGAACTGACCATCCAACATCAGTACCTGACCTCACTAATGCTCTTCTGGCTGAATGCAATCAAATCCTCACTGCAACATCTATTGTAAAGCCTTCCCAGAAGAGCAGAGGCTGTTACTGCAGCACAAACTCACTATTACGACCCTTCATTTCAGAAGAACGTTTATAGGGCAGCTGCCTACAGCCTATGGATGTATACACCCTTTAATGAGTGTTCTTGAAGGGTTCTTTACTAAAGGGAACCTTTTCTACAAAAATAAGGGCACATTCTGAGTAACGGGCTGTTTTTCAACATTTCTGTGGTTCAATCCTGCAAATTCAGTCAAAAACCTTTAAATTACAGAACAAAACACCATCTTAGATCATATTCCAAACCACACAGGCCTCATTTTCACACCCAATTAAGGAACTTGATTAAATGACTGACTGATTCGTTAGGTCGAATCTCTCAACCACTGGATTAACTAATTGCCTGACTGATTGATCAATCGATTGATCGATCGATTGATGATGGATAGACTGTCTTCCTCACCAGTAGAATTTATTGATATAACCTTTGATTGACTGATTGTTTGATCCCTCACCAATAGGGACTGACTAACTGAATCCTTCACTCATGGGGTCATCGAGTGATTGAATCTTTCGCCCATTGGACTGACTGACTGACTGACTGACTGACTGGCTGATTGATCGTCTCCCTCACCAGTGGAACGTACTGATAGAACAATGATTCACTGTTTGACTGAATGTGTCCCTGACCCGAGGGTGGACTGATTGAATCCAGTCACGGAGTCGTCAAGTGATTGAATCTTTCATCCATTGGACTAATTGATTGATTGGTTAATTGGTTGATTGATCGATTGTCTCCCTCACCAGTGGAATTTATTAATAGAACCGTTACTTAACTGATTGAGTGAATGCACCTCTCACCAATGGGAGAGGTGAGAGGTGAACTAACTGACTGGCTGACTGACTGACTGATCGATTGATTAATCAATCAATCAATCATAACCCTCACCAGTTGAATTTATTGATAGAACCATTGATTCACTGATTGACTGAATGCACCCGTGGAATGGACCAACTGAAACCTTCACTCATTGGGTCATCAAGTGATTGATTGAAAATCTCACCCATTGACTTGACTGATACGCTGGTTAACTGAATAACTACTTGACGATCTGATTGATTGGTTGACGGACTGACTCCCTTAACCTTTAGAATGACACGGTGATTGGTTGATTGACTGACTAGTTAACTGGTTGGTTAATTGACTAAAACCCTTGATGTTTAGACTGAGTGATTGATTATTTGGCCAATTTACTGAATGACTGGTTTATTGATTGACTGGTTGATCGATTGACTGATTAAATCCCTCACCTTTGGACTGATTACTCCATTGCATCTCTCATCCATGGGGCTGACTGACTGACTGACCGATTGATTGGTTTTATCGAGGGGTGCACAACTCCAGTTCTGGACGGTCTGTGTCCAGCACAATCAACTCAAACACACCAACCAAGCCTGACAGTTAACAGACGAGAGTGATCAGGTGTGTCTGAGCAGGTAAATCACCAAACTGTGCCGCACCGCTGGTTTAATCACTGACTCACTGACTGAATGTCTTATCCATGGGGTTGCTTGACTAACTGACTGACTGACTGACTGATTTATTAATCGACTGGTTACGGCTCTACAGATTTAGCTGATCTCCATCATTACTGTAAATACCCCTGATACTGTCTTCCCTCTGTCATCCCTCACTCACTCACTCACTCACTCCAGCACTGCTGAAGATCCAGAGCCCAGAGCAGAGCAGTAACACACTGCTACCACCACATTACACACCTTTACACACTCACTACACCCCATTTACACACAACACACACCTATTATGATAAAGCATCACCACTGTAAACCTTCTCAGAAATACAACCTGTGAGTCTCCATTACACAGCGTGTTAAACAGGACTGTAGATTCACCTCGCATAGACACACAGGTCTGAACTCAACATATATCTGTGTTTATATTGTAAATAACCTATTTATAATCAATAATGCTACCATGGGAGGGAAGAACAGTGTCTGGGTTAAGTTTTGAGACGTCTATGCTCTTAAACAGCATTTCTGTGAAAGTTAGTTTAGCACTCAAGTGAGTTTCTTTCTTGGTCGAATTCGAATTTTCCGTTCCACCTTAAACGGTGCAGCAGTTCCATTCCGGCGCCCCTGAGGCGCCAGAATGTAACTGCTGCACCATTTAAGGTGGAACGGCAAGTTCGAATAAGAAGCTGGCGAATGAGAAGCTCTCGTCTTTCTGTGTCCAAAAACCACAGAAATGATTAAAACCGCTGATAATAAAGTTAAAAAGATGCTAAATCCCGAAGCTAAAAACTTTAGCTCCGCTCGCTCGGGTTAAACAGTCTCCTCACCTCGGACACACAGGAGTGACATAACTCCGATTCTCTCCGCTCCTCCACAGGTTGAGACTTCAGCTGGAGTGCAGTCCAGCCGTGAGGGTCATCTGGCGTCTGAAAAGCGGACGATAATCCGAACAAACCGGTGAAAACGATCCATAAAACCGACTCATGATGAGGAGAAGCGGGCAGATCTCCGCTCCCCTCAGAGACTCGCCGCGGAAAACTGTAGCGCGAGGGGGTAAGAAGAAAAACGGTCACTTGTTATTGACAGGGCCAGCAGCCAATCAGCTGCTCCGCTCGGGTGAAGTGGACGGGACGTGGGGCTGATTTGACCAATGACGTCCTGAGACTCAAGACCGTTAATGAAATATCAGAGTTTCAGACTCTGGTTCGTTATTATTCTCAACTACACGAACGAAAACTGGAATAAAAGTTTAGTTTGGCCTCTTTTTAAACTGTTAAAAATAAAACAATATTGATAATAAAATAATTGCGTAAGTAAAAAGTGATAACACACTAATGAATAAGCAATGATTTGGTGATTATTCGAGAAATAATAATGTCTTTTTTTTTTTTAAAGAAAACAATATTAGTCTGAACTATACAAATGAAAACTAAAATGTATATCGTTTGGTCCTTTTAATAATTATTAACACCAATAAAATGTATTTATAACAATAAATAAATGTATATTAAATATTAATAAATTGATATCATTTAAAAAATAAGCAATAAATTTGTGATTAATCTAGAAATGTGAGTTCTTAAACAATCAAAATAATATTTAAACTACACAAACTAACTATTGGCCTTTTTTACATAACTATTAAATCTAATAAAATAAAAATTCAATAATTGTATTATAAACAATTGATATCATACTAAAGAATAAGCAATGATTTTACGATTATTCGAGTAATTTGAGTTTTTTAAAAGCAAAACAATGTAATACCAATCTATACAAACGAAAACTGAATAGTATTGTTTGACCTTTTTAATAGTTATTAAAAGTAAGAAAATACAAATGAAATAAATGCATATAAAGTAATTGATAACATATTTATAAATAAGCAATTATTATGGTGATTAATCGAGAAATTCGATTTTATTTTTTTTTTCAGTGAAGTGTTTACTGAAGCCAGGATGTCTGTTTCAGAGCAGAACTGCATCAAACCGATCTTTATCAGCCCTCCTAGGGTGGTATTTTGTTATTATTGGTCTCTAGAGAATCGCTGGTTTAGGGCTGCATCCAGGGCAGCGCGGTGCCGTCCTGGGCGGTGTGCCAGCAGTAGTAAGCAGCACCGGCAATAGAGGCGCACTCATTCATTCAACTACTCATGGTGCAGTGGCGCCATCTAGCGGAGCATTACGCTTTGACATCACACCACATTACATGAGTGGAACTATTTCAATGGATTTAATAGTTCAGTTGATTCATTGCGCGTTCTTTACATTTTTGCATCGTGAACTCAAATTAATCCAACTTAATTTAGAAAAGTTGTTAAACTAGTAGCTCATCATTTTTCTTTAGAAATAAAGACCAAAACCCATCATCAGCCAGGAAAACAGTTTCTAAGCATCATGTTCATGTTTTAATGCGTTTAAAGCAGAACATTGGCACAGTTTTCGACTTACTTATCTTATTACCAGCTTGATTTTTCTCAAAATGTGAATAATCAACACCTATGTTATGCTTCCCCTCACTGGCCACTTTATTAGAAACACCTACCATGTAATTCCACTCACTGGCCACTTTATTAGAAACACCTGTCTTGTACTTCCATTCACTGGCCACTTTATTAGAAACACCTACCTTGTACTTCCACTAACTGGCCACTTTATTAGAAACACCTATCTTGTACTTCCATTAACTGGCCACTTTATTAGAAACACCTATCTTGTACTTCCACTAACTGGCCACTTTATTAGAAACACCTATCTTGTACTTCCACTCACTGGCCACTTTATTAGAAACACCTATCTTGTACTTCCATTAACTGGCCACTTTATCAGAAACACCTACCTTGTACTTCCATTAACTGGCCACTTTATTAGAAATACCTACCTTGTACTTCCACTAACTGGCCACTTTATTAGAAACACCTACCTTGTGCTTCCACTAACTGGCCACTTTATTAGAAACACTTGAGAGAGCAGTGTGAGAGTATAAAAATACAGTATCATCATACAAACCAACTAATCACGGCTGATTCATTAAGAAGATGAATCTTAATTGATGATAATATAATTGTTTAACTGTGACAGCAGTAAAGACTTCATACACGCTGTGTGACAGTGAGTGCTGAACGTCCAGCAGGGCTGCTGTGGTCTGGACTGTTACGTGAGAATCGACCCGGATTTAAATCATCCATTTATCTCTCACACAAACACACACAGCTGTCCGATCTGGTGTTCTGCTACACACAGTGCGGCTCACACAGCAGCTGATTTTGGTCACCCTGTTTTATTATTATACATATAAAGATATGCAACATATTTGGCAACACTTGAATAAGCAAAAGAGCTTTAGTATGGAAATGGTCACCCACTTGTATAAGGAAGGAGAAAGTAACACACAGAGTTTCCAAAACTTAAAAACTGCCCCCATCAGATAAACAGCACTCAAAGCTTTCATCTCTGAGAGAGAGGAGAAAATCAAGCTGCTTCAGATCTGAAAACATCCACAGGTGTTTCTGTCCATCCTTCCACTGTGAGAAGATGACTCAGCGCTGTGGGTCTGAAAGGATGTGTAGCTGTCAAGAAGAACCTCACTGAGAAAAGGAGACAAACATATCAAACAAAGAAGCTGAACAATGGACTGACCACCCCAGAGTCCAGACCTCAAAACCACTGAATGTGTTTGATTACTTCAGAAAATCATCAACCAGCTTTCTAAGACTGAACTAACTAACTAACTAACTAAATAAATAAATAAATAAATAAATAACCTGAACTGAACAGCTGCTGCTTTGAATGGGAATTAAGTAAACCAAAGCGGGTCTCTGACTTTTACACAGTACTGAATTTTTTGTACAGTTTTCTATAAATGTTTAAAAACTGATTCCCCATGCTGGCCACTTTATCAGAAACCCCAGTCTGTAGTCCTTTATCAGTGGTCTGTTTCTGCCCTCAGAGCCTCACAGTCAGTAATTATTCACCCATATAGTGAAACTACAAGGCAGCGTTTTCAGTGAAGTACATTACAGTGGTGTTAACGTTTTACACGATTAACTTTTTCATGTTTTTCAATGTTTTTTTAAATAAATAAAATTCCTAACAATTTTTTTTCTTTTAAAATCATTTTCAGACTCCCCATACGGAAATATGATATATGGCAATATATGGGTTTCGAATGTATGATGTATAATCACATATCCAACTTACTTTTGCCACATGTAAACATACAGTTGTGTGAAAAAGTGTTTGCCCCCTTCCTGATTTCTTATTCTTTTGCATGTTTGTCACACTTAAATGTTTCAGATCACCAAACAAATTTAAATATTAGACAAAGATAACACAAGTAAACACAAAATGCAGTTTATAAATGAAGGTCTTTATTATTAAGGGAAAAAGAAATCCAAACCTACAGGGCCCTGTGTGAAAAAGTGATTGCCCCCTAAACCTAATAGCTGGTTGGGCCACCCTTAGCAGCAACAACTGCAATGAAGCGTTTGCGATAACTGGTAATGAGTCTTTTACAGCGCTGTGGAGGAATTTTGGCCACTCATCTTTGCAGAATTGTTGTAATTCAGCCACAATGGAGGGTTTCCGAGCATGAACCGCCTTTTTAAGATCATGCCACAGCATTTCAATCAGATTCAGGTCAGGACTTTGACTAGGCCACTCCAAAGTCTTAATTTTGTTTTTCTTAAGCCATTCAGAGGTGGACTTGCTGGTGTGCTTTGGATCATTGTCCTGCTGCAGAACCCAAGTGCGCTTCAGCTTGAGGTCACGAACAGATGGCCGGACATTCTCCTTCAGGATTTTTGGTAGACAGCAGAATTCATGGTTCCATTTACCACAGCAAGTCTTACAGGTCCTGAAGCAGCAAAACAGCCCCAGACCATCACACTACCACCACCATATTTTACTGTTGGTATGATGTTCCTTTTCTGAAATGCTGTTACTTCTACGCCAGATGTAACGGGACATACACCTTCCAAAAAGTTCAACTTTTGTCTCATCAGTCCACAGAGTATTCATCAAGATGTTTTCTAGCAAAACTGAGACGAGCCTTTATGTTCTTTTTGCTCAGCAGTGGTTTTCGTCTTGGAACTCTGCCATGCCGGCCATTTTTGCCCAGTCTCTTTCTTATGGTGGAGTCATGAACACTTAACTGAGGAAAGTGAGGCCTGCAGTTCTTTGGATGTTGTTGTGGGGTCTTTTGTGACCTCTTGGATGAGTCGTCGCTGCGCTGTTGGGGTAATTTTGGTCGGCCGGCCACTCCTAGGAAGGTTCACCACTGTTCCATATTTTGGTCATTTGTGGATAATGGCTCTCACTGTGGTTCGCTGGAGTCCCAAAGCTTTAGAAATGGCTTTATAACCTTTTCTAGGCTGATAGATCTCAATTACTTTGTTTCTCATTTGCTCCAGAATTTCTTTGGATCGCAGCATGATGTCTAGCTTCTGAGGATCTTTTGGTCTACTTCACTTTGTCAGGCAGGTCCTATTTAAGTGATTTCTTGATTGAGAACAGGTATGGCAGTAATCAGGCCTGGGTGTGGCGGGGGTTGGGGGTGGGGGTCAATCACTTTTTCACACAGGGCTCTGTAGGTTGGATTTCTTTTTTCCCTTAATAATAAAGACCTTCATTTATAAACTGCATTTTGTGTTTACTTGTGTTATTTTTGTCTAATATTTAAATTTGTTTGGAATGCCTGAGCCTTTGTGATATACGTGTCCATTTATCAGATCTCTGTACGGTCCACTTCAAAGAAAAGCGCAAGGCTGGATTTTTCGTGTGGAAACGGCGCCGTCTAGCGGCAACACGAGGCAGCGCCCGGGTCTTTATGAGGTCCACAGTGTGGATCTATAAATATCACGGCTGTTCAGTGAGTCAGATATTACATTATATTACAAATAGTTACATCATACGACATTACCAATAGATGCTGAGGAGTTTTATTGATTTTACAGTTAAGAGACGGAATCACTCGCTGATAAATCCCCCTGCATAACGCATTACTGGCCTGTCTGTAAATGTTTTAGGTCTTTTAGGTAATTTCCACACACAAAAACACAAGATTATGTCAGCTGTATCTAATATAGTCTGTATCCTGGGTTCGTCTTTAACTTTATTTTACAATAAAAGTCTAGTAAACATGATAAATGCTATATATTTGATTAGGTTATGTTTTTTATTGCACTTACATTATCACATTTACTGTTTTCCTAATAGACTTAAATGTGGCTCCTTTTAAAGGAATACAGCTGTTAAAATAAACAATAAACATAAAATAAATTGAATTAAAACTGAAAATAAAAATAAAAACATTAAATTAAACAAATAAAAATAAAACATTTAAAATATTAATTAAATAAATTACATTATTAAAATAAACGAAATTATAAACGAAATAAGTTATTAATTAAATGCTTAAACTAAATAAATTAATAAATAAACACCCTCGCCGCGTCACATCCCTTCCGTAAGAGACAAACAGCACGTGTACTGGGCGTGGCCACGTCATACGAGCCCAGCCAATCCGCGCCAGGGTTGTCTGAATATATTACTGGCGTGCTGACGTTCATAAACGAGGCGTGGTGAGAGCTGCTGGCGCAGCCAATGGTGTGAGTGACAGCGCGGTGGCCCCGCCCTGTATTTAAATGAAGCGCATCGGTTCGCGGAAGTGTTGATTTTTAAAGGGCCAGCGTCGCTTTAACGGAGACAGAAGAGGAGAGAAAGGGGCAGCAGAAGGAGGCCTCAGCGGGGCAAAAGGGCAGAAAAACAGCGCTCTGCCGCCGAGTTTTCGATCTGGTCTTGAGTTTTTGGCCGATTAAGTCGAGGAGACGTCGTCTGCAGCGTAATCGAGGCCGGCTGTGGTGATATATCGATTGTTCTGATCGGATCTGATCACATCTGATCAAAATAAGAGCCTAAAAACTCTTTGTGCTCCTCAAAGCTTGGACAGTTTTGCCTAAATTTGTGTGGACTGACCTCCTCCAGCCCTTTGCCATCATCTTTACCCTGGGTGAGTAGCAGAATCTGGGCTGGTGCCTTCCTTTTGTGCTGCTTCTGTTTTTTTTGTCCTTACTTATTGGACCATAACTTCACTATGGTGGCACATTTGGTTCCACATTCTTCATGGAAGTGTCAGATCAGGCTGAGAAGTGGAGATGTCTGTCATGATTGAGTGTGATGACCCTTCAGGAGGAGCTGTCTGGTCTGATCTGATCTTACTCACCCATGCACACCCTTCCAGTCTCTAATCCCTTCCTTGCAAAGTGCTATGATGACTAGATGATTAGTATTCTGCACATGTTGCTGGATGGTGGCTCTTTTTTTACTGAATGACCAAGAACACTTGTTCCAGCTGCAGGGATTGTATGTAGGACTGACCAGACTGTCCAGGGGATGCACAATGCACAAATGCACAAAGCATGCAGAACATACTCCAGTGCTTCAGGGTGCAGGGGGGCGTTTTGGCTCTGGCTTTTGTCTGGGGCTCAATCTCAAACGGCTCCCTACTCCCTATATAGTGCACTACGTAAGCCACAGGAATGTGGCTTTTATAGCCAAATAGTGCACTGAATGATAGTATGGAGACCAAGCTGGATTCTGAAATGTATTTCTTGGACATACGGTGCACAGTTTGGATGCTGAAGCCATCAATTTATGGCCAGTGCAGTGCACTATGTAGGGAGTGGGGAGCCGTTTGGGATTGAGCCTGGGATTTGCGCCGGCTCAGCCACATCCAGCATTGTCTCCTTTTTGCATGAGAAGGTGCAGCCAGAAAGTGCCTGAAAGGCTTCGCTTAAAGAGTACGTACATGCATATGAGACGCCAGCAGGCCTGGACTGAACTGGATATGAGCAGACAGCGTTATCAATATTAGCAATATTATGCCTGTAAAGCATGGAAACCTCAATATGCAGGTGCAAGTGGCCTCAGAATGCAGTGCAGTTCATTTGACTGTTTAACCAGAAAAGCATTGCAGTAGTTATTTATGTAAGTGTATATATATCTTTGTCTCTATAACCGTAGGCTTATTTACAGACAGGGAGGGCGAGCGAGGTAGACAGACTGTCAGGAATGATGAGAGAGGGAGACAGACAATGAGACAGACAGAGAGACAAAGAAAGACAGACATGCAGACACAGGCGGAGGGTTTGGTCAGTGGGCGAACGCACGCTCAGGTTTGGGCAATGAATCGGCATAGAGTGACCTGCCAGCTGTCTGAAGGCTCAGTTAGAGATCAGAGAGAAGACGTTCATCCTGCCCACATCCTGCAGACTTGTGTAATGTTGCTGGTGTGCAGGATGGCAGTGCAGTGCTGTAGACATCACTACCTGAGTTACATCACAGGGAGAGAGAGACAAGGAGAGGGCATTGGGTTCACTATGGATGGAAGCATATTAAAGGGGAATTCTGCTTTTTTTCAGAATGTCTGTATAATTAAATGCTTAAGATGTAAACAGAGTGGTTCAGAGTGGTTTGATGTGAAACGCCCTGTTCTAGAGAAACTTACAGAGTCAGAATTGTTCACAGTGGTGGTGATAGGAACCAGACGTCCACCTCTAAAAGCTCCCTCACAGAAAGTTACTACATGAAATGGTTATGAATTCACTGCCTGATGACTGAGACACTGTTTTTTAATAGTTTTGGGAAGATTTTGGCCTTAAACTCTATTCACGGTGGAGGGATACATGCAGGACGTTGTGAGGCAAAATAGTCCCCAAAGAAAACTGATTATTTCAGATTTTCCACTATTTTCCATCATCAACATTCCATATAAACTCAGAAGACTCGTGTAGGTTCACTGGTGGTTTTGGATAGTAAATAAAATGTCTATATTTGTGTTGTAGTCATGGCGACCCCTGGTTCCTATCACCACCACTGTAAAGACATCTGAACCATTTCACACCAAACCACTCTGAATATTTACATCTCAATCACTGACTTGTACAGTTTTGTTGGTGAAAGATGGTGGAATTCCCCTTTAAGGTTTGATACAAGTCCAGAGAGGATGGCTTGCAGTATAATTAGGGTGGCCAGATATCCCATAAGTCTATTTCAGGAGGGTATTAGGGGTCATTCAAATTTAACTACATTTTTTAGACGACATATTTTTCATCTGACACTCTTCTTTTAGTCACCTAGACATTGACCACAGTTCTACGCTACTGCTGTGATGGGTCAATAGAAAGCCCCTCAAAAACATAAACTCTTCCTGAAGGTTCTTCTTATGACTGTTCAGAATGTAAACACTGTTTAGACACAGGCCTCCATTTCTTCCCATCCTGCTTATTAAACACTATTTAGCCAGTTTAGCTTACTGGAGTGCGCTAGCGTATCTTTTCTGCTGGAGTTTTTCTAGCCGGTTATCATGGTAGGGATGTTTGGATGCTCTCTGTGTGGAAAAATGTTGTTTTTAATTTTATTTTCTCCTCAAAAAAATCTGAGTAATGGATGTAAAACTGCATGGCCGAAATGCCCCTCGCTCCCTCACATTCCCTCTACTCTGCTAGCTTGCTAGCTAGCAAGCGAAGGCTAAAAACACAGCTAAAAACAACAAACACAAAGGCACTGCACCAAAGCTAGTTAGCCAGTTTAGCTTACTGGAGTGCACTAGCGTATCTTTTCTGGTGTGTTTCAATTGGGACGCCTGGTTGGCTAGAGTTTTTCTAGCCGGTTATCATGGTAGGGACGTTTGGATGCTCTCTCTGTGGGAAAATGTTGTTTTTTATCTTCTTTTTTCCTCAAACAAATCTGAGAAATTGTGTAAAACTGCATGGCCGAAATGCCCTTCGCTCTCTTTTACCCCTCTCTCATTTACCGTCCTTCACTGTCATTGCTCAGTTCATTGATCAGTAAGTCGAAATAAGCTGAAATAGTTGTAGGTAATGCTTTGTGTCCGATTTGCTGTAACCCTTTTGTTGATATTTCAGTTTTGGAGGTGGTGAAAATGGACACGTAGCTCAGTTATAGCTGAGGAGTAGCTGCTTTAGATCACAAAGAAGTGCTAATTTTGCATATTTAAAAGTAAAATATGTATTTATTTGAGCCAAACCAGGCGGTGTAGTGTATGACTACACCTTTCTTTTTTCTTTTTTTGGTTGCAGACTACTCCATCTGTTATAAATGACTGCTGACGCAACATTTACTCTACTCTGCTTCCAAGCGAAAGCTAAAAACACAGCTAAAAACAACAAAAATAAAAGCACTACACCAAAGCTTATAGCCAGACAAATCAATTATACATGTTTTAAGTACATTATCTTCAAACGTCTTGAAAAAAAAAAAAAACATTTTGCATTGCAAAGTTTGCATGGCTAACTGATTAGCTCACTGATGCTAACCTAGCAGAGGAATTTCTATTTGAATAATCTGCACCTCACTGTCTCCTCACCACCTACTGCAGCTGAAAGCTGGTTGAATGTGAGTGAGTCACAGTTGGCGAGGGCACAAAGCTGTATCAAAACAAGGCCTTGGCCTCCCGGCCGTGGACGGCAGTCGAGGGTTCAAACTAAGGATCTACCAGCAATAAGGCCGGTCTTTGGACAGCTGTGCCACTCAGGAGCCGGATCAACACATAAAGTATCAAAAATCAAATCTTTTCCTCAGAATCATCAACCGTATTGAACTGGAGTGTAATATGTGTGTAATGACACCTTAAACTAACAAGCGCAGCTTTTATTAGAACATCAGGAAAAGGTAAGGAGGCCAACACGGATCTTTTGGTTGATGTTGGGTTGGATGTCTAGGTGCATGTCCAGGCATGTCCTGTGGCTTTAGTTATGATGCTTTTGTCAAACACAACACAGCTATTCTTCTGCTCTCTGTTCACTATATAGTGCACTATTATTCTAGTGGTCTCAAAACATAGTATTAGTGCTCCAGTGTAGGGAACATTGATTAGGGGCTGATTGTGTTCCCATTACTAGTGTTTTATTTAGTGTTTCAATGTAGGGAAAATCAATTAGGGACCATTTCTGTTCCCATTAGTAGTGTTTTCTATAGTGCTCCAGTGTAGGAAATAGTGATTAGGGGCCATTTCTGATCCCATTAATAGTGTTTTATATAGTGCTCCAATGTAGGGGACAGTGATTAGGTTCCATTTCTGATCGCATTAATAGTGTTGTATATGGTGCTCAAATTAGGAAATAGTGATTTGGGAACCATTTCTCTTCCTTATGATTGTGTTCTATAGGGCTCCAACGTAGGGTATAGTAATTAGGAAAGCATTTCTTTTCCTTATGATAGCGTTCTATAGTGTTCCACAATGGTGAACAGTGATAAGGGAACCGTTTCTAACGCAGTGATGATGGTCCACTTCATTCCTCTCTGTTGTCCTCCGTGGCTGATATGGTCTTCAGACGCTCCTGAGCTTTGGTCTAGAGCAATTTGAGACATAATTACTGTCTGTCTCACATTCTTTAGCTGCATGACACAAAACAACCTGCTCTTCCAGACCGAGGCCACAGATAAGGTCTTTAGCAGTGCGCTTGTGTGCATGCGTGTGCATGCGTGTGCATGCGTGCTCACGTGTGTGAATGTCGGTACCACACCATGCCTCAGATTCTTTTACAGCAGTTCAGTGAAAAATCTGACTTGCTCCAAACGTAGTTCATCAGCCGATAAAGCGAGTTTTGTTGGCCACAAGCTGACGTTAGTGATGTGAGTGATAACATTAACTACCATGATGAATTTACTTTCTCAGTACAGCAAATGTTATGATAAATAATGTAGGTGTACCAGTGTGTCTGTATATTGAATACAGTGCATGTATATTGATATATTGTACTAGCGTGTCTGTATGTTGTATAGTGTGCCTGTGTATTGATCTAAAGTACTTCTACTACTCTATGTTGACTTTCTGAGTCGGGATTCCCGCTGAGGGGGCGTTCCCTGCTAGAAAAACCAGCATGGCTGGTCACCAGCAAAGCCAGCTTATGTTGTGTTTCGGATGCTGGTATGCTGGTCAACCAGCATGACCATGAGGGGTGACGAGCTAAAACAGCACCAGACTAGACCGTGGATTACATGCTGCTCTAAACTGGGTTTTTCAGCTTTGGTTTTTCTTAGTTGAAGGTCTGAAATTATGAGCTTTAGTTAAACAGCACAACTTCAGAAGATAACTTAGCATTAGCATTAAGCGTTTCAGCTTCAGAAGGTAACGTTAAGCGTAGTTAACCCGTATTGTCTCCGGTGTCTGTGATTGGCAGACGGTGAAAAAGGCCCTGTGTCCTTCAGAGGCTCCAGCGTGTTGACGTGAACCCAGAGGCGGCGGCGGCCGCTCGTCCTCAGTGATGAGCTGCTTCCACTGCTGGGTTTATTTGAAGGTTATAATCACTTTTATTTTAGTATCTGTATGATAGGCTTGGTGTGTATGTCGCTCATGACTATCCTTAGTGTCTCTCTCTCTCTCCTCTCTCCTCTCCTCTCTCCTCTCTCTCTCTCTCTCTCTCTCTCTCTCTCTCTCTCTCTCTTTCTCTTTCTCTCTCTCTCCAGCCTCTGCTCACTCTACAGCTCTCCAAACAGTAGTGCACAAGCGCTGCGTTCAGGACTAAAATTAAAATGTGATGTTAATATTTACATATCAGTGAATGTCGAAGTCGATACTGATACATAAACATTTAGAAAATGTAGGACTTTACACTAAATCTAACTGGAGTAACATTACAGAGAAATCCTCACTGGTGTTACAGATAAATGGCTGCTACAGAGCACCAAACCACATGTTGTCAATCATGGAATATCCACTAAAATATGTAATTTAATCCATTTATATTCTATTTTTTCACAATTACCTAAGAATAAAGTTGGTCACACCAGTGACTTCAGCTACCTCTTTGGTGGAAATGTGTAACTGCAGCAACAGGCAGGTGCTTCAGCCCCCTTCCCCGAGAGGATGAATCTGACGACTGAAAGAGAATCAAAGAGAACTCAGTCTAAACTTGGCGAAGCAGCGTCTTCTGAGGATGTGACTGAATTATCTACTATAGTCGTCATAAACATCGAGCCAGAGTCTCTGTGTGTGACATGTATGTAAAGACGTACAACGTGGGGTGAAAAACCAGACGCCTCTGACTTTTAAATGATCATTTCAGGCTGTCCAGGGCGACTCGCAGCAGGCGTCGGGCCGGGAGTATCTGTGTAGCTGAGGATTTCAAAATGTGTGGAGGAAACTGAGCATTTTAGCGATGGTCAGTTTGCTAATGTTAGCTGTAGCTAGCTGCTAAGCGAACCTGAGGAAACGGTAATTTCTCCTTTATGCTTAGTGTAAAATATGAGTATTTCAGTTTAAGAGGATATGACACTAAGTCTCTCTCTCTCTATCTCTCTCTCTCTCTCTCTCTCTCTCTCTCTCTCTCCCTCTCTCTCTCTCCAACAGTAAAGAATGCAGCAGTAAAATCCTCACATCCCCCCGTACAGTCATAAGCCTTCGAGCTGCCCTTGGACTGTGTGTGTGTGTGTGTGGTGTGTGTGTGTGTCTGTGTGTGTGTGAGGGTGTGTGTGTGTCTGTGTGTGTGTGAGGGTGTGTGTGTGTGTGTGTGAGAGAGAGTGGTGAGGTGGTCGCTCCCTCGTTGATCAGTGTTGTGTGGTAATCTCTGTAGAGCGACTATCCTTAATCTCATCACCTCCCCCCCAATTCACTCCACACACAGAGGTTCGTTTTATACAGTGTCGGGTCTATATATATATATATATATCCAGAAAGACATCATTCATATATATATATATGAATGATGTGTTTCTGTGTATATATAAATGTATATGTGGGTGTATCTATATGTATTGTGTCTCATGTGGATTATAAATATGGGGTATATGTGTAAAATACAGGATGTACAAATACACACACAGACACACACAGAGAAGTCAAAACCGGTTTAGGAAGTGTGTGTGTGTGTGTGTGAGTGTGTGTGAGTGTGTGTGTGTGTGTGTGTGTGTGAGTGTGTGTGTGTGTGTTCTATTTTTAGTGTGTAATCTGTAACCTCCTCAGAGAGGATCTACAGATGTTGTTTTACTGACGCATGAAAACATACAGTCACCATGTTAACCACATTAACTCTTCTACTGTATTAGGACTCTCTCTGTCTCTCTCTCTCTCTCTCTCTCTGTCTCTCTCTCTCTCTCTGTCTCTCTCTCTCTCTCTCTGTCTCTCTCTCTCTCTCAATCACTCTCTGTCTCTCTGTTTCTGTCTCTCTGTCTCTCTCTCTCTGTCTCTCTCTCTCTCTCTGTGTGTGTGTGTCTCTCTCTCTCTGTCTCTCTCTCTCTCTCACACTCACTCTCTCTCTCTGTCTCTCTCTCTCTCTCACTCACTCTCTGTCTCTCTGTCTTTGTCTCTCTCTCTCTCTCTCTCTCTCTCTCTCTCTCTCTCAGTAATGAACAGATCATTAAGACTTTAACAGTGTTGATAGTGATTGTGGGTGACACTCAGTCACTCGCTCACTGTCTCACTCTCACAGGGACAGATATGGATCAGAGAGAGAGGGGGGAGAGGGAGAGAGAGACTAACTGAAAGAGGGATATGTGAATAAGGTGACCTATGTCACCTTCTGTGTGTGCCTTCTAGTTTCCAAGGAACCAGCGACTTCTCCAACTTGTTTCACTTGTGAGGTAGGTGACCGCTGAGTGACCCCTGAGTGATCCCTGCTTGTAGCGAGATCGGAAGTGGGCGGAGTCATAGGTGTGTTGAAGCCATATATGGGCGGAGTCTTTTTGTATGCAGAGCCATATCTGGCGGAGTCATAGATGTGCAGAGTCATCAGTGGGCGGAGTCAAACATATGGAGTGCCATGGGTGAGCGGTCGAATGCAGAGTGACTGGTGGGTGGAGTAGCTGTTTTTTTATTAGGAAGGAGTACAAGAGCCTGATGAACATGAACAATAAACAGTGTGCTTTACTTTTTTTCTCCTTCCTTCTGTTCTGCCCCACCCACCACATCCCACATACACACCCTGAACGGTTACCATGAGTACAGGAAAAATAAAGACAATAATAGAACAAAAGTAAATAAATAAATCCATAAATAAAATAAAGAAAAAGAAATTATAGATAACGTGGACAATAATAATACAGATATTAATGGATATTAAGATTAGGACAGTGTAATACATCTGGACACAAACTCGCACTTATGATCACATGTTTTTGGATGGAGAGGAGACGAGGACCAGACCCTCGAGCACCCTGAGAATAATTCGTTATCCAGTAGGGAGGGATTGTTTTATCTTTTATTTTGTAATTACTACAGAGCTATTCTTCCGGTAATTTTGAGACGGACCCTAACTCTGAAGGAGATGCTGGGACAAACAGTGATAAAAGTTGCGCTTGTAGTGTCTGTGATCTTTAATTTGGCCACGAGACGAGTAGGACAGAACAGAATTGGGAATGTCCGAGTCCACTCAGCTTGGCCTGATGTCTTCAGACTGAGGCCTTTCAGCTGATGTCCAACCTTACCTGTGTTGGAACAGTTAACATGATATTAATGTAGGATGTCACATCACCCTGCATGTTTAAACAATGAGCCACTAACCAGGGGTCTCGGAGTGCCAGGGGCCTCGGTGGCCCTCAGACCACAGGCCCCAAGACTAGGGACAGTCCACTGATGCTAAAGTTAGATAAATACAAGCCTAAGCATGACCACTGTGTTTAAACCAGTTCAAATCCCCTTTGACATCTAAAACGTGCAGAAATTTATATTTGTGAATTAGTAATTTCGGTTACATTACTTTTGTCCACCACTGTTCCAAACACACATAAACATGAGTGGTTTATTAAAACTTTATAACACTTTTCTATTTAATATTATTCCTTGAGGTCCACATGTCGTTCGTGTGGTCAGGCAAAATTCATTCATGACCGTCTTCCAACCTCTCTGTATCTCTTAGAATTAAACAGCCTGTTTTTGAAACTCTGCCTCTGTGACATTGAAGAAATATGCAAATGAGCTCTGTTCTGATTGGCTGTCCTGTATTGTGCCTCTTTCAAAAAGCACTAAAGACTGAATAGGTCGATAGATTCAAATGTACTGGTTTTCAAAGAGTTTGGGGGTGGGGGGGCCTCCGAAGACACTTGTGCCCAGGGGTCTCGTGAGACCCTGATCCGTCACTGTATTTAAACGTTTGGTTATGTTTGTGTGGGAACGCTCTAATCTTGCTTTGCGTTAAATAAATCAATAAATGAAAAATTGAAATCAGCTGTAAATATACATACATACATACATACATACATACCATCACTGTGAGTTGGGGTGGGCAATATGGCGATATGTTATTGTTATTGTGATATTTTGTCATGGTATGCTTTTCTAAGCATATTGTAAGTATCATCAGTACTTAAAGAACCCTGACCGACAGCCTGTTTCATTACAATGTCAGCGAAATTAGTCATATTTAATGGGATTTGGTGCATCGTTTTGTGAAACATTGAATAAAATCATTGTAATGTACGTTTACAGGCTCTATTTGTTTGGCTTTTTGTGTCTATTGTTTAACTAAAAAGCTCCAAAGCTGATACGTTTTGTCCTGAGTGCTTATTCTGAAGGTTTTGCACCATTTAGAGTACAAATAATTCTACATACGTGCTTTTAACAAGCTAGCGCTCCTGCACACTGAAATCATTTTGCAGGAAAGTAAGTCTATATATTTATAACAGCACTGTTTTATACCAACACCAGTTTCTCAACCTGCCACAGCCTCCAAACTACCACACTGGACAGAGCCTGCGGGTTTATATGGGTTATTTTGGTGAGGTCAGTCTTATGATGTCAGTTCAGTGCAGAGCAGTGTTAGCCTGAATGTAGCCACAGTCATATTTCCTCCTTAATGACCAGAGAATCAGCGTTTGGAGGAAGAACAGTCTGTACAGCGAAACATGTCCGCTTTAGAACATTTCTGTGGACCTTGTGTGTGAAATACCCCCTGGTGTTTAGGGGGGTCCCATGTTAGCTGGGTAATCCACCATTAGCTGGCTGCTAACTTGGTTGTCATAGCAGCTAGTTTCACAGTTTAACAGTTCTTCTTTTAAAAATGTGACCCCCCCCCCCAGGACTCCCTGTATTCCACACCTCAGGTAGACCACCACACATTTTTCCCATAGAGAGAACCTGCTTAGGCCTGGACTTCCTTATATGGGCATAATGACTTCACGACTTCAGAGGTCTGTAGGCAGTGGGTGGAACTAGAAGCTTTCAAACCGTGAGTGGGTGGGGCCAAAACCTTGCCGACCAAAATGGGGCGGGGCCATAAGTGTTGCTCTGGCTGGTACCATACAGGAAGAAGAGCGTCTCCTAGGATACACTATGTTTAGGCTGTCAAAACCTCAGGCAGAGGAAGTTGAGGCGGTGTGTAAACTATTTCACACATTTCAACAGCAGCTCTTCTCACACGTTTGTGAAATTGCTGATAAAATCTCTCTCTCTCAGTGTCTCTGTCTGTCTCTCGCTCGCTCTCTCACATATAGTGTTTCAGAGGAGGCCGGACAGAAGACCACAGACCGAGATGAAGTCGGCTGCTTGTTCAGCAGCAGCTTATTTGAATTTTTCCAGTCCACCTTAAATAGTGCAGCAGTTACATTAACACTGTGTTAAAGGCTGCTTAGCCAGGGTCAAGTCAAGATCTGACAGGCCAAGAAAAGATTTTTAACAAATTTGTACTACAGAAGCAAATTTTATCTGAGGCCTCATATAAAAATATCGCTGTTGTCGGAAGAAAACCTCGTATCTCCAAAATGGTAACTTTACAGGAGAAGAAAAAACATATTTTACTTTTAATGTAAGTCAGTGGAACCAGACATTTTTCGAGGTCATTTTGGGTCATTTCTTTTGGTCAATTCAGCATGAAATTTGCATACAATGTTAAGGGTAACATGTATTTTCAAATCATGTCAAAAACTGAAAAGCGTCAAAAATGGAGATACGAGGTTTTCCTCCGACAGCAGCGATATGTGGATATTTTTGAATTACGAGTTTGAAATGCAAGAACGATTCTATTGACTAAAAATGAGCTAAAACACATGTATAAATGGTTTGGCCTTCTCTGAAGGCCCTGAGGGCTCCACTCTGCTGGTGCTGGACCAGACAGTCTGGTTTTGAGCTTCTTGTTGGTGCTGGCGTTAGAATGTCTAGTTGAGTCTCAGAGACATGCGTTCTATGTGTTAAAGTGCCTTCAGTGCCAGCAGATGCTGGACTGAACACGCTACTTAGTACAATAGTATATGGATTGATACACAGCATTTATGGAGGCAAAGTTATGGAGGGGTTCAGGGTGGAAAGGTAAACCCATAATATCTCGGTTATTTCTATAATAAGTTATTGCTATCATAGAAAATATGAAGAGGAATGTAAAAATAAACCAAATAACCCAAAGACGTATTGTTATAAAAAGAACAGAGGGTGTGATAAAGTAAATACTGGATGCCCCCCCAGCCCCCACCATAGCCCCGCCGCTGACACACACACACAGAGCCTGAAGCTGTTCCTCTGTGTACAGTGTGATGATATGGGCTGACGAGCAGTGCTGAGGTTCAGCCTCTGCTGCTGTAGTTGTGGTGAAGTGAACACTCTACATTCCTATGGTTTTACACATTGACTGTTATGTACATTCAATTCAATACGTCTCTCCTGCTCTCTCTCTCCCTCCCTCCCTCCCTCCTTCTCTCTCTCCCTCCCTCCCTCCCTCCTTCTCTCTCTCCCTCCCTCCCTCCTTCTCTCTCTCTCTATCGCACACACTCAGTGGGGCCGTCTGGTCCTGCAGTGCTTTTACAAACACCAAAGAGGGAAACTTTTATTTGAGCTTCCTCAGATTTTTACATATAAGTTACACATGCGTAATACATTCTGGATATTTTATTAAATAGTTAGTACATATTGCTGCTGTCGGGACAAAACTTTGTATCCTATTTTTGTCCATTTTTCATTTTTGACAGAATTTGAAAAAGGCAGCTGCCCTTCATGATGCATCAGAATTTCATGATGAACAGACCAACAGAAATGATCCAAAATTACTTGGAAAATAGTCTGGTTCCATTGACTTACATTTAAAGTTGAGTATGTTTTTTGCTGACAGCCTATATATATGTGTGTGTGTGTATATATATATATATATGTATATGTGTATGTATGTATGTGTGTGTGTGTGTATGTATGTGTATATATGTGTGTGTGTGTGTGTGTGTATATATATATATATATATATATATGTATATGTGTGTGTGTGTGTGTGTGTGTGTGTGTGTGTGTGTGTGTATATATTACTTTTAATGTAAGTCGGTGGGACCAGACATTTTGGGCCGTTTCTTTTGTTCAATTCATTGTGAAATTTACACACAATGTAAAACAGGCATTTTCAAATTATGTCAAAAACTGAGAAACTACAAAAATGGCCACACCCATGACTTATACGGAAGTTGAATGTGAACTCTTAAAGGGGAAGTAAGCTGTGTGTGCGTGCGTGCGTGTGTGTGAGACAGAAGAGATGAAAAATGTGACTGTTTTCAATTCCACTATGAATCATCATCATCAGTCATCACACATTCAGCTCTGTCAGTCAGTGAAACCAGACAGAAGTGCCAGTTTGTGCCACAGTCAGTTGAAAATGAGCTGAACACTGAAATGGCTGATCTGTAGAGCACTGAGAACTAAACTGAGAGACGTGACCACATATACCAGGCTGATACGGAAACACACCAACATGAAATGAAGCGTCAGATATTCCAGTCATAGTCAAAGCTGTACCTGTTAACGTTGCACTGCAGTGTTCAATGCAGAAACCTTTACATGTGCATTACAGGTCTGTTGCTCGTCCAGTAACACAAAGCTAATGACGATATTCTGTGCTGTTAGCACCAAGCTAGGGCACATTAGCATTAGCATTTCAGCCAAAGGTTAAAGCAGACATTCAGGTGATTAGTTTTAGTTGGCATGTTGAGGAATTTCCATTCAAACTTGGATATTTGAGCTTAGCTGCTGTCTCTGGATGTTATTGGAGTAGCCTGTTAGGCTGCTATCTGCTGTATGAATGTGTATGTCTTGATCTGACACCATCTGGTTCTCATGAGCTGTGATCCAAGGTTTCTAGTGAGTCGATCAGCAGCACTCAAACTCCTTCCAAACCCCCACCACCCTGATGTGAACGAGTCAGCTGAATTTGACATTTGATTTATTGAAATGAGCCAGTTCACTAAAATGAACCAAGCTTCCCTATTAATAGTTTCAGCCCTGACTGCTTTTTGAATGCAGGGCAGCCAATCAGCACCAGAATCATTTGCATAAGTCAACCTTAAAGGCATAGTAGACACAACAGCCTGTTAGGAAATGATGTAGAAGTGAATTAGGAGTGTTTGTGGTACATAAAAGTGCGCAAATGTCATAAGAGGATCTTGGGAAATAAAATAAAAACAACACATTTCTCAATGAAAAGAGCAACTTTAGGGTGTGTAATGTTTCATTTCTTCAGTCTGGTTGTGGTAGCCATAGTGAAGAAGGCTAGCTGGTTGTTGTCATCCTCACTGTAGTGATGGTCCTGAAGCATAGTGCTCACTAACTGGCCCCCAGCACTTGTAACCAGCCCCCCCTCGCTGAAATGAATCTCTTTCTAGGCGACTGAGACTCGCACACCCACAGAGCTCAGAGTTCCTTGCAGTGCTGATAAGGCCTTCGTGTTCTGACGTATGTGCTCAGCTGTGCGCTTCCCTTTTCTACAGCACGAGCTCTCGGCGCATGTGTTTCCTCTGGGTTGTTCCGCTGAACGAGTCTGAACTGCCTCACTGAAACTGTCCACCTGCAGGAGAGAAACCGCCTCGTTACGTTTTCTGTCTGTGTGTCCGGTTAAAAGACACTATTTCTCCTGTAAGAGTGAGAAATGAGGCTTCAGAGCCCCGTCGTGCTGAGCTTCTCACTAAAGGGACGTAACCAGGTGGTATATTTCAGGCTAAACTGGCCGCCTCTAATCAAGGTCACACCTTCTAACATCAGTTTTCTAGGTGGTTGCCAGGGCCGCACTGATAGCAACATTTTGTATGGCCTGAAAATGGTGTTAACTGATAACATCCACAGGTTTTGTTTTATTTTTGTGTGATAGATTTTAGTTTCATGCTCCAGTAGATTGTTGAACAGTGCTTTACTGACTGATATGTTTATGGATGTGATTGTGGAGCATTTTTATTTGTATATTCGGTAAATTTTTGGCATTTTTGACTCTGTAAACAAATAAAAAAACAACAAAACTGGAAACCTCTACAATTAACTGTCTTTGTTACTGTGCCTTTAAGACTGAAATATGTAAATGAGCTATGTTCTGATTTGCTCTGCCTCATTCCAAAGGCAGCCTGAGCTGAAACATTCCTTATAACTTCAGTGTGAGTGGGCGGGGCTTAACTGCTGTAGGTTGAGTAGGCGCATACATGTAAATAGGTGTGTTTGTGTGACATCACAAAAACTGTGAATTCAAAATGGTCTGTTTTCCAGCTTATTTCCCATGTTTGGTCTGTATAAACTGGGTATGTTTTGAAGCTTGGGCAATGTTTACATATTACGTCACACCTTTAAATATCACAACAGTGAAGATTTGCATGATATGGGCCCTTTAATACAGCTTCTAACTGTACAGCTGTGTAAAATACCTGCCTTCTTAAAAATTAGTAGAAATAGCAATAAAAAAATAATGCAGTAAATTTGAATTTGCATGTCTGAGCTTGGAAAACACTTCCCGCCTCTAATGCGAGGCATTGGCCGCTGTGGGCTATTTTCATGGACTGACCCGACTGTGTTTGCATCTCCTGGGCAGCGGCTTGTCCGGCCTGTGGTATGCCTCTGTTTCTCCCACACTGTGGGACTGTATACACGCCTCTGCAAAACAGGCAGAGCAGGTGGGCGGAGCCATGGCGCTTTTTTTCCTTCCAGCGTGTCATGGCTGTTTACTGTCTCACAGGCCCCGCCCACCGTCCAATCAGGAGTACAGGCTGGCTAAGGCCCGCCCCCCTGTGTTGAATGCTGACTGAGCAACCAGCTGGAGAGAGAGCGAGCGAGCGAGAGAGAGAGAGAGGGTGAGAGCAAAAGGAGTGAACCGAACTCATTGTGTCCAAGTTATTTGGAGAGAGAGAGTGAAGAGAGAGGGGGAGAGAAAGAGAGAGAGGAAAAGAAAGAAGGGTGACAGAGTTTAGGCCGAACGTGTGCGAGTGCCAAAGGGAGCCTGAGAGAGTTTTTGTGTGAGTTATTGAGAGAGAGAGAGGGAGGGATGAGAGGCAAAGCTGGGCATACCAGAATAGCAGTGTGAGAGACAGAGAGAGAGAGAGAGAGACACTGGGTGTGTGAGTGAGTGAGAGAGAGAGTGCATAAACAGTGTGATCTGTCAGGCTTTTCGGTGAGAAGCTTTTTCAACTCAGTCTTGTGGTTTTTCTCCTTTTTTTTCTCTCTCTCTCTCTCTCCCCTCTCTCTCTCTCTCTCTCTCTCTCTCTCTCCCTCTCTCTCTCTCTCTCTCTCTCTCTCTCTCTCTCTCTCTCTCTCTCCCCTGCAGGCTTTAGGCCTTTGCTTCCACACAGAGAGCTTTCGGCTGCTTTTCCCACTCCAGAGCCGCCGGGATCCGGATAGAGAGTGAGCAAGGAGAGAGGGAGAGGAAGAGGAGGACAGAAAGAAGAGAAAGAGGGGAGGAGGAGAGGAGTGCTACAGAGAGGTGAGTGAGTTACTGGTAGAACTTCCTGTCGTGTATATATGCTGTGCAGTAAAGCATTGAGCTCCTATGTTACTGTAGTGGTTTTATGTATATGTGCTGTTATACATGTTTATAGCTATTGAATTGTTGTCATGGTGATTAGACTCTTTGTACTGATTTCTTAGTTATCTAGTACTTCTTATGAGGATCTAAACTGTTCCACCTCTGTGTCCTGTGTGTGTGTTGTGTAGTACAGGAGTGAAGTCGTACACTGTTATAGCTGTTATATGTATGCTGTTATACACTGTATGTCTGTACTTATCTAGTTTACTGTTGTACTCTGTTATCTCATTGGTACACTCTTAAAAAGATGGTTCTAAAGTAAAGGGAATGGTTCTGTTCAGAACCATAAGTTCTATATAGACCCATTTCGTCTTAACTGGTTCTTTGCTGGTGAAATCGTTCTTCAGATTGATGGTAAATTTGTTGTATATGGTTCTGTATAGAACCTCTGCTGTTGTTATGATGTCAACCCTTTTTGGTGCTTTATAGAACCACAACACATTCTCCATCAAGAACCATTTCACCACCCTGAGAGCCATTTAAGCATGCAAATGGTTCCATGAGTGTTCATGGTTCTATACAGAACCATTGTCTTTACTAAAGAACCCTTGCAGAACTGTCTTTTTTAAGAGTGTATATAGTTATTATGATACATTTTTATACTGCTTCTTTATACTCTGTGTGTTGCTCTGTCTTAATAGTTGTCTCACAGTTGTTATGGAAGGTTATGTAATGAAAGTTTTCCTATATAACTCTCTCTGTAATTCACTTAGCTTTGTTGGCCCGGCTGTGTGTTTAGAGAGTTTTACACGCAGTCAGAAATCCTCCTTCGGATTTGGTGCATTAGTTGTACTTGGTAAATGATGCGTCTGAGCAGCGTTATCTGCAGGAGTAACGTTGTTGAGCGATCTCCACGCTGATCTGATGCAAACAGATACGGCTTTACAGCGTGTTTAGCTTTAATGCTGATTCTAGATCTACACGTCCACACACATTTTAGTGTGTGGTGAGTGAGCTCAGAGCGCTCAGAGGCTAGCCAGTTAGCAGAATTTGTCTGGCCCACTCCTGGACCACATTCTTGGGTTTGTTCTGACCCAGTATACAGTCCCCGGCCCAAACCTGGCCCAACTACCTTGTTGGTCCACAAGGTTCACGCCAGAATTGGCCCACAAATGTAGAGACAAGGCAAAACTGTACGTCCTGTTCTGATCCACATGCTCAACATCTGCCCAGTCAACTGTCTGCTATCTGGATAACTTCAGTTCAGAACCAACAAACTGAACTGAATTGTTCTAATTTATATTTCTAAAAGAAAAGAATGTCTTTTACCCCAAATGTAGTCCATCAGTTGAGACACGTTTGGTGTCTGAAGTTTACTTCTTTAGTTTTAGCACTGGGGCTACAAGGCTAATGTAGCTAACAGGTAATGGAAGCTTATAGCCCACTGATTAGCATAAGGCCTAAAGTCATCACACTCGTCTCAGTGTGTGTGGAGGTGTTCAGTGTCTCTAATAGGCTTGATTGTGGTTTCTGTGGTTTTTATCTATAAACATGGGCTAAAGTATGTTAGCATAGCTAAAAACAGTGGCATCTGAAGACCATCTGTGTTGTCAGTGGTTGTCGATTGGCTGAGAAGGCTGATGACATCACAGTGTCTCTGGCGCTGTAGATAAAGCGCCCCGGCCCCGCGCTCAGATAAGCACACACACCGGGACATGCTCTTTCCTGCTCTTTAGCTGTGTGTGTGTGTATTGTTTGTGGTGACGTAATGACTTCCACTGAGAGCCGACTGTGTTCGCCGATCTCTCTTATCCTCAGAGACAGGGCTGTGCAAAAGTCAGAGACCCCCCCCTTCATTCACTTGACTCACAGTCTAAAACGTCTAAAACGCCTCCAAAAGAGTCTCAAAAAAGTTCAGTCTCAGAAGCTGGTTGATCATTTTCTGAAGTAATCAAACACATTAAGTGATGTTGAGGTCTGGGCTGTTTGTGTAAAATATCTTATATGTATCATAAGCTAAATGCTAAAGAGCTAAATGTAATTTTTTATAGTTTAGGAACAGAATATAGCGTCATTTTATAAAATATATTTGTAAGAACTCCATTTGAAACATACTTAACTTTTTTATTCATATATTATTTTGTCTTTTTTCTCTCAGCTGACCACAAACTGCACTTTGACCCCCCTGAGACATTTGGTCACCCCTGTACTATAGATAGTACACGTTTTCCATGCTGGTTCAACAGAGTGAAGGTCGGCCTGCGTTTCCAGAATGCTGATTGACCTCTGCTAGCAGCGATAGTAGCAGCCTTTGACCTTTCAGGAGGATTCTTGACCTCTTGGTCTTAACAGAGTGAAGGAGTGAGCGTTAGATGGTGGTGGGTCATGGACATAGTTTAGCCAACAGTCAGATTTCCGCAGTTTCCCCCATCTGACACCAATGTAGTCAGTTAGCCGAGACATGTTTGCTGTCTGAAGTTTGAGCTGCTAGGTTAGCATGAGGCTAACTACATTCCTTAATCAGTATACGCCTCAAACAGTGTGGAGTTGTTAAGTAGTCTCTTATAAACTTGCTGAAACTACATGATATGCAACTATTCATGAACAGTGACTGAAGTATGAACTTAATTCGCACTCAAAAGGGCGGCTACTGTTTTTAGATATACTAATGTACTTAGTTCATAGATAGCAGCTCTGTGTCATTTGTCATGATATGAACCAAATAGCAAGTTTGTATGATGCTAATTATGTACGTAAGCTTCCGTTTACAGGGGTTCACACTGAGTTTTTCTGAAGGTGGAAAAAGCAAGATGCGCCGTGCTGTTTGTTTTTGTTGTGTTTTTTTATAAGCTGTGTTGGGCTACGCATCTCTCTGCTGCTAAGCAGCTGCTAGCGATAGCTAACTGGCTAATATAGCCAAACTTCTTGCTCACTGATTAAAGGTAACATAACGAAACAAAACTTATTCGAAGTGTTAAGCGCTGCACTGATAGGATTCCACTAGCAAGCTATTGACTCAGTGTGTACAGGCCAAAGGTTCTTCTGTTAACTAGCAAATATGGGGCTGTGAGCATCTCTCCTGTCGAAATGAATAAAAAGGCACCTCAGATCACAAAAAGCACCCCTGCTCACTTGTTAGCCATATTAGCCTCGTAGCTCCGATGCTAAAACTAAAGATACAGACTTTAGACACCAAAACACATCTTGGCTGATAAACCACAATTGAAGTAAATCAGATTTTTCTCCAGAAAATTTCTTGTAAAAAACTAGAAAATTCCTCCAGTTTGACGTCGGATCTTCCACAGAAGTTTGATCAGACGTGTTGAACGTCTGACAGTCCAGACTGGATCTGTTTCATATGGTCACAGCCAGAGAGCTCAGTGTTACAGGGATAGCCTGTGCTGACCTTAGCGTCTGTGTGTGTATGGTCAGCTGTAACTGACCCTTCTTATATTCAAAGTTCTGTCCAGGCTCTTTCTGGCCTGTGTGGTTTGCCCATATGCAAGGCCTGCAATACGTTTGGACACTTAACCTCCTTTATTTGATTTTTTTTTTTTTCCTTTTTCCATCAAGTAAGAAAGGAAAGCCTGTAAATACTTCAGTTTATCATAAAGCAGCGCTGTGTTTTAAATAATGAGTTGAGAGTTTTCTTAAAAGCATATATTGAAACTCCTTTGGTTCAAAGATGGTTTAAAAAAACCTGAAGGGTTTGAGTGCTGATGAGTGACGTCACAACCAGGGGGTAAAATGGGCGTGGCCTTTGGTTTTATTCCCTTAAAAGTTTTTTTTTAATCAGCTGTTAGTCCAGTTTTGCATTTTTTTTTTCAAAGAAAAATGGTAAAATCTATCCAGCGTCTTTTTTTCCTCGCTTTTCTGGAATACAGTCGTGTGCAAAAGTTTGGACACTCCTAGTCAAATGATGTTTTGTTGATTTTCTAAGTGAAAACAAGTTAACACATCCTCTACACACTTTTTTTAGTTTAACATATTGGAATAAAATAAAATGTAAAATATAAAACGCGCCGTAACTTTTGCACAGGTCGCATTTTATGTTTAATTGTTTCTCCAATATGTTAAATGCAGTACATACACAGCAACTGTGCATTAAAACGTGCAGTACTGTGTTCTCTGTAGATGTGCTAACATACTTTCACTTCGAAAATCAACAACAGCACCATTTGACCAGGATGCACAAACTTTTGGATAGAACAGTGGGCTTTTTTGTATGTAACTAAATCAAGTTAACTAACAGTAGAATTATGTGGGACTATTGTGGTGTGAAATGGTTGATTGTAGAGACTCAGATGTCTTTACAGTGGTGGTGATAGGAACCAGGGGTCGCCATGTCTACAACACTAATATAGACTTTTTATTTACTATCCAGAACCACCAGTGAACCTAAATCTTAATCTGAAATAATAAGTTTCTTTGGGGACTATTTTGCCTCACAGCGCCCTGCATGTATCCCTCCACCATGAATGGATTTTAAAGCCAAAATCTTCTTAAATATACCATAAAACAGTGTCTCAGTCATCAGGCAGTGAATTCATAACCATTTCATGTAGTAACTTTCTGTGAGGGAGCTTTTAGAGGTGGACGTCTGGTTCCTATCACCACCACTGTGAACAGTTCTGACTCGGTAAGTTTCTCTAGAACAGAGCGTTTCACACCAAACCACTCTGAACGACTCTGTTTACATCTTAAACATGTAATTATGTGGAATTTTTGAAAGATCAGTGGAGTTCCCCTTCAAGGCTGTATTATAAATATGCGACTGGCTGTTCGAGACTCCTGCCTTATGGTATGGACTATATAAGACATTTCTATATCACAGTACAGGAACATGAGCTGCAGTTGGGCCTTTAGAAACGTCTGAGAGGTCCAGCTCACCGGTGATCTATAGAACCGAGCTGTGCTGAATGTGTTGAGTGTGATGATGACCAGCAGCCTGTACGGTGTGAGGTGTTCCCCCATTAGCTGTTTGTCGCAGCGTTGCCTATAAATACGCCCTGACCCTCCCCCACATATCTGCTTACACACACAACACACTGAGGGTTCTCTCCAGAGAACGCTTCTACCTGCCACCTCAAACTGTGTGTACTCACCCGTATGGAAATCTGATATATGGCAATATGGGTTTAAAATATGTGACACATATTCCCATACAACCAGCTTATTTTTATCACATATGGACATATATGTGGCATATATGCCAACTTAAATTGGCTATTTTGGGATATGGGACCTATATTTCACATATCACGGTTGTTGGAACAAAACCTCGTATCTCCAAAAATGGAGATACAAGGTTTTCTTCCGACAACAGCTATCTATATATGTGTGTATATATATGTGTATATATAAATGTGTGTGTGTGTGTGTGTGTGTTTTTATATATATATATATATATATGTATGTATGTATATGTATGTGTGTGTGTGTGTATATATGTGTGTACATATATACATATATATATATGTGTGTATATATATATATATATATATATATATATATATATATATATATATATATATATATATATGTAATATACATGCATATATAAACATACGTTTAACACATGTTTGACAATATATGATAGAAAACAATAATCATATATGGATGGCATATATTACTCATATGTGTTAGCTTCATGTTATATAATAGAAGGTTTTATGCATCTTCTTTGTTTCTTCCACATACATCCCAATGAAGTAACCATTAGAATAATAGCTAAACTCTAAATACAAGCACATTGTAAGCTGTGTAATAAGAGCATTAAACATGAAATAAATGAAAATATTGTTCCTTGACACGTTTAAATAATTTGATATTTAAAAGCAAACTGATCATATAGTAAAAATTATAACTGTACTGTGCTGTGTTTAACCATGTATCAGACATACATGTATGTATTATGCATATTTGTGTTCACCCACCTATCTGACATATGTGTGGTCCATATATTATCCACATATGTCCAAAATTTGATACTTACATATATGTACGCAACATACATGTACAGATATATAACCTATGCCTGACCCTTGATGATATATCTGTGTATACGGCCGTATATCAGATTTCCATTCTGTATTACCACTGTTTTTTTCCAATTTTTCAAAAATTCCACATAATTAAATGGTTAAAATGTAAACAGAGTCGTTCAGAGCGGTTTGGTGTGAAACGCTCTGTTCTAGAGAAACTTACAGAGTCAGAACTGTTCACAGTGGTGGTGATAGGAACCAAACGTCCACCTCTAAAAGCTCCCTCACAGAAAGTTACTACATGAAATGGTTATGAATTCACTGCCTGATGACTGAGACGCTGTTTTACGATAGTTTTGAGAAGATTTTGGCCTAAAACGTATTTTTAAAATCAGTGTGTGGCCTAAAGTGTTCTAAAGCAAAATAGTCCCCAAATAAAACTTATTATTTCAGATTTTCCACTATTTTACCATCGTCAACATTCCATATAAACTCATGTAGGTTCACTGGTGGTTTTGGATAATAAATAAAATGGGAATATTTGCATTTTAGCCATAGCTTTTGATCTGTTAGCGATAGCTTTCCTCAGGGAAAACATTAGCGCTAGCTCCAGACAGTGCTATTCCCAAACTGTCACTGAGACAGGTATGCAGCTACGCTAAAAACACACGGACCCCTCGAGAGAGGCCGTCTTTGATTAACAGGCACGTTTAAGAAGGAGTTTACACGTCACGTTTAAATCTACTTATCCACTAGTAAATAAGAGTAACCAGAATTAGCAAGACGTCATAGCTAATGCTAGCATGTGCTCTTTGCTAATGAAAGTTGGCTAAAGGCCTCAGAGCCTGATCATTATGAAAGTGCCTGTGTCTTTTAGTGACCCTCATTCTGAACCTCCTGCCCGAGTGGGATTGTGTAGTCTCTGTTATGAGCCAGCGCTGTTCCTGCTAAGCTACACAAAGACTCTGCTATGCTTCGAGTGCTCTTTCTATATATATATGCATATATATATATATATATATATATATATATATGTGTGTGTGCGTGTGTGTGTGCGTGTGTGCGTGTGCGTGTGTGTGTGTGTGTGTGTGTGTGCGTGTGTGTGTGTGTGTGTGTGTGTGTGTGGTGATGCCTTTTTTCGGCTGCTTCAGTTCACCGTGATGAGCACAAGAAGCAGGTTGAGACGGTAATGGAGCTCAGCTGACCGGCTCACAGTCACCGCCACATGCTGGACTTTCACAAGAGGAAATTACAGAATAAAACACTTCACTTCAGCTGTTCGGCCAGCTTAGTCAGAACACTCACGTCATCTGTCAGATCAGATTCAAACGCAGGTCCTTGTTTTTGTGAATCAAAGTGGCTAATGATAGCACTTTAGCCACATTAGCCACTAGCATCTGTTGCTGTTCAAATGTGCACATTTTCAACGGAATAGTGTTCAAAAATGTCAACGATGAAATACTTCATACTGAAATAGCGATATTTCTATAAATATTGCTATTAAAAAAAGACAAAAAATTGATGTAACATCTGTTTATTGCAGGCTAACTTAGCTAGCTTGCACAAGAGGTGTGATAGCTGGGGTTGATGGGGGTTTTTGGCCGATTTAGTGATTTATCTTTGCATGTCTGGTCACCAGCAAAGCTAGCGTATGTTGTGTTTTGGATGCTGGTATGCTGGTCAACCAGCATGACCACAATGAGTCACCATCATAAACCAGCTTAGACCAGATTAGACCAGCATGCTGCTCTGTGATGTTTTTACCAGCAGGGTAATGATTTATTTTTGTTTTGCTTTGGTGATTTATTTTAGGCCGATTTAGTGATCTACTTTTGCATTTTAGAGAGATTTGGTGATTTCTCTGTGCATCTTAGGGAGATTTAGTGACTTATCTTTGTGTTTTAGGTTGCTTTAGTGATTTATCTTTGCATTTGAAGTTGATTTAGTGATGTGTTTTTGTGTTTTAAGCTGATTTTGTGATCTACTTTTGCGTTTTAGGGAGATTTAGTGATTTTTCTTTGCGTTTTAGGGAGATTTAGTGACTTATCTTTGTGTTTTAGGTTGCTTTAGTGATTTATCTTTGCATTTGAAGTTGATTTAGTGATGTGTTTTTGTGTTTTAAGCTGATTTTGTGATCTACTTTTGCGTTTTAGGGAGATTTAGTGATTTTTCTTTGCGTTTTAGGGAGATTTTGTGATTTAGTGAGCTCTGATATCTGCATTATTTGAATAAACATGCCCGACCACAGTAGTAACCCAGTTTTACAGCACCCTCAGCCTCTGTGGGGCAGATGCACCCTGTGCTAATCTCTTTGCTTTGGCTGGCTCTTCTGCTTGCTGTGTCACTCGACTGGCCGATATTGTAACTGCCCTCTCTGCTCTCCTACAGGCCGCTGTCTCTGGAATGCCTTGCTCACAATGCAGCCGCTGAGCAACCAGTCATCTTCAGGAGCCCAGGAGGGCCGTTATTGGCCGCTGGCCTTGTGTGGGTGGAGCTCGAGGTTAGACGTTAGCTCTTCATTGGATCGTTCAACAAGACCTCCACTCCACTGACACTCCGCCCCTTGGTAAGTATATCGACTTTAACACTGCTTTTTAAATGGAACAGTGGAAGCCATATCGCCCCCTACACTTCCTGTAGTGTATTACAGTCTGTCAGAATGACTGTGTGGATCATATGAACATTATAGAGGCTTTTTAAATGAAACAGTAGAAGCCATATCGCCCCCTACACTTCCTGTAGTGTATTACAGTCTGTCAGAATGACTGTGTGGATCATATGAACATTATAGAGGCTTTTTAAATGAAACAGTAGAAGCCATATCGCCCCCTACACTTCCTGTAGTGTAGTACAGTCTGTGAGAGTGACTGTGTGGATCATATGAACATTATAGAGGCTTTTTAAATGAAACAGTAGAAGCCATATCGCCCCCTACACTTCCTGTAGTGTATTACAGTCTGTCAGAATGACTGTGTGGATCATATGAACATTATAGAGGCTTTTTAAATGAAACAGTAGAAGCCATATCGCCCCCTACACTTCCTGTAGTGTATTAGTAGTATGAAATACAAATTCATAGAGGTTGATTAGTGTCTCTCTCTATCTCTCTCTGTAGGCCTTTGTTCTCTGCCTGTGTGGGAATGCTGTTGGTGGACTGGTGGGACAGCGTTGGAGATGGCCAAACTCGGGGCCTAGGGTCAGGGTCAAAGGGCAGGGGTCAACACTGTGGAGTTCACAGGTGGATGTGGATGAGCCTAGATTCAGCGGAGGAAGAGCAGGCGCATGTAAGAGAATCTCCTGCAGCGTTCCTGGACTTACACTTACTCAGTTTCAGTATTTTTTTACCCTAATCACTATGCCAACAGTTACTCCCACACAACTCAGGACACTTATTTTAGAGCAGGACTGAAACGATGGCAAAGCTTTACACAGCTCATTAATGCTTCTACTGCTGGACCACAACGAGATGTGTTTATTTTCCCTTTAATGAAAACCCACAACATGCCGATCCAGGATACAGAGTGCAGCCATCCAAAGGGGAAACACAGCAGACCAGAGCTGACAGCTGTGTATGTTATAGGGTCAGTTAGAGAATGAATTCCCTTTGAATGTGTGTGTTTGAGCTTAATGTATGTTAGAACACCAGCAAAGCCGAGTCATAATTGCTCTTATGTGTAAATATGGCCAGTATATAGCATATAACAGCGTAAGAGTAGTGTTAGTGATGTGCTTTTTGAGTTGTAATGTGTTTTCTAGCTATTTTGCTGCTTTTTAGGTGTTGTGCGAGGTATTTGTGGGAAATGTAGTTTGTATCATGTAGGAAACTGTATGAACAGGCCTACATTTTCTCAATGCACAGTCAGAGAAGGCAGAAAGCAGCACGTGATTAGAGTGTTAAAGAAGTTTGTGCTATCATGTGTCTCTGTTTTTTCTGTGTGTTTAGGTGTCGTGCAAGGCATTATGGGAAACGTAGTACAGCATATAAAACACATAAAACAAAGCTGTGTTTGGGTGTTAAGCAAGGTATTATGGGAAATGTAGTACGCCTCATGTATAAGACCGTATGAATGGGTTCCTCTGAGTTTAGAATACGGGACATGGTAACGTGATTTATGTGCGCTAAATGTTTGTCTGTTAATGCGTCTTAATGTTTGACTGTTTTTTTTAGGTGTTGTGCAAGGCATTATGGGAAATGTAGTATAAAATATCAAATTTTTTTTTTATTTAACATGTCTGTCTTGCTCTTTTGTTTTCTCAGGTGCTGTGCAAGGCATTATGGGAAACGTAGTGCCTATATCCTAGAGTGAACCTCTGGGACCTGAAATCTTCCAGCCTCAGAGCCTGTATTCCATCACTGGCTCGTTTTTACTGTCGAGAACTCCACAGAACTTTCTAGAACTTTTTAAAAGAATAAATTGTTGCACAACTTATTAAATTTTTAAAACAATCAGAGTGAAAAAGGCAGCATGCGCCACATCCACGTGGAGCTGGTGCGGAAGGAGCCGGCCCAGGCCGGAGGAGACCCCGGGCTGCAGGGGGCGGGGCCAAGGCCCTTCAGCCAGGAGGAGCTGCGGCTGCAGAAGGTCTACCAGCTGTCCATCTTCTCCCAAAGGGGGGGCTTCTCAGAGGGCCGGGCATCGCTCAGGCCAGGCATGAAGCGCCCCCTGCAGGACGAGGAGGACGACAATGATGAAGAAGAAGATTTGGAGGGCGAGGTGCTGTGTGGCGCCAGTCCCGGGTCAGATGCGCACTTTTTAAGAGACTCTGAGACACCTCGGTCGCCACGGTCACCACGCTCACCACGGTCACCCCCTCTCTCTCCCACTCATACACACACTCCCCCAGTACCAGGCCGAAGACCCACCCAGCGTAACCTCGATCGTCCCGTCCCTGACGCTTTCGCCCCCCTGTCCCCAAAATCACCCCCCATGCTGGACCCCCACTCTCCCTGGGGCAGCCGCCTGTGTCACAGGTTTGTCTTTCAGTTTTAGAGTTTGTTTTATTGGGTAAGATCCTGTATTCCCTTTGAATCTGTGCAGCTTTTGGGCTTTTAAGGAATATTTTGTTGAAAAATCGTAGAGTTGCTTTTACAGTTTATATAACTCCATCTTAAATCACCACATTTCACAACATATTTGACTGACTGCCTCGGATTTGCTTAATACCTTCAGAAAATAAAGTTATTGTGCCCAACAGACAGTCTGCAAAATTTTAGGCTTATATCTCTAATAGTTTCTGAGATATCAAGGCTTATTTTTGCCTTATAATGAGCTATACTGTAGAAAAAGGTGAAAATTTAATAAGTAAAAGCTTTTGAGCTATTCATGCTACATTTATGAAATGTTCAGGGATTGTTCTTTGGTTTTACGTTTTATGGTTTGCTAAATTTCCAGATTTGTTTTTTGTGTTGCAGAAAATTTGGCCCTCTATGTCTGCCCACTGAAGCACAGCAGAACTTTCGTTTTTTCGTATTTCTTGCTTATATTAAAGTAAACTTTTGTCAACTGTGTATGTGTCTTATAGTAACAAAACTTCTGATTTTTGAGCCATTAAATATGGTAAAATATTGCTACCACAAAATATACTTTAACCAGAAACCTTTATTACTTTAAGAATTACACTTAATTGGCCAAAGAGCGCTGTGGTATTAGTAATACATATCAAAATTTGAAAGATCGGATGTTTTCAATTGGACATATAGAGGGCCAAAATTGCTCCAATGCACATTTTTCAGTGAGCTGTAAAATGACAAAATTAATTCTCTGTTTTAGCAGTTTTGGTAGTCTCATGTATTTTTTGTTTTGGCAGTTAAACACACATAAAAACGAAGAATGGTCACTGAAAACTTGAAGAATCTGCCATCAGTAGTTCAAAAGTTATGACTTACCAAATTTGCACTTTATACCCATACAGTACATTTAAAGGCAAATATTCAGGCGACACCCTCTTTTTAAAACCTCATTATCTCAAAAACTAATCAAGTTACAGGCATCAAATTTTGCTTGCTGTCTACTGGACACCAGTGCATTATTTTCTAAAAGGATTTTCAAAAATGGTCATTTTGGGGGGCTTCTGTGACAGTGTCATGAATAAAAATGGTCAGAAGTCAAATCAGGCAAAATTTAGGCTTCAGTTCTTACAGTAATAACTCCTGCTGAGTTGTGTGTTTAGCTATGTGTCTTAGTTTTGTTTGTTTTGATAGTTAAAAAAAATAATCTGTTGATATTTATTTATTTGTTTGTTTATTATAGACGTGGTCCTCCTGAGGAGGTACAGCAGGGCAACGTGGCCCACAAGCGCCCCCTTCAGGATGAGGAGGTGGAAGATGATGAAGAATGTGATGGGGAGGTCTCAAGAGATTCGGAGACGCCCCGGTCACCACGGTCACCGCCCCTCTCTCCCACACACGCACCCCCAGTACCAGGCCGAAGACTCGTCCAGCGTAATCTTGACCGCCCCGTACTGGATGCTTTTGCCCCACTCTCACCCAAATCGTCCCCCATGCTGGACCCCCAGGCCCCGCCTCACTCATTTTCACCTTGGGGCATTAGCGAGGGCAGCCCACCACCCACTGCTCCAAGGACTGAAGCGTCCACAGCAGGAGATGACCCACCTTGGTCGGTGGATGGGTCCAGAGAGGAGGGCTGCAGTAACTATAACCAGCCAGTAGAGGTACCAATGAGCACTTCCTGCACTCTAGAGCTCCAGGGACCTTCACGACCTCAGCTGACCCCGGCCGAGGCCGTCCAGTGGGGGGCAAGTCTTGAGTCTTCCCCGCCCCCTCAGGACAGGAGGTCCCACCCCTCCTCGCCTCCCTCCTGGTCTAACGGCACGAGTCCGACAGACAGAGGTACCTAAAACAGCACTCAAGTCAAAATATTGTTCAACAGTGGGAACAACAGTTGGGTAACACATTTGAAGATGGAAAAGATGATGGAGAAATACAGCATTTCTCAGTTCTGCTTTCTGTTACGTTTTCCATTTCCACACGTATTTCCCAACTATCTGCTCCATTTCCAGATCAACTTTTAACAATCATTTACTCAAACAACAAATACTCAAAGGTTACATCCATTAAAACTCTGCTGTAAGAAATAGTTCAGTGAAAAATCAAACACGTACAGTTTTCTTCTTACCTCGTATGTAGTTAATAAACCAAGACATATGTCCAAATTTTGCTTCTTTATTGTAGCACTAGAGCTATGATGCTAACATTGCTAACAAACACTAGAAATCAATAGTCACCCAGTTGATTTCTGAAAATATGCTCTAAACTTCTCTCGACCTGCTCAAACCGCATCCAGTATTTCATCAAGTCATATAGAAGTGGTTTAGGAAGCAGTATGACTTGCTGTCAACTATAACCAAAACTTGCTGCAACATGAAGCTGAACAACCTCTTTAGACAACAGGTGTTGTGCTGAAATCCAACAGAATCCCAGCAGCAATCCCAATCTGACTCCCCTTCATGCTCACATGCATCACGTCAGCATACAGACTCTAGATTATATTTGCAATTTCTATTTTTAACACGTCTTTAGTTTGAAAAACAGTTATTTATACAACCCCATTTCAAAAAAAGTTGTGACGCTGTGCAAAATGTAATTAAAAACAAAATGCAATGATGTGCAAATCATTTAAACCCTATGTTTCATTGAAAATAGTACAAAGACAACATATCAAAAGTTGAAACTGAAAAAATGGGGAGGGGTTCACCACTCTATGAAAGATTGCACAGGGAAATAGTGCATTTGTCAACGTAAAACAGCAAAGAACTTCTGCTTTTCACCATCTACGGTAAATATTAAAACATTAAAAGATTCAGAGAATCTGGAGAAATCTCTGTATGTAAGGGACGAGGCCAAAAACCAGTATTTGCTGGCCGTGATCTTTGGGCCCTCAGGCAGCACTGCATTAAAAACAGACATGATTCTGTAGTGGAAATCACGGCATGGGCTCAGAAACACTTCTGAAAAACACTGTCTATGAAAACAGTTTGTCACTGCATCCACAAATGCAAGTTAAAACTCTAAAACGCAAAAAAGAAACCAGATATAAACAGGATCCAGAAACGCTGCCGCCTTCTTTGGGCCCGAGCTTATTTAAAATGAACTGAGGTGAACTGGAAAAGTGTCCTGTGGTCCGACACATCAACATTTGAAACTGTGTCCTCCGGGCTAAAGACCACTCAGCTTGTTATCAGTGCACAGTTCAAAAGCCAGTATTCATGATGATATGGGGGGCATTAGTGCACATGGCATGGGTGATGTGCACATCTGTGAAGGCACCATTAATGCTGAATGATATATACATGTTTTGGCAACCCAGACGACGTCTTTTTCAGGGAAGGCCTTGAATATTTCAGCAAGACAACGGCAAACCACATTCTGCATGTATTACAACAGCATGGCTCGTATTAAAAGAGTCCGGGTGCTAAACTGACCTGCCTGCAGTCCAGACCTGTCACTACTGAACACAATTGGAGGGTTATGAAATGAAAAATACGACAAAGCAGACCCTGAACTGATGAGCAGCTGAAATCCTGTATCAAGCAAGAACGGGAAAACATTTCACTTTCAAAACTACAGCAGTGTCTCCTCAGTTCCCAAATGCTTACAGAGTGTTGTTAAAAGAAGAGGTGATGAAACACTGTGGTAAACAGGCCCCCGTCCCAACTTTTTTGGAACGTGTTGTTGGCATCAAATTTAAAATGGGCATATATTCTTCAAAAAGCAATAAAATTTCTCATTTTCAACATTTGGTATGTTGTCTTAGTAGTATTTTCACACCACGACACAGTTTGAGTGAGCTGTTTTCGTAATGTACTTACAGAAAATGTTTGGGTGACTGTTGACTTCTAGTATGTGTTAGCTACATCAGTCTTGTAGCTCCAGCGCTAAAACTAAATAAGCGACATTTGGACACTTGGCTGGTTGACTGTATTTGGGTTAAGTGTGTAAATTGAGTTTCCGCTGAATCATTCCTCTAATCCCATGTAAATGAGTGAATGTAACGACTTCTTTCCCCCTTTGCTGGCAGACAAAAGCCCCTCTGAGCCCCCTCGGGCTGTTCTGGGGGTGAAGAAGAAGCTGCTGTCCTCCAGTGATACAGGAGATTCGTGTTCGGAGGACGAAGGCCCGTCCACATCAAAGCGAAGCCGCCTGGCCCTGCTGACCCCCGGCCTGGGGCTCGCTGCTGGACGCAGCACCGACTCCAAGGCCGCCCCCTACTGGACACACCTGCTACCCACAGCAAGAGAGCAGGGCAAGGTCAGCATGGCCGGAAATCTCATCACAAGACATTTTCACACATCATTTACTTTTGATAACTACCAACAATTAAATTAATTTTAACAGCTTATTAAAATAGCTAGCACCAGCTAACTCTGCTAACTGACAATAGTTGTTAGTGAACAGCTGGGTAATGTTAGCAAACTCCGCTAACTGAAAATAGCTAGATAACTGTACTAACTGAAAATAGCTGAAAATACCTGCTGACTGAAAATAGATAGATAACCCTGTTAACACCAGCTATCTATATTAACTGGAAATAGGCAATGTTAGCTAACTCTGCTAACTGAAAATAGCTGTGACCTGAAAAATACGTAATGTAAGAGGACTCTGCTAACTAAAAACGGGTAGTGTTAGCTGACGCTGAGAACTGAAAAACGGGTAGTGTTAGCTGACGCTGAGAACTGAAAAACGGGTAGCGTTAGCTGACTCTGTGAACTGAAAAACGGGTAGCGTTAGCTGACTCTGAGAACTGAAAAACGGGTAGCGTTAGCTGACTCTGAGAACTGAAAAACGGGCAGTGTTAGCTGACTCTGAGAACTGAAAAACGGGTAGTGTTAGCTGACTCTGAGAACTGAAAAACGGGTAGCGTTAGCTGACTCTGAACTGAGAAAGCTAACACCAGCTAACTATTAACTGGAAACAGCTGAAAACATCTGCTAACTAAAACATGAGTAACGTGAGGCCTTCTGAAAAAAACAGCACAGACAAGCATGAATTTGGTTTAGCTGGTCTGGTGCTGGTTTAGCTGGTTAACCAGCGCTGACCAGCATGCTGGCATCAAATCACAACATATGCTGGTTTTGTTGGTTAACCAGTTAAACCAGCACCAGACCAGCTAAACCAGCTTGTCTGTGCTGTTTCTTCTAGCAGGGAGCTTTCAGTTAACTCCGATAACTGAAAACAGCTAACATTAGCTGCTAACATTAGCTGCTAACATTAGCTAAGTGTGCTAACTGAAAATATCAGCTAACTAAAAAACCCTTGGCTAACTCTGCTAAGTGAAGAGAGCTGAAAATATCAGCTAACTGAAACAGGTAATGTTAGCTAACTCTGCTAACTGAAACAGGCAATGTTAGCTAACTCTGCTAACTGAAACAGGCAATGTTAGCTAACTCTGCTAAGTGAAACAGATAATGTTAGCTAACTCTGCTAAGTGAAACAGGCAATGTTAGCTAACTCTGCTAAGTGAAACAGGCAATGTTAGCTAACTCTGCTAACTGAAACAGGTAATGTTAGCTAACTCTGCTAACTGAAACAGGTAATGTTGGCTATAAAAATATTACATTTTCACATTTATCGTTCCTTTTTTATCATCCATTCACACATTTACTCACATACAAAGTCAGAAGAGCTTTTTTCTAAGAAAACAACAAGAGAAGGATGGAGGCAGGAGGAGAAGGTGAAATGAGAGGAGATAGAAAGAAAGAAAGAAGGAAAGAAGAGAGAATGAAGGACGAGCAATAGGGAGGAGAGAGAGAGAGAGAGAGACTGTAGAAAGGGAGAGAGTTTGGTTGAGAAAGAGGATGAGCGAGAGAGAGAGAGAAAAGAGAGAGCAATAGAGAGAGGAAAAGGGAAGGGGAGAGAGAGAATAGAGAGGGGGTAAAGAAAAAGAGAGAGAGAGAGAGAGAGAACACCTAGCGTGTGTTCTTTGTACTGGGCCTGTTATTGTAGGATCCAGAATGCGGTCCATTCAGAGAGCTTTTGTTCAGCAGGTGAGCGTTTCCTCACCTGACTGACCGCTCGCTCGCGTCCACACAGGCTGTTCTGGCCACGTTCAGTTCCAGAAGGACTTCAGAGCTGGAAGGCTGTTCTCCACAGAGAGAGAGACAGATAGAAGGACAGAGGCGAGAGAGGAGGTAGACAGAGATGTCCGGTGAGGACTGTGCGTTAGCGTCCGGGCCTGTGGGTGGGTGTAGCTGACGGACAGTTGATGACGGTCGCCATGGTGAGGCCTATAGCATGGCCCATGTCTGTGAGGTAGCCACGCTGACCGCGGGCTTTGTAAGTACCACCGCACCACGGGTCATCAGCAGCGGCCGAACGAGGAGCGCTTCACTTTATATTAATGACCGAAGATATTACAGAGAAAAAGCATGAAAGGGGAACTCCACCAACTTATCAACATTTTTAAAATTTCCGCATAATTCAGCGTTTGAGATGTAAACAAAGTGATTCAGAGTGGTTTGGTGTGAAATGGTTCAGATGTCTTTACAGTGGTGGTGATAGGAACCAGGCGTTGCCATGACTACAACACAAATATAGACAAGTGGACCTACACAAGTCTTCTGAGTTTTACATGATACTAAAATAGTGATAAATCTGAAAAATTCAGTTTTCTTTGGGGACTATTTTGCCTCACAACATCCTACATATATCCCTCCACCATGAATAGATTAAAAAAAACATGTTTTGGTCCAAAATCTGTTCAAAACTATTATGAAACAGTGTCATCAGGCAGTGAATTCATAACCATTTCATGTAGTAACTTTCTGTGAGGGAGCTTTTAGAGGTGGACGTCTGGTTCCTATCACCACCACTGTGAACAGTTCTGACTCGGTAAGTTTCTCTAGAACCACATCAAACCACTCTGAATGACTCTGCTTACATCTAATTTAATTATGTGGAAATTTTGAAAGATCAGTGGAATTCCCCTTTAATGTGTTGTACCCTCTCTCTCCTATCTAGAGCCCCTCAGAGTGCTCCCGCTCGTCCAGGAGACTGAAGGCCGGTTCTCGTCTCAAATCGTGAGTATACGTTACGCTCTACAGGTTTTTAGTCTGATGTTTTCTTCTGGGGTCAGCTGGGTAAACCTGAACTGTTCCTTTAACACGCTGTGTCCGTGTGTTTAGTCGTCAGCTGCGCAGCGGCCGTCGGACGGACACCAGCCGCTCCTGCTCCGGCTCCTCCCTGGCCTCCATCAGCAGAGCTCTGCTGGGAAACTTTGAGGTACAGAGCGCCAACCCCAGAACCCCCACCTCACTTTCACACTGAAACATTTACTTTATAGAGCTTTTGTGCTTTGATGTCACAAACAGTTTCTGCATAATTCAGTGTTTGAAATGTAGAAAAGCATGACTGTGAAAGGGGAACTCCACCAATTTATCAACATTTTTAAAATTTACTCATGATTCAGTGTTTGAGATGAAGTCATTCAGAGTGGTTTGGTGTGAAATGGTTCAGATGTCTTTACAGTGGTGGTGATAGGAACCAGGGGTCACCATGACTACAACACAAATACAGACATTTTATTTATTATCCAAAACCACCAGTGAACCTACACGAGTCTTCTGAGTTTATATGGAATGTTGATGGTGGAAAATAGTGGAAAATCTGAAATAATCAATTTTCTTCGGGGACTATTTTGCCTCACAACACTCTGCATGTATCCCTCCACCATGAATAGGTTAAAAAAAAAACAAGTTTTTGTCCAAAATCTTCTCAAAACTACCGTAAAACAATGTCTCAGACATCAGGCAGTATTTTCTTTGGGGACTGTTTTGCCTCACAACGTCCTACATGTATCCCTCCACCATGAACGGAGTAAATTAAATGGATTAAAAATATTTTAGGCCAAAACACTGTGAACAGTTCTGACTCGGTAAGTTTCTCTAGAACAGAGCGTTTCACACCAAACCACTCTGAATGACTCTGCTTACATCTTAAACATTTAATTATGCGGAATTTTGAAAAATTCCCCTTTAGGGGAACCTTTAACATTGCTGTAAAATGAACACAAGACTTTTAAACTTACATGTGTGTGTGTGTGTGTGTGTGTGTGTGTGTGTGTGTGTGTGTGTGTGTGCAGGAGTCGATCCTGAAGGGCCGTTTCTCTCCCTCGGGCAGGATCGAGGGCTTCACAGCTGAAATCGGAGCCAGCGGCTCGTACTGCCCTCAACACGCCACTTTACCTGTGCAGGTGACCTACTACGACACGTCGGAGCACAGCGCCCCCTCGCCTTTCCTGGTAAATATCACACGCGTGTGGATCTTTGTGCGTTTAGAGGAACGGTTTGTGAAAAGCTGATTGATAGATCGGTGTGTCCTGCACTGCTGGCTCTAGTCGGTCAGTGCTGTGGGTAAGAGTGATGAACAACATGTGAAGAGGGCACACAGGGCTCCCCCAGTGGCACAACAGTGTAACCTCTGGCACTATCATCAGGAGATGGCTAGTCCAGTGATGCCACAGCCATCCGTGATTAAGAGGTCGTGGGTAGGGTGGTCCTCCTTCTCCCCCCAATCACTTAGTGCTTTGCCAGCCAGCACAAGTGTCTGTTAAGTGACGTAACAGAATTAGCAGTTAGCGTATTGAGCTCCAGTGACGTTATGTTATTGGCAGTTTGAAAAGATGGGGCGGAGCTTCAAGTGTCTGGTGCTAGTCTTCCCAGTTTGGTAGCATTGTGTGATAGATGGAGAGTTACCTAAAAGGGGGGACAAAGTAAAAATAAATTAATTAATTAAAATTAAGACAGTACATGGACCGCAGCCTCCATGTGGAGGGCAGTACATGGAGGGTAGTGACATTTTGAAAACTATTGCTATTTGAAATGTCTGAATTCTTTTAAAAAATAGTGTTTTAAACTCAACGGTAATCAGTAGGATAGGATACTTCAAGGATATTTTAGATGTGAAGCATCTCGTGGACCTGGCTTTTCACTCACTCACTCACTCACTCACTCTTAGCAGGCTGAGGTTTCTCCTGATGAGGGCGCAGTTATCACACAAGTAGCTTTATCAGATGGTCGTCAGTGACCTGTTTAAACCTTACCCTTATAATTAGCCTTTAGCCACAGGTAAAACAAAGATTATTATGAATGCTTATACATAACGCTAATTACTCACACCATTATGGGATTTTCCATGTTATAATAGCACCAAGCTAACTGCTGCCACTTCTAGCAGGAGAGCATTATTTCCTTTCACGCAGGTGCAGTAGTTAGCTTGGTGCTAACATAACATGGAAAATCCCATAATGGTGTGAGTAATTAGTGTTATGTATTAGCATTTATAATAATCTTTGTTTTACCTGTGGCTAAAGGCTGATTATAGAGGTATGGTTTACACATTAAACAGAGAAATGAAATGTTCACTGTTAATCTGATTTTGTGCTGAACCTTGTTGATTAAAAAGTTTCCAGAGCTGCATATAGAGGTCGTGTTGGTTGGTGTTCAGCTCTGAGTGAGATACTGAATGGTGTGTGTGTGTGTGTGTGTGTGTGTGTGTGTGTGTATCAGGGTGTGATCTCTCTGGAGCCGCTGGGAAAGAAAGGCTACAGCGTACCCAAAGCAGGGACCATTCAAGTGGTGAGTCACCCTGTTCTTCTCTCTCTCTCTCTCTCTCTCTCTCTCTCTCTCTCTCACTATGCCTTGTTCTCTAAGTCTTCCTTTATCCTCTCTCTCTCTCTCTCTCTCTCTCTCTCTCTCTCTCTCTCTCTAAAGTAGCTATTTATGCACTGCCTAAATGAAAAATGATAGAAATGCATTTCTCTCCATCATACATACTTAAAAATGAAGCCTGTGAAAATTGGCTGAAGCTGTGGGAAACACGGCTGACTTACGTGCCCGATCAGTTTACCAAAGATTCAGTGGCCACGTTTGCATGTTTTTTTTCTTCACCTTTAAAGCCCAAGGCCCGCGGGCCAAGTCACGCCCGTGCCACAAAATTATTTACATTTTCTATTATTATCAGCCCATTTCATCATGAACTGCACTACAGTTCCCAGCATGCACTGCAACGTAATGTGTGCTCCCTTTGCTTCCCCATCAATGATCTATGGCACTGCACCCAAAAAACAAACAGGTGCCAGGTGTCCAGTTCAAGCGAACGGGCAGTTCTAAAAACCTACTGTACACTGGAGACATTTTAAGAGGTTTAACAGTATCTGCAGTTAATGTAGTCTTATTGTTTTAAATAAAATATTTTTTATTTTAAATTATTTTAAATTTAAAAATTATTCAGTCAAGTATTCAGTGCTTGTTATTTGCAGTTTTGGCGTATTTTGAATAAACAATGGCCATTTGGGTCGTGGCAAAACAAGTTTGACTCTGTTGTAAAAGGACAGGCTAGAAAACTGATGACCAGTCTTGAAGGTGGGAGGAGCTTTAGCAAACCCACAACTGCTACAGGAAGTGTGGGAGGGCGTGTACACGTGTGCACACTTGCTTTGCCTTTTTGCATGTTTGAAGTGTGTTTTGCTATTTTTAATATGATGAATGGGCCTCCTAACAACAACCTGAAGAGCTGGTAGACCCCAAAACTGCCCCCATCAGATAAACAGCACTTAAAGCTTTCATCTCTGAGAGAGAGGAGAAAATCAAGCTGCTACAGATCTGAAAACATCCACAGGTGTTTCTGTCCATCCTTCCACTGTGAGAAGACGACTCAGCGCTGTTGTCTCTGTTTTGTTTACAGACCTTATTCAACCCCAATAAAACTGTGGTGAAGATGTTCCTGGTGACCTATAACTTCGGGGACATGCCTGTCAATCACATGACCTTCCTGCGCCATCGCATCTTCCTGGTGCCTGTGGAGGAAGGGGAGGGGTCGGGGGAGGGGCCACAGAGCTCCGCCTCCGACAGGAAGAAGATTCTTTGCTACCTGATACACCTGAGGTCGGCTTTCTTTTCCTCTGAGCTGTATTTGCTGTAACCCTGATAGATGTATTTAAAGGGGAAGTGCACTAAATATATACTGAATATAGTCTTACTGAGCAGATAAAATGAGCTTTGCTATGCTATTTAAGTGTAATAACATAATTACACAATTAATCACACAGCTATGTAATTAATTAGTGTTTTAAAGTGTTTTTAAATGAAACAGTAGAAGCCATATCGCCCCCTACACTTCCTGTAGTGTATTACAGTCTGTCAGAATGACTGTGTGGATCATATGAACATTATAGAGGCTTTTTAAATGAAACAGTAGAAGCCATATCGCCCCCTACACTTCCTGTAGTGTATTACAGTCTATCAGAATGACTGTGTGGATCATATGAACATTATAGAGGCTTTTTAAATGAAACAGTAGAAGCCATATCGCCCCCTACACTTCCTGTAGTGCATTACAGTCTGTCAGAATGACTGTATTTTCGGTATGGATGCTGATTGCTTTTTCTTTTTTCCCCTCAGATTCCAGAGCTCCAAATCTGGAAAAATTTACTTGCACAACGATATCCGGCTGCTATTCTCCCGCAAATCCATCGAGGTGGACACGGGGATTCCTTACGAGCTGAAATCTTTCACCGAGGTGCCAAGAAACCCCAAATACTCTCCGCGAGTGTGACAACCCCCCCCAGCCCCACCTCCCAATAAAAAAAGCCCACGATGCAAAAAGAGAGGTGGGCGCGGAAAAGACTGATTAAAAAAAATAAAACAGGCTTTCGTAGGACAAACAGAACCACACACACTTGAAAGACTGACCTAACGCACACAGCACACACACAAAACAGAAACAAACGAATATCACGCTGTCTAATCGACGGACTCTCTGATAATGAGGGCGTAACATGCATGCCTTGTGACTGAAGAGTTTTCCTCTAGTGCCGTTACACTTTGCCCTTCAGTCTGCCTGCACCAATCACAGCCAAGCCGGTTGTCCAATCAGAAGCAGCCGTGGGACCTTGTCTAGGCGGAGCTGGTCGGACTGCCCCTCCCTGTTTGGCCAATGAGAGTGGAGGAAGGAGACGAAGAGAAGATGGTGGAGTTGGAGAAGAAGGTTGGAGGTGTTAGAGTAGTGGGTCTGGGATCAGAGCGCGCCGCCCAAATCTGGCCCACATGTCACCAGGATTGTTGTATTAGCGTCTAGCCTGTGGCTAATGCTAGCTGGCCAGTTTGTTCTGGGGGCGGTTTAGAGAAGGAACACCACCGGTGACGAGGCTGAAGGACTTAGAACGTTCCAGAAAGACGGCAACCAGCAGGACAAGAGACGTGAAAGGCCTCCACTGACCACAGCACTGACCTGAAAGCAGAGCGTGCACGCAGAGGGAAGGGCACTGACATTTTGAGTAATTCTTTTATGAACAGGCTGACTGGGAGCAGAAATGCTACAAAACTGGGTCCTAATTGGGAAACACTGCCACCTACAGGACGAAACTAAGTACTGCGAGACGTAGGGCGTTTGGATAGTACAAGTGCGGCAACATGGTGCTTGTTCCCAATTGGGGCTTTAAACCAATAGTTTGGTGAAGAAGGGAAATTTGCGCAAAACTCCAAATCAGTAAGTCAAGACATGCCCAGTGTACTAAGTTTTCTGTGTATGTTTAGCACTGGAGCTACGAGGCTAATAATGGCAAGTAATGGAAGCTTATCCCTCACCAATTAGCACAGCACTAACTGCGTGTCTGAATCATCACTCAAACATTGAGCTGCCTATGTGGTTTCTGAAAGGGTGTCTGCAGAAATATGCTTAAAATTCTATCAGCATTGGACAAATGTTGAGATACGACAGACATTTCAAACCAATACTTGATGACGTATTTATTGTCCAGCAAAAATGCTTAGTCAACACTGGGCTGCTGTGCTAAAATATCTCCATTTTATTCATTTTACTACATTTCTAACCCTCAACAACAGGTATTACTTTCTATGCAATGCTCTGTAATGCTAATCCAGGTAGATTTAGTCCTAATTTCTTCTGTTTGTTTTGACAGATATGTAGATGAACAGTATCAGATGTCAACATTGACCCACAGTTCCCATATTGGGGCATCCCTAGTTTTTAACACTGTTATCTGTGAAAATAGACAATCGCGCCATGCACCAGTTCAGGGGTATAAACTTCTACAACTTGCTAGCCATGTTAGCCTCATAGCTCCAGTGCAAGTAAACTTTGGTCTTGGCTGATTGACGACGTTTCGCTCAAGGAGGAAAACTGTGTCAAATCCGATTTTTCACCAAACTATTGATTTACGTAGTGAGCCAACTTTACGGTTCATGGTTTTATCTTCAGAGACGCAGAGGACAGTGAAGTGAGGATGTGAATTCAAAGCCATCTTGCGCTGAACCGGTTAGCTCGCTAACCCACCAGTTTTGTAGCATTGGCTCCCCCTACAGGAAGCAAGTGGTAGTATTTTAATTTATGTTCGCAGATGTCTTAAACGAAGAAAACAAAAGAAAAAAGGAAAAAAAAGAAAAAGCAATATGCTGCACAGATAGAGGGGTGTGTGATTTCTCTTAGAGAAGGACGGAGGGATAATGAACAAGTGCAAAGAGGAGGAGTGTGGAGAGGGGGAGGGAGGGGGGAGGGAGGTTTAGGGGTATTTAAAATGAGAAAATGTATATGTATATTTAAACAATAAAATGAACTCTGACATGAGGGGAAATTCTGCCTGATATTTTCTTCATGGGTTGAAATGGTTTACAGGTCTAATCGTTCTTATAGTGAGTTTTGAGAGTGTATATAAATTCTTAATTTCTCAAATATCACACCTTATTGAGGATTCTGAAACACAAGGTATGCTTTTTTGCCATATAGTAGCTCTCGATAGTGTTACTGATTAGTGAAGAGGTAGAAGGAAGTATTAGGAAAGATATAAAGGAACACATTTAACTCGCAAAAATGAAAAGTCAGTTTACATGCAGTAAATAGAATGCAAATCTAATTATTAAATTACCGTGACACTTTATTAATTTCTACTAGCAAACTTTAACAGAAATATTTAGTTATATTGTCTTCATAAAGACACAGAGCTTCTCTGACTAGCCGTTAGCATTAGCGTCACATGCTAACTACACCATTAGCTAATATTAGGTATCTTTAAATTACCTAAAACTAAGTAACTTCATTTTATATAATTTTTCAACAAGAAAACATGTATTTAACCCTTAAAGGTGTGTTAACCATCTCAGGAGCAATATCTTAAATATAATATTTTTACAGAATTAGCAAATACAGAAACGGTGGGTTAATTAGCATCCATGCTAATGGTATGGAGACATATAGGACATTCTAATGATTTACTTCAATCATGTTTTTAAATAGATAATGTACTTTTATATGGATTTCATTGTAGTTTATTACAATGAAGGACTGAAATCGATATTGAGGCCTCAATTATATTTTAAAAATATGATGTAATCTGGAAGCTGTTATACATCCTGTAAAACATGGAGGAGAAACTTATAGAAAGTATAAGTTTCCCTGCTGAAAAAACAGCACAGACCAGCATTAGTTCCATGCTGGTTTATTCTGGTTTATTCTGGTCTGGTTTTGGTTTAGCTGGTCACCCCAGCATGGTCATGCTGGTTGACCAGCGTACCAGCATCCAAAACACAACACGCGCTGGTCTGTCTGTCCTCTATACTGAGATGACGTCCTGCGCTGTGATGGTTCTGCTCTCTCTCTCTCTCTGAAAGCAGAGATATAAACAGATACAGACGCTGTCCTCCCAGCATTCCTCTGGCCTGCCTCTTCCAAGGTCTCACAGCTGGAATGTAAACGCCACTCAGACGGGTCACTCCCACCTCTCAGCACAGATACTGGACTTTTTTCTGCTTTGCCTGATCTGAGACCTCTTACAGGGGCCTATATTAAAACCTACATTATGTGGAGCTGTTAGAAGGGAATTCCAAAAAAAAACTATTTTTGAGATGTAAACAGAGTCGTTCAGAGTGGTTTGGTGCGAAATGGTTGAGATGTCTTTACAGTGGTGGTGATAGGAACCAGACGTCCATCTCTAAACGCTCCCTCACAGAAAGTTACTACAGAAAATGGTTATGAATTCACTGCCTGATTTTGAGAATATTTCATATTTAAAGTTCATCAGAGTGGAAGGATACATGCAGCATGATTAAATAGTGCCCAAAGAAAATGTTTTATTTCAGATTTTCCACTATTTTCCCATCATCAACATTCCATATAAACTCAGAAGACTCGTGTAGGTTCACTGGTGGTTTTGGATAGTAAATAAAATGACTATATTTGTGTTGTAGTCATGGCGACCCCTGGTTCCTATCACCACCACCAAAGACATCTGAATTATTTCACACCAAACCACTCTGAATCTCTCTGATTACATCTTAAACACTGAATTATGTGGGAAATTTTGATAAAATGATCTTGCTCGTGTGGTTTCTGACACTGACAGACTGTCACTGTGGACAGAAGTAGATAAAACAGTAGAGGATGAAATGCAGCCTGGATTTTCTCTTTATGTTGCTCTAATTGTATATATAAGCAAAGACCCGTGTGAGTCTGGCGGCCCCTGCTGGGAGGACAGAGAACAACACTGCCGCCCTTCATCTGTGGGTTTAGGGGTTGGTGATGTCCAGATAAAGAAGGAGAGCCATCCATCCATCCATCCATCCATCCATCCATCCATCAGTGACTCTGTCCTGCCACCAGTTAATCTATCCATCCACACACTGGTTAATTTTCCACTCATCTATTGATCCATCAATTAATCATCCATCCATCCTTCCATCCACCTGCTGATCCACTCACACGTCCCTGCATCCTTTCGTCAGTTCATCCCTTCACCCAGCCACTCGTCCATCAGTCTGTCCATCCACCCATCTTTTTCCATTATTTAATTCATCCATCCATCTGTTTATCTATCTGTTGATCCACGCATTAATCCTTCCATCAGTTAACCTATCCATTCACTCATCCTTCTGTCAGTTAATGAATCCATCCATCCATTATCCCTCTATCAATTAATCTATCAATTCACTCTCCATTAATCGATCCATCTATTTATCCTTCTGTCGGTGCATGAATCCTTCTGTCCATCCTTCTGTCAGTAAATGAATCTATCCATCCACCCATTCATCTGTCAGTGAATTACTTGAAAAAAGGATGGATGGATGGATGAATTTACTAAAAGAAGGATGATTCCATCACTCCATCCATCTGCTCATCAGTTCATTCATTTACTCATCATTCCATCCATCCGCTCATCAGTTCATCCATCTGCTCATCAGTTCATCCATCATTCCATCCATTTGTCATTGCATCCATCCATCCATCCATCCATCCATACACTCATCATTCCATCCTTCCTTCTACTCATCAGTTCATCTATCCACTCATCAGTTCATCCATCCACTCATCATTCCATCCTTCCTTCTACTCATCAGTTCATCTATCCGTACACTCATCAGTTCATTCATCCACTCATCAGTTCCTCCATCCTCTGCTCTATCCCTCCTCTCTCTCTCTCCCTCTTTCTCTCTGTCTCTCTCTTTCTCTCTCTCTCTCTATCCCTCTTCTCTCTCTCTATCTGCTGTAACTTCGTTGTTTTTTTTTCTGATGTACTCTCTGACCTCTGTTGCCATAGCAGCGCTGCACCGAGACAGAAACCCGGAACACTCGGAATAACCGCTTCACATTTCCACGGAATAAATAACAAAACCGCTCCGCGCTGTTTATTAACGCGGCTCTGACTCTTTATTAACGCTGCTCTGACTCTTTATTAACGTGGCCCTGACTCTTTATTAACCCGGCACTGACTCTTTATTAACGCTGCTCTGACTCTTTATTAACCCGGCTCTGACTCTTTATTAACCCGTCTCTGACTCTTTATTAACGCGGCTCTGACTCTTTATTAACCCGTCTCTGACTCTTCATTAACGCTGCTCTGACTCTTTATTAACCCGGCTCTGACTCTTTATTAACCCGGCTCTGACTCTTCATTAAACCGTCTCTGACTCTTCATTAAACCGGCTCTGACTCTTTATTAACCCGGCTCTGACTCTTCATTAAACCGTCTCTGACTCTTCATTAAACCGGCTCTGACTCTTTATTAACCCGGCTCTGACTCTTCATTAAACCGGCTCTGACTCTTTATTAACGCTGCTCTGACTCTTTATTAACGGAATAAAAACAAAACACACCACAAACAGAAACCGAAAAACAGCGGCGCTCTGCGGGGTGACGTCACCCGCGGCGGCGGCGGTGACGACACGCCGGTCCGGTGAGCGCGCGCGAAAGCGGGAGCGTCCTCTTCTTTCTGGCGGTGAGGGTGAAAAACGTCCAGTAAAACTCCACAATCCGCAAACATCCACCGAACCATGGCGGACCCGAAGGTGAGCGAGCTGACCCAGAGCGTGTCTGTGTGCCTCCTGCCCGTCCGGGCGGGTTTTAGCGGGCGGATGGTTTTAATCCGCGTCTTTTTCTCCTCTTTTCTACCCGCCGCGTCTCTGACGGTGAATTTAAAAGCCGGCTGCCGCTTTGCTGCACAAAGCGGCCGGTTCAGCTGCCAGACCCTGTTCGTCTGCGATAAAGAGGCTATTTTAACTCCCAGTTCGCTACCATTCCGCAAATTTAACTCCGTGAAAATCTAACTTTGTCCGTCTTTCCGCTCTCGGACCCGTTTACCGCCTGTTTCCGAGGAGGCTAGCTCCGTTAGCCGCCGCAGCTAACTTCATCTGTCAATAAAAATCTGGTGTAAAATCGCGCTTGGCGCCGAAAGGCCGTGTAAACTTCTGTATTATCTCCAAAAACCGTCGCTTTTATGCATTCCGGTGTTTAAATTGCCGTGTTTTCTTCATACAACTAAGTTATCTGGCCGTTTTTGCGGTTTCAGCTCGGTTAGCTTAGTTTATCCGTTCCACCTTAAATGATGCAGCAGTTATATTGTGGCGCCTCGGCGCTAGAATGTAAATGCCGCGCCATTTAAGGTGGAACGGCGAGTTCGAATTGGACTCTTAAAGAAACTAACTGCCAGTAGGAAACTAACTCCAGGCTCGTGATGTGAGCCTCTGCGTCGCCTCTAAACTCCTCGTTTTGACTGTTTATTCGGTGGTTTTGTCATAAATGTGTCCTGTATTTAGCTGTTAGCTTAGCGTAGCTGTTAGCGCTGCTGAGGCTCATAGTGCGCAGACTGCAGCCCGGGACAGGTGAACATCCTTCCGTATGAGAGGAAGTCCTCTCACTTCATCACCGACTGCCTCATTTTTCAGAGTTAAACGGTGAGATTTAGCCTCTAATGCTCTATCAGGCCGAACCCAGCAGGAGCTAACATGCTAACCGCAGCGAGGCTAACACGTTTAGCTTGGTGTGTGTGTGTGTGTGTGTGTGTGTGTTTAAGCGAAGTGGCTCATCGTTGTGAACTTCAGTGCGGTCTGTAGGTTGAACAGTTCGGTGAGAATAATCTTGATCGTGTTGTCTGCCAGCAGTAATACCGCCAGCAGGTCCTTTGTAGCCGGCCTTAGCATTAGCATGCTGCTGTAGGAGCACATGGGCTTCAGATGACTGAGGGCCGGTTAAAGGCGAACCCCACCGATTTTTCAAAATTCCGGCAGAATTGAGCGGTTAAGATGTAAACAGAGTCGTTCAGAGTGGTTTGGTGCGAAACGCTCTGCTCTGGAGAAACGTACCTAATCAGAATTGTTCACAGTGGTGGTGATAGGAACCAGACGTCCAAAACTTTTAATGCCCTCCCAGAAAGTTTTTACATGAAATGGGTGCCAAAACTCTGCCTGATGAATGAGACACTGTTTTTTTCGATACCTTTGACTGGGCTTTGGCCTTTCAGGGCCAGAGTTGGACTCCTTTGGGTTTAGACTAAGCCCTGGACTGAGTCATGTCTATCCATGAGGCATCCCTGGCAAAAATCCATGTTTTCACACTGGGACTAGACTTTTTAGGGCCAGTTGGATCTTGTCTTGGACTAAACTTGCACTACCCACAGAAAATCCACTGTCTACTCCAGCTTTAGTTAATCTGGGGAAAAAGGAACAAAGTTTGGGGGAAGTTTTAAGGAGTGTACTTTAACCTGGTTAACCTCTGTGTTGATGGAAAGATGGCAGGCATACTTAGACCTTCTTAAAATGGGATTCAACATATTTTGTTGGAACCAGAATTTATGCATATTTAAATGGTTTGAGTGGTTTGGTGTGAAATGGTTCAGATGTCTTTACAGTGGTGGTGATAGGAACCAGGGGTCGCCATGACTACAACACAAATATAGACATTTTATTTATTTTCCAAAACCACCAGTGAACCTACACGAGTCTTCTGAGTTTATGTGGATGATGATGGGAAAATGGTGATAAATCTGAAATAATAATTTTTCTTTGGGGACTGTTTTGCCTCAGAACAACCCTGCATGTATCCCTCCACCACCATGAATGGGTTTTAAGGCCAAAACCTTCTCAGAACAATAATAAAACAGTGTCTCAGTCATCAGGCAGTGAATTCATAACCATTTCATGTAGAAACTTTCTGTGAGGGAGCTTTTAGAGGTGGCCGTCTGGTTCCTATCACCACCACTGTGAATAGTTCTGACTCTGTAAGTTTCTCTAGAACCGCATCAAACCACTCTGAATACGTCACTGAACTGTAATGCCAGTGTTCATCACTGATGAATCTTTTCAGTCTCAGCCTTAATCTGGAAGTTTTGGGAGAGTTTGTGAGTCTGTTCTGGCACAAAGAATTCATGTGTGATTAAACAGAGATTCTGTTATTGTTGACATCAAATGTGGGCCTCTAACAGTCGGTGGGGCGCAGCGACGCCCCCGTTAAACCCGGATCCTTCCGCTGCTCAGAGCGTCAGCACAGTTCAGCCTCGTGGTTCAAATCGGAGACAAAAGGAGAGCTAGAGAGTGAGCTCTTTAAATCCCCCCGCCTTTCATTCTGAGCTACTACTGAGCGGCCACGGAGACGAGGGCCCCCCGGGGCCGGTACGGACGCGTAGGAGCGCTCATAGAAAACTAAACCTTATGATTCTGTTAAATGTGGAAGTGTAACGATACACATTTTCAGTTTTGATATGACTGTCGACTCTGAGCTTTCAGTTTGATTTGAGATGGTATATGGGTTCAGCAGAGTTCTAACTACATTCTACAGGTTAGTCTTTATTTATTTATTTATTTTTATTTTTATTTTTCTCCATTTTCAAAAAAAGTCTTCGTCTACACCAGCATTATTTTCAGAAAAATCTTTGCTCACATGAGAACACAAAAATGACTCAACGTTTGTGTGAACGTTCCAGCCAGTAGGGGGCGATTAATACCTCATAAAATTTGATGTGAAATGCCTCGTGAAGAACATTGTGAGCACATCACGCAAAATAGTGTGAAGCAGAGATTTAAGATTGACAGCAGTGTTACAAACACACTAGGCTTTGACTTGCAGGCCATCGGACCTCCATAGTTCAGTATTTGACACAGGTTCAGTCCGATTTGTGCCAGAAAATAAAAGCTCAAAGGCTAAAGGAAGCCCACCGCCTGCTGTGGGTGTGTTTGCGTTACCACAGCTACGCCAGCGTCTCTAAAACGTCCTCACAGTCCTGGTCAAACAGCTTTTCAGCCCATTTGAATTATGGAGTTGGGTTTTTTATTTCCCCAGATCTGATTTTGGTCAATAATAGTCACGTACATTTAACATTAGAATAATGGAGGTGTTTTGATATGAGATCCAGTGGTTATCCTGTTCTAAAAGAGCTGAGTGCAGTGCGGCTTAATTAAAAGTAAAACTAAGTTAATTTGTCTTCACCGCCGGTTCAGCCCAAACTGCTGAGCACACAGAAGCAAACCCAGAACAGAAACCAGGCTGACCTTATTTCAGAGTTCTGCATGTTTAGTAAGTGAAAGCTACAGGCTTGAGCAGTAATCTCGACTCTGGAGTAGACAGGAGGCCAAAACGCAGAAGAAAAAAACTTTCAAAAATCCTCCAGAAACGCAGGACTTCACAAATAAAGGCTTTCCAGTAGAAGTTTATTAGCATCTGCTGCGTCGCCGTCTAATAAAATAAACTCAAATCACGACCTCCTCAATTTATACACTCTTTAGGGGGGAAAAAAGCCCAGTCATTTGAGTGTGTGTGTCCACAGCATAAGCCACACCCCTGCCCCGCCCACTTTGCCCTGATAGGCTGCACGCAGACTGGGGGGCGTATCGGCCATACTGTTTTACATTTATGTGTGCTGTTATCATTTATTTTGGTTATTTATTTATTTTTTAAAATTGACAGCATTTGTATTGTTATGCACTTAAACTGCTGGCCTCTCATTTTGGTTGGTTGATTTTTGTTGAAACATCATAATGTAATAGTCGGTATAAACTGGCTTTGGAAGGCCATTAACACTCAAATGCATTTGTTTTTTCCCCTCTTTCTGGGCGAAGGATGCACAAGATGATCACGAGACGTCCACAGATAACGTAGACGACTCAAACCACGACCCCCACTTTGAGCCCATCGTGTCGCTGCCTGAGCGCGAGGTCAAAACTCTGGAGGAAGATGAAGAGGAGCTGTTCAAAATGTGAGTCCACTCTAACGTTGAACAACATGCCGCTTACTCTGTACCAGCACTGGTGCTGAGATGCAAATGAGCTCTAACCATCCCTGAAAGCCCATATATGGAAACGAAGCTGCAAAAGCAGCTCGTTTTGAACCTGCTGTTTTTCTGATGTCTTGAAAACAAAAACACGTGCTTATGTGCCTGATTAGCCCCGCCCACTCACGCTGAGGTTATAAGCAGTGTTTCAGTGCCGACTGCTGTTTGAATGAGGCACAGACTGTCTGGGGTGTGTTTCCTGCAAGTGTTGTTGAACAGCTGCCCTAGTTAAATGATAGAGAGACTATCATTTTGAACACTCTCTCTAATGTGGTGGTTGTTCAGCGATGCTTTCAGGAAATGCGTCTCAGAACAGCTCATCTGTCAAAAACAGCATGTTTAATTGTCAGAGATATAGAGAGGTCGGAAAAATGGCCATGTTAAACTAAATTGTGACTGTTTTTGATACACAAAACCACAAAAATGGGGTGAAAAAACTAAAATATTTATAATATTGACCCTTTAAAATGCGAGAGAATTGAGGTCAAATGATGACCGATATCAGTGATATGAGCTCAGTGGACACCAGCTCTGCTCTTCCTGCAGCGTTGTTAAAAAAAAACAAACTGATCCAGCTAATCAAGGCCTCCTGACGATGATTAATTGGATCAGGTGTGTCAGATTAGGGTTGGAGCTAAACTCCTGTACATAGACGGTTCTCCACAAGGAGACTGTTCAGTCACGGCTGTTCTAGAGTAACTGGCCCTGAAGTTAATTCATCTAAGCCATTTTTGGGGGGACAATCAGGGGGATTACCAGCTAAATTATGATCTGCTACAGTGAACTACACACTTTAAAATGGTTCTTCAAGGGTTCTTTAGTAAAGAAAATGGTACAGTATAGAACCATGGACATTCAAAGAACTCTTTGCCTGGTGAAATGGTTCATTGTGCAGCCCTGTTTGGACAACATTACATTTGTTATTGTGTATATATTGTTTATATAGTTATATTTCATATAGATGTTATTTATGCCTGTTATTGCACATTTGCACTATTGCTGATATTTGCCCTTCTGGTAGATGCTAACTGCATTTCGTTGTCTTGTGCCGAGCAGTGACATAGATTCAGCTTTACCATCTCCTTGTCACTTGTTCAGGTCTTTAAAGCAGCTTTTCCAAGTTCCTTCTCTTCTGTCTGCCTCTAGTCAGTGGGTCTCAGTCCAGTCTTCATGGATGGTCTCCACAGATCACATTTTTGTCCAGCTCCCAGCGTACCAAGCTTTCCAAGCAAGAACCAAGCCATTAAGAGCACCTGGTTAGCAGGTGCAGGTGTGCTGGGAGCTTGGTTATAACACAATGTCTGGTGGGCACCAAAGACAGCATGAAGAACAACTGCTATTTTGGAAACTAAGAAGTTCAATCCTTGAGACCGTCCAGATGGTTCCATGTGTTTGCTCAACCCCAAATCCAGCAGACTAGGTTAAAGCAAACATACAATTGTCTGGACGGGGGGCTCTGAGGACTGGACTGAGAAACTGACAGGGCTCTCTGTGGTGCTCCTGCACACTTTAAGCTGCCTCATGCTAAAGTAAGACAATGATTTGATGATGTTTCCCATTTAGGCGGGCGAAGCTGTACCGGTTTGCGAGCGAGAACGACCCGCCGGAGTGGAAGGAGCGCGGCACGGGCGACGTCAAACTGCTGCGGCACAAAGAGAAAGGCTCCATCCGGCTCCTAATGAGGAGAGACCGCACACTAAAGATCTGTGCCAACCACCACAGTGAGTACCGGCTAACTAGTGCCCTGTTAAACTCGCTATAACGTAAAAATGTTAGTTCTAATCACAGAACTGATGTAACTCTGCGTGCAGTCATGCCGCTGATGGAGCTGAAGCCGAACGCGGGCAGTGATAGAGCCTGGGTGTGGAACACACACGCTGACTTCGCAGACGAGGAACCCAAACCGGAGCTGCTGGCCATCCGCTTCCTCAACGCCGAGAGTGAGTCACAGAACGGCCCGGAGTGGCTTTTATCCCAGATTTTCTTTTGTTTTCAGGTCCATTTATGGCATTTGAGTAGTTTTATGTGCCAGAGCAGCCGTAATTCCCTTGTACATGACCAGTTTCCAACCTCTCTTTGTCCTTTAAGACTGATATATGTAAATGATCTCTGTTCTGATTGGCTGTCCTATGTTGCCCCTCATTGAAAAAGCAGTCAGAGCTTACACACTCTTTATAACTTCAGTGTGAATGAGCGGAGCTAAAGTGCTGTCGGCTGAAAAGGTGGAGATGTAAACACATTTTTTGACATCGCAAAAACAAAGTCAAAGCAAGCTATTTTTGCAGCTTCGTTTCCATTTATTGACTGTATGGGCTGGAGAGTGAGCAGTGAATGATATTTATCAACTGTATGGCTGTCAGAAATCAAGGAAAGTGAGTAATTCCACAGTGTTCAATTGGTGCGACATGTTAACTACAAAGAGCTAAAACCTGTTTAAGGCTAAAGGTTTCCCTCTTTAACAGGCGAAGCATGGCGGCGTAAGTACCGCTTCAGTTTTTGTCATTTGGGTTTTTTGGGTTGGTAACTCTGGTGTTTTCTACGTTCTGCAGATGCACAGAAGTTCAAGGCGAAGTTTGACGAATGCAAAGAGGAAGTGCGGAAATTTCTGGAAGGTACGTTTTCTCCCGCTGCTGCTGCTGCTGTTCTGCAGACTCACTCTGTTTCGGGCCGTCTCCTCCGGCCTTGAAACTTTTTCTGTCTGCTAGAGCATCCTGCAGAGCGCTCCACGCCCGTCTGTCTTTCTGTAGACCGACTCCAGTGTGTTCTGCTATATCTGTTAGCGCTGAGTCTCAAAGAAAACAGTGGGAATCAAACGGTTCTCTGTAAACGTGGCCAAACGTGCACAACATTCAGACATCAGTGTGGCTTCTGCTACAGTTTTTATCTGTGCAACATATTCATCCACTTTTTGTGGCCGGTGAGTCATACAGTGTGATAATAAACCACATAATAAGGTCTATTAAAGATACTAATCGACTCTGAATGTGTGTGTTTAACAGGCAGCGCCGACAGCGCAAACAAAGTGGCGGAGAAACTGGAGGAGCTTTCCGTAAAGGACGAGAAGACGAAGAGCTCCGAGGAGGAGAAAAAAGAGGAGAAATGAGCCCAGCGATGGCGCTTCTCTCTCTCTCTATCTCTCTCTTTGACCTGCAACACTTCTCCCTTTTCTACAATAGACTCTATAAAATTTGGACACTTTTTTTTTTTGGTTTGTTTTTTGTTACTTATTTTTATTTGTTTTCCTCCCGACATCACAAGACCTTGATGCCTCTTTAAAGTGTCCGTTTCTCAATCATCGAAATGTTGCGTGGTTGTTCCCCCTTCCACACCGACGCACCTCTCTTCCCGCTCCTCTGTGGGTTCTCCTGTCTGTTCTGGCCACTTTCTGAAACCCCACGTATCACCATGACCGTGCTGTAAGACGAGGCTTGTGCTATTGATCGATTCCCACATTGGGGAACTTTTTGTTTTTTCCATTTTTTTTGTTTTGTACTCTAAGGTAGCAGCGTGAAATCCAGCGTGTGGGTGAACACTGTTAATGGGATGAGGAAGCAGAATGAGTGAGTGGGGCGTGAGCGGGTTTTGTAGCGAATCTTTGACTAAGCGGTGGGGATGGTGTCAGATTTTTGGGTTTAGAGCCTTTTTTAACGTGACCTCTGTCGGCCGCGTCCACAGCACTTGGTCACGGTGAGTTTCCCTGCACTTAGTAAACGAACAGAAAACCCACAGACTCTAAACACACTTCTAATAGAGGACAGTAAGCAGTTGCTGCACATTGCCTTCTGTTATAAGCGTGTTTTAGCAGGTTTTCTGTCAGTCGTCTGTGGATCGTGGCCGACAGGCGGTGGGTTAAAAAAGGTTTTAGGACTAGTTTTGAGTGGAGTGAAAGATCTTGGAGGGGTGAAAGTGCATCTGCTCGTCGACCAGCCATTGAAGAAACTCATAAAATAAATAAATGAAACTAAACCGAGGCCTGGCTGCTTGTCTGCTTCAAAAGAAATCAAGAAAATAAAGATACAGTTCACTCGAGGTTCTTCTCTGAGAGTCTTGTGCTCAATTCCACAAATACTAAAGGAAGCGTTCAGCTTTCTGGGCCTGAAAGTCAGGCTGTGCTTCGCGGTTGTATCAGAAATCCAGTCGATAATAAAACTCTGGTCATTCCACTGGACAGTTGGACAGGGTTTCTTTTTTTCTTTTTCTTTTTAAATTTTGAGGTGCAAAAGTGTTGAAGCCCTTTCCTGCCAGGTAGAGGAGAAAAAATTAGGAACCGCCCACTTCTCTTTCTGGCAGCATGCCAAAATAAGTAGTGTTTCAAAGTGTTGACTTATTTTCTCTAAATATTCACTTAGAATCTTTAATAATTACTCTTCTTAAAATTTTGAATTACTATCAAAATAATGACTGATTTTTCTCAAAATATTCGCTTTGGATCTTAAAGTAAGTTTTGATTCTCTTTAAAACAAAAAAAGATGTAAAATTTAAATTATTACTTTGCCAAAATAGTGAATTTCCGATTGACTGTGCCAAAATTGAGTTATTAGATTTCAAGAAGGTGCTGAATGATTTTGGGAGTCTAAGTCAGTATTTTGACATAGTAAGTTGATTATTTTGAGAAAAGTAATTATTTTTTCACAAGTCCAAATTTGGAGAAGTCATTATTTTAAAATTTTCACTTTGAATTTTGAGGAAATGTCTTTATTTTGACCTTGTAAGTCAAAATACATACATACATACATCATCTAAACCGCTTATCCTTCTGGGTCGCGGTGGGGTGCTGGAACCTATCCCAAAATAAATCAAAATAAATTAAGAAAAATAAAGATCTTCTTCTACAGCTGCCAGAAACAGAACGTTTTGTTCCTCCACTCTCTTCTCCTGCACATGGTGCCAAAGGGCTTCCATGCAGAAGGGATTTTGCGCTGAAGTTTGAGGGGTGGTGATTACAGGAAGTGGGCTCAGGAGGGTACGCTTATTATTATTGTTTTTTTTTTCTTTTTAACTGAGTTGTTGCTCAACGTTTCTAACATTGGGAATATGAACGTTTGTCTTTTTATTTTGAATAAATCTTCTGGGTGAATAGTTTGTCCTCTTGCATTCCCGGCTCTTCTGGGCTCTTTTGGTATGAAAATCAGGCACGTTGTCTTAACGTCGGCTTTCTGATGACTGACTTGAAGAAATCTCATATTTTATAGTGATGATGTTTGGCACGCTGTGTTTGAGGGTTGTGAAGAAACCAAAATTAAAAACCAATGATTTATCCTTCAACCATGTCCGCTCACTGGTCTCTAAACACGCCTGGATCACAGTGTTGGAGTTACACTGCTGTATTAGAGTCTGACTGTGGACGCTCTAAATATCTAGAACTCAACAGTTCAGCAGCAGTGATCACTGAAATAAACGCAAAGCTAGAAATCAGTGCTTTTTAATGGCTTTGTTAGCTCTTTAATTAAAGCTGAAATTAAAATGTAAACGTTGCTTCATCTAAAGGCTTGGAAAGCCCCCTTCTGGTGATGTAATTTGAAGGTGGCAGTGAATTCAGAAACACTACAAGTGTGATTATTTCCATCTTGTGATGTTTTTGCACAATGCATGCTGGGTAGTGTAGTGAGAACACTGATAGATGAAAACATGAAAATAATATACAGTATAATATTATGAATTCTGTTAAACTGATGAGGCCGATGAATGAAATAGTACATAACAAATAACATTAAATATTAGTTTTAGGCCAGAACTCCCCATTAAAGATGGCTGTTACTGGGTCTGTTGATGCAGTTGTGGAAGAATTAAATCAAACTTTCAATACACTTTTACACTTAAATGAGGAAATATAACATATATATCCAACAGTAGAACAGTTGAATGTATTTATTCATATACTTATATTTTCAAATGTATACAATACCTATTATTATTAAATTTATTTCATTTAATAGATGTTTAAAAATGAGGAATTTAAAGAATTTTATACACTATACATTTAAAGATTTATTTTACACTAATTTTTTCAATTGTTTCCAATTTTTTATTAAAAATAAATGTAAAAGTAAAGGAATAATAGTATAAATGTAACAATATACAGAAATATACAGTTTAAAAAAGTGGTGGAAAGTATATTTCATATCATATATTTCATTGCGTATGGATATACATATTCATATCTTATTTAAATATTTATTTAAATTGTATTTAAATATTTCTTTTCCTCCCATATTTTTTGCATTCTTTTGTAAATAAATAGTTTAAAACTAATATATATATATATTCCTTAGTATCTTTTCTCAGTGAATGTCAACATATTTCAGATATATTTCTGTAAGTTATGTTTATATTTTTGTATATTTAGATTTACCGTGTAATTTAAATGATGTGAGCGTCCTGCTGTAGGCGGAACCTTTGTTGTGCGGGTTTCGCTGGCCGATGTTTCCGGCCGGACTGCTGAAGTCCCGGGATCTAAACAGCCACGTAGCTGCGGCGCAGATTTTCAGGTTCGGCCTTTTTACCGCGCTGGTTTTTTGCCTCTTTAAACGCGCTGGGCGGCTTTTCTCCGCTGCTCTCGGCGCTCTGGCCGCTGTGCGGCGGGCAGTTGGGCCGAGTGTCGGTGGGGTCGGGGTGCCGAGCTGTGAGGGAGGCTAATGCTAACCGTGCTCGGGCTCTTACTCTCTCGCTCCGGAGGCGAATTTTCCAGTCCACCTTAAACGGCGCAGCAGATGTTATTGTAACGCCTGAGGCGCCAGAGTGCCTGCTGCGCCGTTTAAGGTGGAGCGGATCGTTCTGAGGAGCTGAGCGCTGTTCCCGTGTCTCATGACATTAAAGGTTAAATGTGTTTTAAACGCTTATTCGGGACTGATATCGTCTCCTCGAGCATCCGGGCTCGTTTAGGTCAGCTGTCCTGGACCGAGGTCTTATTTCAGCCCCAGGCTTTCTGTAGTTAGGCTGCGGCTTTAGCTGGTCTTTCCTGCTTAGTCTTCATGCGCTGAGCCTCCTCTGCTCCTTCACAGTGGAGCTGAGAAGTGTTAGAGATTTTATAGGTTCATATTCTTACTGACAGGCTGATACACGACTGTCTTGACTGATTGGAACTGGAGAAATAGTGACCAGGCTACTTTTCTGTGGGCTTTTTAAGTTTCTTCAACTCAATCTGTAATTATTATGGTTTAAGCTCTGACAGTGTGAGTTTTAGGTGGGCTTTACCCTCATTTTTTTATCCTTTTCACTCTGATCTTATGTCATTATTATTTTTTCAAAGAAGTATTTTTTAAAATATCTATTTTTTTCTGCTCATTTTTACTTTTTAAATTATGTGTAGGTGAGTCTTTGCACAGTTTAATCAAAGAAAGTGTTGCATATAATTTATTTCATTTATTTCCCAGGTTTCATCGTAACTTCAGGATCTAAACCCCGCCGGCCATGCGGTGAGAAACGTCCACCCCGAGAGTCCTGCCTCTGTCCATGGATGCCGGTGTGGCATCATATAAGTTCACTCAAAGATGGAGGATGGAAAAGCAGAAACCAGCGTGGCCCCTCAGCCGGCCCCACCCACTGAAGACCCCGCCCTAAACGCAGTAGGCTCCCACAAACCTGGAGAGCCGGAAAACTCACCCGCCGCTGAGAAAATTCCCAATGGTGAGTGACCACCGGAATATGATTCAGATTTGCCTTCAGAGGATTATTAAAAAAGCCTAAACTGCTTTTAAGCTTATTAACTGTATCTGGTTTGAATAGTGTCATTTATAGAGGGAGCTATTCAATTTATAGTAAATACTGAATAATTCATTGTAGGTACTGAATATGTCGTTGTAGTTACTGAGTAATACGTAGTAGATGCTGAATAATTCATAGTAGGTATTACATATTTTGTAGTAAATAATAACTAATTTATAGTAATTACTAAGTAATGCATAGTAGATGATGAATATTTTGTTATACATGCTGAATAATTTGTGGTTGACGCTGAATAATTTATAGTAATTCCTGAATTATTTTTAGTAGTTACTGAGTAATTTGTAGTAGTTACTGAATAATTCATTGTAGTAGATACGATAATTCATAGCTAATACTGAGTCGTTTGTGATAGAAACTGAATAATTCATCATAGTAGATACTGAATTATTCATAATTTTGTTTTGTATATTTTCAAATTAATTCAGACTTTTCATGAAATTAAATCAACTACTTCATTATCAGAATGCTAGTTAAACATTTCATGCTACGTACACATTTTCTGGTAGATCTGTTGGCTTGAAATGATGGAAACAGTTGAAATCAGTAAACCGCCGAGGGTAAACAAATGGAACGCGTTGTTTAATGAGTTATGGTTTTATTAAATAACCCACAATAACTAGTTGGGCTCTTTAACCAAGCATAAGTTAGGGTTTAGTGGACGTCTGTGCAGCTAAGCAGTTAAGTTATTGCATAAATGACCACTGTTTCCTGTACAGATGCTCCGCACTGTCTTACAGCGCAAATACGGTATGCATGAATGTCCAGCAGGTCACGAGTCCTGCCCTCTGTTTACTCTCCGTGTTAGGACAGTCACCGTAAACATCAGCTCAGAGTGAAACGCTGGATTGTTTCTGCTACTCAGCCTTAACTTCCCTCCTTCCTCTGTACTGTCATTTTTACCTGATCAGGCTGTTTGACTTGTTTGTCAAGACAGAAACGAAAAGTTTAGTGAGAGTAAAATTCCACATTACAGTGTTTTAGGTTGCCACTGACATCAAACAGCAAACAAAGCCTGCCAGTGCATGAGCTTTCAGTCAGGCTCACCACTATTACACTATTACCTTATAATAGTGAAGGGGATGATAGTAATAACAGTGTTAATAACAGTAACAGTGTATTTGAGCGAACACTGCTTAGCTCTGTAGACTCAGGGCAGAGTGTTTTCACAGCTGTGGACTGTTACACAACTTCAGTTACACATGAACTGTGAGGAGAAGATCAAAGCAGTGAGATAGACGATTAGGATCAGACAGAAGTGCGCTAGTCCAGCTGAGCTCCGTTTGCTCTTTACTTAATCTAATGTTAGCCTTATTATAGCATTCTTGGCCCTGGAGCTCCTGGACTAATGCTGTTCTAAGTCTATACTGGGGACCCTGGTCTAACTGTTTTCTGCTAACTCTGTGTTCAGGCCGCTGGGCTGACTCTGTTTTGGTATAACTGTGTCCTTGAGCTGGACTATCTCTGATTTATGATAATGCTATCTTCATGTCCCGGCGCTAGCTCTGTTTTTGGGATGACTCCATTTTCAGGCCCCTCGTCTAACTCCTGTCTGGGCTAACTCCATCTTAGAGCTACTGGACCAATTTTGAGCTCGTTGACTAAATGTGTTTTGGGCCCAAGCTGACTTTGTTTTGGGCTAATCTGTTTTTCAGGCCACTGAACTAACTATTTTTAGGCTAACTTTATTTTTGGGCTCCTGGACTAACTTTGTTTTGGGCTAATTCAATCTTCAGGTCTCTGGTTTGAATCTGTTTTGGGTAAACATCTTTGGGCCACTGGACTAACTACTTTCATGGCTAACTATATCTTTGGGCCATGGATTAGCTTAATTTTGGTCTAATCTATTTTAGGTCCAGGAAGCTAACTACTTTTTTAGGCTTACTCTACATTTGGGCCCCTGAAACCCTGTTTTGGCCTAACTCTGTCTTTAGGTCCCTGGACTAATTCTCTTTTGGGCTAGCTTTATCTTTGGGCCCCTGGACTAACTGTGTTTTGGGTTAACTCTTTCTTCGGGCCCCTGCACTAAGTGTGTTTTGGGTTAACTCTTTCTTCGGGCCCTTGGACTAAATCTGTTTTGGGCTAACTCTGTCTTTAGGCCCCTGGACTAACTCTGTTTTGGGCTAACATGTTTGGTGTTTGAAGTTTGCTTCTTTGCACGGGAGCTACAAGGCTAATAAATAGCTAACTTGTCAATATTGTCCACACTCATCAGTTTATGCACTCATTCTGTTTGTGTGGGCTAGCTCAGTTTTAGGCTAACTCTATCTTTGGGCCAAATGGCTAACTACTTTTTTGGGCCCACTCTATCTCTGGGCCCTGGACTAAATAATTTTTCTATCTTATGCTGATGTAATGTGTCCATTTCTCCCGCAGGTCATGTCCGAGCAGAGCCGCTGGAGAACGGCGAGGCGTCGGAGCCTCCGGGAGCCGCAGGAGACCCTGCACGGCCCCCCACCAGCGCCCGGCCCGACCCAGGTGTGGCCTCTTTCCCTCACAGCCTAGAGAAGCCAGACGGCTCCGCTCACAAGAGCGACGCATTGCAGTCACTCAGACTAAGTATTCCAATGCAGGAGACCGAATTGTGTAAGCACACGACATTGAGTAACCCCCCCACCCTGACCCGCCCGTACCGCCCCAGTCACCCCACCAACCCTCACCCTGCCTGTCTTCAGACGAACAGTTCAGCAAAAATTTCAGTTTTCCCTCCTGCCCCAAATGTGGTCCTTCAGCCCAGACAGGTTTGGTGTCTGACGTTTGCTTCTTTGCACTGGAGCTGCGAGGCTAATAAGTAGCTAACTGGTCAATACTGTCCACACTCATCAGTTTGTGTTTTCTCCCCTTAGTGTTCTCTCACTACCATACCCAGCATGCTTTTCACAAATACGTCATACCAATATTGGGAAAAATGTAAAAAGTAGACTTCGAGACAGGAAGTCGCACTGCAAAATATTTCGAGAATAAAGTCATAGAATTATGACATTAAAGTGGCATTAATACCATGAAAAGTTGCAGTATATTAAATTACAACTTTATTCTCTAAATATTAAGATTTTATTCTAAAAAATACAGCTTTAATCTCAAAATATTACGACTTCTCTAAGTCTATTATTTAAATTTTTTTAACGGTGGCCCTAAAACGCCATCGGATAATGCGACTCGTAGAGCTGCTATAGGCTAATAAATATCGATGAGGCATTCAGCTTCCCAGCAGTAGCTTTAGCTGTGTAGCTTCTTTTGCAGGAGAAAAAACACATTGTAGGTTTTCAACCTTCCCACCTTCAAGATGCATCATCAGAAGGGGGGTTTCCTAGTTTTTAAACCAGAATATTTCGCTCTGAGACGTATCGCAGCACCACTGTTCGATGTAAGTAGACGTGTTTACATAAGAAGTAACCATGGTTACGTTTTTTTTTTTTATTTTAGCCAGATTTCCCCCTTAAACACCTCCACACTCTTTAAGGCGAGTGAGTGATGGTTTAGGCCTGCGATGCTAATCGGTGGGGAAAAGCTTCCTTTACTCGTAATCTACAGTAGCCTCATAGCTACAGCGCTAAACCTAAAGAAGCGAACAGACGCCAAACATGTCTCGACTGATCAGCTACATTTCAGGTCAGAGGCTAAACTGTAAATTTGATTTTCCACCAAACTGTCGCTTTAACCCCGAGTTTGACTCGTCTGGCCGGTTTCCGTGATTTGATCTCCTGCTCTAGAACTCTCTGATTGTGCCTGAGCTCCTGAGGTTAAGAGGTTCTAGCAGGAGTGCTGCCGTCCTCCGCTTTAACCTCTCTGGTCAGAGAGACGTCTGTCTGGTTTGTGGGTTGTGTGTTTTTGCTTTGGGAAGCAGTTTGAATGAACGTGGCTGGATTTCTGTCACACACCTGTAATCGGTGTCTTTATTTAAAGGAATAGTTTGGCAGAAAATCACTCCTTTACCTCATATGTTGTGGGAAAGCCGAGACACACTCGGCGTCGTGAGTTTGGTTCTTTATTTTAGAGCTGGAGCTGAGAGGCTAACAGGTAACAGGAAGCTTGTGTTTAATCTCTAATAGTCTTGTTTATGTGGTTCTGTCCTCTAGACGAGCAGCGATCCTGAATGTTTGCGGCTGATACTGATTTCTTTTTTTCAAAATTCCCAATTCCAGGTGGTTGCTATTGTTTTTAGCTATGCTAACTTACTTTAGTCCATGTTTATAGATAACAGTGCGTCAGAAACCACATAATCAAGTCTGTTAGAGATTAATAAACACTTCACACAGTTTGAGAGAAGCTAACTTAGCTAATAAGTAATAAAAACGTATGTAAACAGGTTAGCTTCATGCTAACTTACTTTAGTCCATGTTTATAGATAACAGTGTGTCAGAAACCACATAATCAAGTCTGTTAGAGATTAATAAACACTTCACACAGTTTGAGAGAAGTTTGTGATGATTTCGCAAGCAGTTAGCCTGTTGCTAACTTAGCTAACAAGTAATGAAAACGTATGTAAACAGATTAGCATCACGCTAACTTACTTTCGTCCATGTTTATAGATAACAGTGTGTCAGAAACCACATAATCAAGTCTATTAGAGACACTGAACACCTCCACACAGTTTGAGAGAAGTGTGTGATGACTGGGCAAACAGTTAGCGTGATGCTAATCTGTTTACATACGTTTTCATTACTTGTTAGCTACGTTAGCCTTGTAGCTCCACTGCTGGCACTAAAGGAGCAGACCTCAGACGCCGTTTTGGGAGGAAGATGCTGTGTAAACCGGATTTTTGGCCGAACTCTTCCTTTACTGAGTTCAGAATTGACCTGTTGAGTTGAATCACTGTTTTGTGGGACCTGCTGACTAATTTTTCCGCTCTTGGCTGCGTTCAGGTCCACAGACGTTTGGCTGAATGTGCTGCACTAATCCTGACTAACTGAGTCAGACCGTTTGAATCGTTGCGTAACGAGTTTGACTCTTTCCTAACGTTAATCACGTGACTCGGGACTCACAGCTACTGTCGAGTCTGGACTGTTCTGCATGCAGATTTATCAGTAAGCAGAGCTGAGGCATCGTCAAACAGGCTGTCTGAGAGCGACGGCGTCTCTGCCCGTCTAGCTTTCTGATCTAGTCGTTGTTGGGAAGCCAGACAGTGACGGGACGCTGACGGCTTGATTGACGATGTCTCTGCTGTGCCTGTGCTGATGGAGAAGACTGTGGACTCGGCGCTGAGGGTGTGTGCGTTTCTCCTAGCAGCGAGCGAACCGTCTCTGGAGATGGAGAACGAGGAGAAGATCCGTTTGGAGGCGCGCCGGCGTCTGGAGGAGCAGCTCAAGCAGTACCGCGTCCAGAGACACAAGGAGAGGGTGAGTCAGGAGATAAAACACTACTACTGATTTTAAAGCTATAGAAGTCTGACTTAAACCATTTCCCTGTTTGATGTAGTTCATCAGCATCAGAGACACGTTTGGTATCTGAAGTTTGCTTCTTTATAGCTTTGTACCCAAACTACGAGACTAATGTAGCTCAACAAGTAACGGAAGCTTATGAACATCAGTTATCATCAAGGGAACAGAATCAGGAATCTGACGCTCTTCAGACAGACGTTATTCCGCAGTTTAAAGAGTGGAAGGTCTTAGGGAGCAGATACTTTGAGGTAAATGAGATCTAGATAACAGTTCTCTTACTGGAGTTTATTCCATTGTAGCATTTTATAAGTCCATTTTGACTCACTGTCACCCTTTTTTGGGTGTCTGTAAAAGCTTGACGGAGGGATTGTGTGAGTCACTGAGTGACAGTCACGCTGGCTTTTGTTATTTCTGAAGCAGCTTTTCAGATGATCCTCCCCCGGCCCGTCTCCGCTCTGAAAAGCTTTGAATATTTAACAAGGCCCCAGATTTTGATTGATGTGAAGCGCATTCAGGAGCATCTCTGGTGTTTTAGTCATTTATTATTTATTTTCATTATTTTTTTTATTTACTTTTGTGGTCGTCTCCACATACAAGCTGAAGTGTTGTTATTCCGAATCGAGGGAACTTTTCCTGTATCATTAACCAGCTCTTTACAAGGTGGCTAACCTGCTGCCCAACACGTTGATAAAGTAGCTGGCAAACTAGTTACACCTTCATAACACACTAGCTAGCTAGTAACAAACCAGAGGATGCACTGAGTTGCCAGTTAGAAAAAACTACCAAAACAGCTTTTTGTTTGAGTTTGATGGTTTAGCTAGTTGACCAAAGACCAGCTTATACCATCTGAAACCAGCTACTAGCAAAACACCAGATATTTTAGCTAAATAGATGTTGAATTACAAAGCAATTCAACAGCTGGTTAGCTAGTTATAAACAAAGAAACAGCCTGTTACAAGCCAGGAAGTGAGCTAACTGATTATAAGCAGAGTAATAAATTACCCAGCGAGTTACAACCTGAGGAACAAGCTAACAAGCTAATAACAAGCCGAGTAATAAGCTAGCTAGGTAGTTACAAGCTTAGCAGTTTTCTGGCTAGTGGGTTACAAGCTAGGTACTTAGCAAGCTCGCTAGTTAGCTCGCTTCAGACTGGGTGAGATGTGTCTAAAAAAGAAAACTACGACGACACTTTTAAAATAAACGTAAATATAAAATTGATTAAGTTAATTATTATTAAATTAATAAATTCAAAATAAACTTAGTGTAAAATTGTGTTCTGCTAGGATATGAATGCAGTGTCTCTCTCTCTCTCTCTCTCTCTCTCTCTCTCTCTCTCTCTCTCTCTCCCCCCCTCTGTCTCTCTGTCTCTCTCTCTGTATCTCTCTTGCTTCCTCTCTCTCTCTCCTCTCCTCGCTTCCTCTTTGTCTGTCTCTCTCTCTCTCTTCCTGTCTCTCTCTCTCTCTTCCTGTCTCTCTCTCTCTCTCTATCTATCTCTCTCTCTCTATCTATCTCTCTCTCTCTTTTCTCTCTCTCTCTCTCTCTCTCTCTCTCTCTCTCTCTCTCTCTCTCTGTAGTCTCATCGCTCGACTGCGAAGTCCCGTCCCTTCAGCACTCTGGACCCAGAGCTCATGCTGCACCCCGAGGGTCTTCCGAGGGCCAATGCCGTCGCCATGACGACGGAGTACTCCTTCCTGCGCACCAGCGTCCCCCGCGGGCCCAAACTGGGCAGCCTGGGGGGAATCCCGCCCGCCAAAGACAGGAAGTCCAAATCGACCAGGTCCAACAAGATCCACTCTCTGGCGGACTACCGGACACCGGAACCAGACGGCAAAGCCTCGGAGACGGCGAATACTGGCGTTTCCGTTTCCGCTGAAACCTCGTTTGGCTCGGTCCAGTCCGCCGTCAGCTCCGTCTCCATGGTTTCGGAAATCAGCGTGAGCTCCGGACCCGACGCCCCTCTGGAGTCGACCCGGACGATCCGGGACAACGTGTCAGAGGTGGATGGAAACGACAGCGACAGCTCCTCCTACAGCAGCGCCTCCGCTCCGTACGGCGCGCTGGCGCTAGCGGCCAGCAGGACGGCGGCGCCGTACACGGTGGAGGGCCGGGAGGTGGCGGCGGAGGCGGTGGGTCAGTTCCCCCCGCTGAGGGACGTCCTGCAGGCGGCCAGCGAGGAGCAGCAGCAGCTGATGGAGTTGGAGCAGGAGAGGGAGGGAACAGAGCCTCGCAGCCGTAGAGACAGCTTCTCCAGCAGGTACTGTACATTACGTTACATTGGCCTCATAGTTCCAGCGTAAAAATAAAGAACATTTTTAATGTGGGTCTGAATGTTTTTATTCTGGTCTTATATTGTAGATGAATCTGAACTGTGCTGTGTTTGTGTAGTTCAGTGTTTCACGGTGTTTGTGTTGGTCATTAGTGTCTCGTATGGAAGCTCAGTGATGGGAACCCATGATGAGATGCTGCAGGTGCTGAAGGAGAAAATGAGACTGGAGGGGCAGCTGGAGTCTCTCTCCTCAGAGGCCAATCAGGTACACTGAAATTTTATTATTCATAGCTGTTACTGAGTAATTTATAGTAAATACTGAATAATTCATAGTAGTTACTGAGTTATTAATAGTGAATACTGAATAATTCATAGTAGTTATTGAGTAAAGCAGTTAATACTGAATAATATATAATAGTTATTGAGTAATTCAAAGTAAATACTGAATAATTCAGAGTAAATGCTGAATAATTGATAATAGTTATTAAGTAATTTATAGTGAATAATTCATTTAAGGTACTGAATAATTAGTAGTAGTTTCTGAATTGTTCATAGTAGATACCATATAATTCATAGTGAATGTTGAGTAATTTATGGTTGATGCTGTGTAATTCATAGTAGTTACATACTAGTGAGATAAAAATCAAAGTTATGAACGTTTTTGTTTTGTCTTATGAAGTTATCATTGTGGAGATATGAGTTTTTCACAGCAGTGATGTTATATAGAGAATAAATATATAATAACATATGGAGAATAAAACCTGTTTGCTGCCCCCTGCAGGCTCTGAAGGAGAAGACGGAGCTCCAGGCTCAGTTAGCGGCGGTCAACGCTCAGCTGCAGGCTCAGACTGAAGAGGCTCGGGTCAGCGTGGAGCGCCAGAGCGCTCTGGCCTCTGAGGTGTCCACTCTACGGGCCGACTGCTCCACGCTGGAGCGCGCTATGACCGACCTGCAGACCCAGCTGGAGGACAAGAATGCCAGCCTCACGTCGCTAGGCAACGACCTGCAGGTCGCTGAGGAGCAGTACCAGAGGCTGATGGGAAGGGTGGAGGAGATGCAGCAGAGCATGACCTCCAAAGACAACACAGGTCAGGAGCTTGAAGGGAAACTCCACCCCAGCATGCTGGTGGTGAAAATGATGGATGGAAGCTAGTATGGGCGTGTTAGCAAAAGGCGGATGAAATCATGCTAACTGGACCCAATTCACTTTTATTGATTGTTAGCCACATTAGCATTACTTTTGGTGTAATATTCCTTTTGAAGCAACCTCAAAAAAAAAAAAAGTTTAAAAAATGCTGAATGTGCTCATTTATATCTCCAAAGCTCCAAATCTCCAAAGTGTGTCCAGGTAAATTACATAAGTTCCAAGTTATGTTAACCTTAAACCTGTAATTTTGCGAATCTAGTAAACGGAATTTTCTCCTTTATTTCGAATGAAGTTACTCAGGCAGGACATATTTATCTTCATTAGTTTGAGCACTGGAGCTACGAGGCTAATGTAGCTAACAATTAGAGGAAGCTTATACCCCAACAATTAGCATATATACCATTTTTTTGAACAAACATTTGGCACAAAGCCAGTGAGTTTACATAATGCAACAGTCATAACCAGGACGTTTTAGATTTCCAACTCATAATTCCTACTTGGAGAGTCAGTCTCTCCCAAGAGCTTTGAGTCCTCACTTCAATATAGCGACGCCCATAGAATAAGACGTTACAGTGCATTTTAAAGTGGACTTTTGAGTTTGTTTGTGTCTGATATGCTGTATCTCATAATACAAAGAGGTACTTGGATAATCCAAAGGTCAGGCAGTGCTGGTCAAGATTTTTCATATCAACAGTGAATTGCCACAGCCTTTGTCCATGAATAAAGTAGATCAAACTCTAATCAAACCACCTTTTAATTCTAGTGTGAAAGCATTTTAAGAGGAAACAAGCGCTACTGTTTACTGTGAGTGACTAACATTTGCGGTATTTGTCAGACACACTTATCCAGAGCGACGTACAGTTTGATCGTGTTACAGATGTGGCACATGTAGAGTTAGGAGTCTTTCCCAAGGACTCTAATGGGTATAGTGTGCAGTGCTTCCCGGACGGGGAATCGAACCCCCGTCTGCTGCCACTATGAGCTTCCGTTACTCGTTAGCTACATTAGCCTCGTAGCTCCAGTGCAGATCATGTACATTTGGAGCAAAGTGGAGGAAATTTGCGGACGTTTGATTCTCTTTAAGAACGTTTTCAGAAAAGAATAGTTTTCACAGTGATGCACTCCAGTAGTTACTGTCTGAGCTCATTTCCTGTGTGTCTGTCTGTCTGTTGTGTGCATCCGTTTTAGTGGGTGAGCTGCGTCAGCAGCTGAGCGGCCTGCAGGCCCAGCTGCAGCAGGTCCAGTCGGAGCGCAGCGCCCTCCACAGCCGTCTGCAGACGTCGCAGGCAGAGGTGCAGTCCCTGCAGCAGCTGCGCAGCTGGTACCAACAGCAGCTGGCCCTCGCCCAGGAGGCGCGCGTCCGTCTGCAGACTCAGATGGCCAACATGCAGGTACGGAGGCCCACAAGGGTAGAGACGGTACCGAACCACTGGATCGGGTTTAATACAGATCCAGTGAAACAGGCCTGGAGCAGGTTAGAAAATCCTTATAAGAGTTTAGAGCCTGTCTGCAGGCCGACTGGCCGTTCTGGATCAGTTCCAAGTAGAAAATCAATTCACGTGATGAATTAACTAAATTGTTTTAGCTTAAGCCGCTTCAAAGTGTTTCGGTTTTGAGGTCCGTTTTAGGCCACCAGCTGAAATAACTGAATTAAAATGATTTTTTTCATCCCTGACTGGCAGATAAAATCCACAAAGCAGCAGAGGTGGGAGAAAAAATACAGCAGAGTAGAATATAGTCATATTTTGGGTATATACTAGTTGTAGACAGAAGCGCAAATATGGATTTTTTTTTTTATTATTCATATTGTTTACATGCATTAAACCTGTTATTAGACTGTAGTTCAAGCCTGTTGTTCATATTTCTGCATAATTCAGTGTGTGAGATGTAAACAGAGTGACTCTGAGTGGTTTGGTGTGAAATGGTTCAGATGTCTTTACAGTGGTGGTGATAGGAACCAGGGGTCGCCATGACTACAACACAAATATAGACATTTTATTTACTATCCAAAACCACCAGTGAACCTACACGAGTCTTCTGAGTTTATATGGAATGTTGATGATGGAAAAATAGTGGAAAATCTGAAATAATAAGTTTCTTTGGGGACTATTTTGCCTCAATACACCCTGCATGTATCCCTCCACCGTGAATAGATTTTAAGACTATAATCTTATCAAAACTATCATAAAACAGTGTCTCAGTCATCAGGCAGTGAATTCATAACCATTTCATGTTATATCTTTCTGTGAGGAGCTTTTAGAGGTGGACGTCTGGTTCCTATCACCACCACTGTGAACAGTTCTGACTGTAAGTTTCTCTAGAACAGAGCGTTTCACACCAAACCACTCTGAACCACTCTGTTAGCATCTTTGGTTGTTTTTCCTTACAAAACCTGTGGTAATCAGGTCATCTGTGTTTTAAAGATATTATCTGACCTGTAAATGCTGTAAAAGTGAGGAGTGGATTGAAGGCCTCTGGTGTAAAAGACCAGAAATGATCACCTCATACAATTAACACTCAGCATAGAAGGAGAAACTGGTTTTAATGTCAGTCGTGTTCAGTTTAGCTCTGATAATCCGCTGCTGTAGGTACTCGTATGCATTGCCTGTGTGAGAGGCTGTGAATCTGTATTTATTTATGCCCTTTATTTTTGTTTATTTGTTTTCTTGTCCCAGGCGGGTCAGATGACTCAGATCGGCGTGCTGGAGAATCTGAAGATGGAGAACGTCACTCTGTCTCATCAGCTCTCTGAGACTAAACATCGCTCCATTAAAGAGAAGGAGCGGATCGCCGTCCAGCTGCAGAGCATAGAGGTCCGTCTGCTTACACTCGTAGTTCATTTGTACTGGACCATTTTACTCTTTTTATCTCTTACAATAAAACAGGCTGTTTTTGTTACTGTGGCTTTAGGGTTTATGTGTCGTCATGGTCCAAAAAACAACAAAAAAACCAAAAAAAAGTCTCTTGAAAAAAAATCTCTATTTTTTTTGCTTTTCTAAATCGTTTGAATGTGGCAGCCACCCATAGAAATGCTCCAAAACTGCTTGGAACAAAAATGTTTGACCTCTAGCGTTACATTACTAGGGGCAAAATGTTAATGAGCTCTGTTTTGATTGGCTGTGCCTCATTCGAAAAGCACCCTGAAACACTCCTTATAACTTCAGTGTGTGGAGTGAAACTGCTGTAGGCTGTTTTTTTGACATAACAAAATCAGTGAATGTATGAGCTTAGTTTCCGTATATGGACTGTATGGACTGAGCAGCACTACATTAAAGGGCCCTTTAATGCCAAGTGTAAACAGATCATCACAGTGTTGATCTCTCAGAGAGCAAATCTTTATAAATCAATAATGTCATTATCACATGCCTGGCGATACCGGTAAAGCAGGTGAATCTTAATATCTGACTATTTTATCTGCCTATTAAAGCATCGGTCAGGCCCCGTTTTGCAGGTGATCAGGCTTAGATTGCTTAAACACCCGACTCAGCCAGTAAAGCAGCACCTTACATTAACTTGGCCTTTCACTGAAGTTTCACCTGTTGTGTCTCTCTCTGCCCTGGATGATGCTCTGACTCCGCCCCCTCTGTGACTCCAGGCGGACATGCTGACGCAGGAAGCGGCGATCCAGCAGATACAGGACGCAAAGTCGATGGTGGAGGAAGATCTCCAGCACAAACTGGAGGAGTTTGAGGAGGAGCGAGAGCAGCTGCTGAAAATGGCCAACACGGCTACGGCACTGGAGAGAGAGCTGGACCAGGTACACAAACACAAAGACCAGTTAGATCCCAGATCAGCAGTGTTTCTGATAAAGTGGCCAGTTAGTGGAAGAACAAGGAAGGTGTTTCTAATAAAGTGGCCAGTGAGTGGAAGCACAAGGTAGGTGTTTCTAATAAAATGGCCAGTCAGTGGAAGTACAAGATGGGTGTTTCAAATAAAGTGGCCAGTGAGTGGAAACACAAGGTAGGTGTTTCCAATAAAGTGGCCCGCGCTGGTACATTAGCATGTCCAGTTGTCCGTGATTTGCAGATGAGTGAATGTGTTCCTCTCTCTCTGCAGGTTAAGGTGGCTCTCTCTCAGAAGGACGCCCAGCTGGCCTCGTTCCAGCGCGAGCACGTGGAGCTGATGAAGCAGCTGACGGCCACTCAGGAGAGCCTGCAGGGTAAGGATCAGGCGCTGCAGCTGCTGGAGGCTCGGTATGCCGAGCTGGAGGCGCAGCTGCAGGAGCTGCAGGCCGACTCGTCCGCGCGGGACGACGAGCTGCACTTCCTGCGCAATGAGAAAATCGTCCTGGAGGTGGCGCTGCAGGCGGCGCGGGCCGAGAAGAGCCAGCTGGACGAGGGTGCGGAGCGGCTCGGGGAGGACGTGCTGGCGGCCGCGGATACGTTGGACCAGCTCAGGCAGGAAGTGCAGGTGAAGGCCACCCAGGTGAGTGGAGGAGGCGGGAGGAGTGTTTTAACATGCATCCGTTAACATTTCTATCTTGGAGAATCCCCAGTGCCGTCTGAAGGACAGAACCTGTTCAGAAACCATTGAAATCTGATGCCAAACAATCTTCAAAACCAAATTAAAAATTGTGGACAGAGCTGTTTATAAGTCAGAGCAAGGTCATGGTCAGTTTCCTGGACAGAGATTAAGCCTAGCCTGGGACCACACAGCATTCTGAATGGAGAAGTCCAGCACTAGGCATAATACAGGTCAGGGAAACCAGCCCTGCAGCACTTAACATTTCAAAACCTGAGTTTAGAGTGAGAACTATGGGGAATTCCAAAGGGGAATTCCACCAATTTAGCAAAATTTCTGCATAATTCAGTGGTTGAGATGTAAACGTCCAGACTCAGATGTCTTTACAGTGGTGGTGATAGGAACCAGGGGTCGCCATGACTACAACACAAAAATAGCCATTTTATTATCTGAAACCACCAGTGAACATACACGAGTCTTCTGAGTTTATATGGAATGTTGATGATGGAAAATAGTGGAAAATCTTGAATACTAAGTTTTCTTTGGGGACTATTTTGCCTCAGAGCACCCTGCATGTATCCCTCCACCATGAATAGATTTTAAAATCACATTTTAGACCAAAACCCTCTCAAAACTGACGTAAAACAGTGTCTCAGAAATCGGGCAGCGTATTCATAACCATGTACTGACTCTCTCTGTGAGGGAGCTTTCAGAGGTGGACGTCTGGTTCACCAATGCAGGAACCGATATGTTAAACAATGGAGTGAATAAACACGGCCATAGGTGACCCTGACCCTTTTAAATGGACAAACTACCCACTGTTCACTTTCTATTCTCCCTTCATCTTCTAGATTGAGTCCTTACAGCAGGAGAACGTCTCCTTGAAGAAACAGGCGCAGAAACTGAAGGAGCAGTTCACACAGCAGAAGGTATGTAACACAACACGGTCATCTCCCATGCTGCCCCCTCCATATCCCTACAGTAATGCTTCTGATCCAGCTTGTCCACTGTTGCTGAAGATAACTCTGGAGCAGTTGTGGCAGATTGTGGGTCAAAATAAAGTCCACAGGAAGGTGAATCTCCAGGACCAGAGTTAGGGACCCCTGTGGTAGAACACTGCTGTGAGGATTTGATTACATCCAGCCATGAGAGCATGATGGTGGATGGTCAGTTCTGGATCACTCCATCTCCTCTCAGAGGTATTGGAGCTCCATCTCTCCAGAGAACACAGTTCTCAAGCTTGTTATAAACTCTTTCTGTCCTGAACAGGCCACACCCACTCGCTCTAAGTCTCTCCCACACTCTGAAGCCCCTCCCACTACCTATCACACTACAACAGAATCCAAACTGCTTCTTATCCGACGTGTAGTCATGTGACTGTCTCATAATGTACACCTGCCTCACCCACCTCTCATGGCTGTTGGCTGTAGTTTTAAAACGGTTCTAAAGCCTGATTGGCTGAGCCACTGTAGTTTATGATTGTGCGTGTAAATACTTTGCTGTTATTTGTGCTCTCTGTCTCCCCCTGCAGGTGATGGTGGAGGCGTACAGGCGTGACGCCAGCTCCAAAGAGCAGCTGATCTCGGAGCTGAAGGCGTCTAAGAAGCGTCTGGCTGCAGAGGTGAAGGAGCTGAAGGAGGAGGTGCTGAAGCTGCAGGGAGAGAAGGCCAGCGGAGAGCAGGAGCAGCAGCGCCTCCTGCAGGAGGTGCAGAGAGTACAGCAGCAGATGAGCAGCCTGGAGCAGCATCTACAGACCGTACAGACGGAGAGAGATCAGCTGGACACACAGCTGCAGGTACAGACACCTTCACAGACCTGTAGCCTGTAGGCTGCAGTCACTGTAGCCTGTTATTGTTATTATCCTGTTAATAACATGTAATAGGCTTTGAATCACTTCAGTGAAGCTGCACTTTTTTTAATATATAATTAGAAGACGCCAGCAAGAGAGCAGAAAACGAGTCCAGCTACGTAAATCATGATGGCAGCTAAAAAGAATAAACGCTGGCGCGAGCAGCTGTTTAAGCAGCTGTTAGCGTTAGCGTTAGCTGGCTAGTTAATGCAGCTGCTTAGAGAAATGTTAACTTTGAGAAATTCGTTTGTTTTTGTGGCTCAGAATGAAAAGCTGGCAGCCTTGAGTCAGTCAGGACCTTCTGTTCATCTGTCCAGTAAACCATCTTTTATTTTTTTGTCTTGGCTATTAATCTGGTGAAATCAGAGGTCTGAAATGATGTCATTCGTCTGATCCTGTGACGTGTTATCAGACGAGTTGCAGGACACTAAAAATAACGCAAATCGAGTGCAGATTAGTTTCATGTAGGTTTCTAAAGTAACTAAAGCTGCGTGACAGTTTCACAGTGTAAATCCAGCCTAAAGGTCCGTTTTAAGAATCCCCAGTTCAGTTCCTCTCGTTCGTAACTACCGAAGGGTGAGGGGTTAAAATGAAGGTGCAAAGGGTGAAAAGATGGTCGGTATGAGAGCCTGAGTTTGTTTCCTCTTCAGTCTCTTCAGTTCGATCACAGTCAGCTGAACGCTGTGACGGAGGAGAACGAGGCGCTGAAGAAGAAGCTGGAGCAGATGCAGGAGGAGGCCAAGAAGTGAGTGACGCGGCGCTTATCTATTCATCCATTCATCCATACATTAATTCATTCATCCATCCATCCATCCAAAAATGCTGATAAAGCTAATAATGGATGTAAAGCATCCATAAAGCAAAAGGATCCTGTCAGCACTATTCAAATGCTCCATCATGAATTATCAATCCATCTATCCATCCATTCATCCATTCATTCATTCAAAAATGATAACAATCCTAGTTTTGAATGTCCAGCAGGGCCCTGTTAGCATTATCGAAATGAGGTCATGCTAACTGGGCTTTCCTAACTTAGAAAATAGTGATGGGCTGAAAATTAAATCCAGCTGCTGGATTTTATTTCTTTCACTGTACATTGATGTAAATTGATTTATTTTTGTTGTGGAATTTGATTTAATTTTTTATTCTCATTACCAGTGAAATCATTTGTGAAGTTATTATAGACGTGTTTAAAATATGGAAACATAAAACATATTTTTGATTTTTCCAGTTTTTTGGGCACAATTGTCAGGATTTTGACTTTTTTTTGGACCAAAGTGTCTGTTTTGCCCACTCTTTGAGTGTAAGTTAGTACTAATAATGAAAGTGGTGAAGTGGGCACAGCGTTAGGTTGATGCACTGATAACTGTTGTGATGTTTGAGGCAGTCGTTTTCTGTCCCCTGTCCTCCTCCAGGGCGATCTCAGAGCAGAAGGTGAGGATGAAGAGGCTGGGGACGGATCTGACGAGCGCTCAGAAGGAGATGAAGGCCAAGCACAAGGCGTACGAGAACGCAGTGGGCATTCTGAGCCGCCGCCTGCAGGAGGCGCTCACCGAAAAAGAAACGGCCGAGGCAGAACTGGTCAAGCTCCGAGCTCAGGTGGACGAGGGGGGAAACAATCAGGCTCTGCAGGTAAACGGTGCTCAGATAATCTGACTGACCTGCTGATTTGACTGGTTACAGAGACGTAATGAGAATCTGCTGTATCTGTGATGAGCAGTTATCAGTTATCATTATCAGAGCTTTACTGATGCTGATGGAGTTGATCAGTGTGGTACTGATGTTGAGGTAGTTGAGGTACTGATGCTCTGTGATGATGTAACTCTCAGGTGAAGCTGGAGTCTCTGCAGGCGGAGCTGAAGGCTGTTCTGCACAGTAAAGCTCTGCTGGAGAAGGAGCTGCAGGAGGTCATCAGTCTGACCAGTGCTGAGCTGGAGGAGTACCAGGAGAAAGTGCTGGAGCTCGAGGACGAGGTGGAGCTCTCTCTCTCGCTCTCTCTCTCTCTCTCTCTCTCTCTCTCTCACTCTCTCACTCACTCGCTCACTCTCTTGCACTCTCTCTCTCTCTCTCTCTCTCTCTCTCTGTTCTCTTTCTTTCTCTCTCTCTCTCTCTCTGTTCTCTTTCTTTCTCTCTCTCTCTCTCTCTCTCTCTCTCTCTGTTCTCTTTCTTTCTCTCTCTCTCTCTCTCTCTCCCTCTCTGTTCTCTTTCTGTCTCTCTCTCTTGCTCTCGCTCTCTCCCTCTCCCTCCCTGTTCTCTCCCTCTCCCTCTCTGTTCTCTCTCTCGCTCTCTCTCTCTCTTTCATTTTTTATGTCTTTCTCTCTTTCGACTGACCTGTCTGTCCTCCCTTTGCGCCTGCAGCTTCAGGAGTCGCGCTGTTTTAAGAAGCGGATCCGCCGCCTGGAGGAGGCGAATAAGAAGCTGGCGCTGGAGCTGGAGCACGAGAAAGGGAAGCTGGCTGGACTGGGGCAATCCCACAATGCACTGCGGGAGCACGCTAACATCCTGGAGACGGCTCTGGCCAAGAGGGAGGCGGACCTGGTCCAGCTCAACCTGCAGGTCACAAACTCCACAGGCTGTTAAACTGCAGAGAGAAGCTTGGGGATATTTTTTAACTTCGCCAGTTTGCAATAACCAAACATATTAAACACATTGAATTCATTTCAATTCAAAGTCAAAGTGAACTTTATTGTCATTCAGACTGTACAACAAGCACTGCGCAGCTTAACGAGATTGTTTCTCCAACTCTGATGTGCAGAAAGATGCGTAAATGTAACATAAAGGCACATAGACAAACTGGACAACATGGACAGGCATAAAACACACAATAGAGAGAGCGGGGAAAAAAATATATATGTATATAAGAAATATAAGAAATATTGCACATTATTCTCAGTGACAGTATTATTACACAGTGTAACAGGAAATGTGAACTTGACATTGGTGAATAGTGATAAAGTGCTCAAGTGATAAGAACACTGTAAATATTGCACAGAAAAAAATAGCTGCATTTTTATATAGAAGACCGTTCTAAGAAAGTGTTTGGTTATTTTGGTTTATTTATAGACAAACATACATCACAAGTGTAACTATTTGTGCCAAAATTAGTGACATTTTCTACATACAGATTTTAAACTAACGGGCAGTTTTCAGCAAACTGATTAAGCTTAATTGTGCGATTGGTGGGGATCCTTTATTTCAGTTGCTTTCTAGAATGAAACCTGGTTTCCTCTTTGCATTAAAAAACAGGCTCATTCATAAAACGAGTGAAAAGTGAAGAACTTGTATCACGGCTCATAGAGAGATCTGCTATAACCTACACGTGAACTGCACTGTTAGTGAGGCGTCCTCTATTAACGTGACTTAAACTGTTGCAGGTCCAGGCCGTGTTGAAGAGGAAGGAGGAGGAGGACCAGCAGATGAGGCAGCTGGTTCAGACGCTGCAGACGGCTCTAGAGAAGGAGAGGATTAAAGTGAAAGATCTCACAGAGCAGGTAAACATGCTGACAGGCTTCCAGTCGAGCTTTAGCTCACAGGGTCTGATCTCAAACACTACACAGGCACACTTTCATTATATATACTAGATTATATACATGTATGCAAGCTATATAAGAAATAAGCCAATTTTCATTATAGCCTAAATTATTAGCAACGTGAATCCTATGAACTGCCTGTAGATTCATTAGACCAATCAGAAGCAACCAAACACCCGTGTTTTGTGACATCACAACCACAACTAATGGGCAGTTTGGTGCACTACGGTCATCGTTTAGGCCTCAAGCCAGAAAAAAAGGGATATTATAGTCTTTTAAGGCCAAAAAACAGACTTGGACATCAATGTTTAGAAAGAAATAATCCCAATTCAAATCTGTCATGATATGGGTTAGAAAAATTGCACTTAGAAATTTTCCATAAATCATTCAGTCCAAACTGTCAGGATTAATCGATTTAAATTCTGATTAAGATCTAGGTTGGCAGTATGGCTGGGACCACTTATCAACCAATAATTATGAACTATTGGGAGGATTTAGTAGAGAAGGCCAAACTGTGGCTTTAAGAATTGACAAAAACGGTCTTTATTTATCGATAGATTTGTCCCAGTAGATTGATTTTTCAAAATCGTGCAAGCCTGCATTATAATACATATTTTAAATTTTCCTACTGCTCTCTGCTTTTTCAAATCTCTGATTACTCGATTAATGTCTAGACTGTGTGTTTGTGTTGTAGGTTGCGGAGGCGAAGCTGGAGGCGGGTCATAACCGCAGGCATTACCGAGCGGCAGTGCTAGAGCTCAGTGAACTGAGGAAGGACCTGCAGGCCAAAGAGGAGCTGCTGAAAAGCCTGCAGGAGCAGGCCAAGACACTGGAGTACGTTCAGACAGGAGTGTACGGGGCAGAGGGGCCGTCTGAGGGGGTTATTACCCTCTTTAATATGAAAGGATCTTTTTTGTTGAAGGAACAGCTCTGTGAAAAATCAGTTTCCCCTTCAAATGTACTTGATCAGCCGAGTCAGTTTGCTTCTTTAGTTTTAGCCCCGGAGCTACGAGGCTAATGCAGCTGACATGTAAAGGAAGCTTAAATAGACAAAAAATCAGTATAGTGCTAAATTTTAACAAATACTGTCAGGCACGGTAACTATGTTAATTTTTATTCAGTTGTGCTGCACAGAATCCAAGGAAACCAAACAAATTATCGTCGCTGTCCAAAGAAAAACATGCATCTCCATTTTTGTCGATTTTTGTTGTTCTTTATACAACAGTTAGTTCCGGCCACACAAGCTGATTGGCTGAGAAGTGTTCTAACTATGCTATTATTTCACCGTAACATCACAGGTTTTTCACAAACACTGTATCACTCTGCTGAGATGCCGTTGCTAAGCAACGACTTTGACAGCTGTAGGAGATGCTCAAGCTATTTTAACGTTTTTACTTCTTACTTCGCCACAAACAGAAAATGGACACTTTTAAGATCACATTTGACCGACAGCCGATTGCAGCTGTGACAGAAGAACAGCTAAACAACCTGGAATGAGCCAGAAATGAACCCAACACCATTCGCCAAGCTAAATGGGCTGTAAGATGCTTTCTGGAACGAAACAACATTAATACTGATCTGGCAAAAAATGACAAAACTGAGCTAAACCTGATATTGCGGCAGTTTTATGGCTCAGTCTGTACTTCAAAAGGCGAGGCTTACAGCAGGCTGTGCAGCGAGTGGGCGGAGCTCGTTACTCTGATGCAGCAACAAGCTGCTTGTTAAGGAACTCTAATTTGGTGAAGGAACTGCGAACATTAAAACATATTAAATGCCACCTTCACAGCCCAGTTTATTTATTTCTCACTTTATTTATTTAACTGTTGTGTAAAAGCAGTAGAACACTCGAGGAGTCTGTTATAGCGAATAGTGATTGGACCAATAGAAATGCCCCAAGATCAATTAGAATAAAATCCCTTTACATTAACTTACACTGAAAGTTAAAGGCGTTTTTGGCCTCTCCTGTAAAGTTACCATTTCTGCAGTACACTGAGAAAAGCAGGTTGTGATGTGATGCAGTTGATCACGATACTAATAAAGATCATCATGTTTCCCACAGCTTCTTGCTGCTGTTTTTAGCTACTTGATGATACTGTTTTACATTTTAGCGCTATCAGAAACCATATAAGCCTGTCCTGGATGGTCAGCTATATTTAGAGCCAGGACTGTGTAAAATTGATTTTGTGAGGTGGTGAAGGTCATCAGGTTCCAGCATCCTGAATATAACACTCTGCAGTTCTGCTGCTGTATTGAATTATCTCTGTACGAAGTGAAACCTCTGATTTTCTGACGTTCCCTCAGAGCTCAGGATGCTCAGCGCTCTCAGGAAGTGTCCCGGTTCCAGACGGAGCTCACGGAGGCACACGCACAGCTGCAGATCCTCCAGAAACAGCTGGACGATGAGCTCAACAAACAGCCGCTCACTAACCAGGAGGTACACATACACACACATGCTGTTTATTAGTCAGTAAACGGGTTTATGTAAATCAGTCACGTTAACCATAATAATAATAATGATAATAATAATAAAACATGGCTTGCAGTTTATTATTAGATCCACATCCCTTGTAGCTACACTACTTGGCCATTTTATCAGAAACACCTTCCATATAGCTCCACTGTGTCCATCTTTTCCTGCACAGTGTATCAGCCCCCTCTATAACATTCATCACTGTAAAAGATCACCATAGAATCACCACTGTCCAGATACACTGACCACCCAAATTACCTCTGGACAGCAGCTGTCCTGTCACACTGACCAATGATGAGCTGTGCAGCAACAGATGGACCACATTCTGTAACTACACCTACATAGTGGAGCTATAAGTGAAGTGTTTCTAATAACGTGGCCAGTTAGTGGAAGCACAAGGTAGGTGTTTCTAATAAAGTGGCCAGTTAGTGAAAGTACAAGGTGAGTGTTTCTAATAAAGTGGCCAGTTAGTGAAAGTACAAGGTGAGTGTTTCTAATAAAGTGGCCAGTTAGTGGAAGCACAAGGTAGGCGTTTCTAATAAAGTGGCCAGTTAGTGAAAGTACAAGGTGAGTGTTTCTAATAAAGTGGCCAGTTAGTGGAAGCACAAGGTAGGCGTTTCTAATAAAGTGGCCAGTCAGTGGACGTAGGAGGTACAGTACAGCGTCTGTTTGCTGACCTGTGTCTGTGTTTTGTCTCTGCAGGTGGAGGATCTGAAATGGGAAGTTGAACAGAAGCAGCGTGAAATCGAGGCACAGCGCCACCAGCTGGAGCTTTCAGAGCAGAGCGGCCAGAGAGAGCTGGACAGCGTGCAGGACACACTGCAGGTCAGACCCAGATATACATGGCAGAAAGCTTAGTGCACAGCTTCCAAATCTCTGGCAGTTCGACAGAGTTTTATTAGAGCTGGATCAGCACCAGAGGGGAAACAAAGGAGGAGCTGATTAGCGTCCGGACAGACAATCACTTATAATATGGAAAGTCCCGTTTTTTTTTTCTCCACTGAGTACCTTAATGTTGAGTATCAGTCAATATTGGTCCAATCTGATCTTTGTTTTTTGTGGATAATCCAGCCACACAGTTTAGGTAAGACATGCTAGGCTTCTTATTAGTGATACAGTAAAATTACTTTATTTTAATATGTGTATCATGTGACATTTTAGCCTAAAATGACTTTTATATTGTGCTTTATTTTGAATTATGATCTGATTGACCTCACTGATGATTTGGCCACTAATTACTGTAATATCCAGTAGTGAAGTCACTTCATTTTTGATATGTGTGTACACAGCATATTGTTTTTTTGCACTGCTTATGTGAAAAAACTGTTTTATATTGATGTGAATACCTTATTAGCAATATTAGCATGTTAAACGTTTATGTATTCCCACCCAACACAATTATTTAATTAATTTCCAGTCAAAACAGCAATTAAATGGAAATATTTCAAGCAGAAAACAAATACTTAACATAAAACTACACAACTGAATATAATATCAGATTATTCTGTATTCAATGAGTCACTCTATACCTTTATTCCAGCTTCCATTCTTCTCAGGAGACTCACTTTCAGTTCCTCAAAGAATCTGCAGACACACCTCCAAAGTTCAGTCTTAGAAGCTGGTTGATGATTTTCTGAAGCAGTCAAACACATTCAGTGATGCTGAGCTCTGTGCTGTTTATAAGCGCGTTAGCCGATGTGCTGCTGTCTGTCTGACGGTGTTTGTCTCCGCAGCGGGTGCGCGTGGAGCTGGAGCTGGTCCAGGAGGAGCTGAACAGCACCAGGAAGGACAAGTTTGTCCTGCAGGCTAAAGTGGCTGAGCTGAGGAACAGCATGAAGACGCTGCTGCAGCAGAACACGCAGCTCAAACAGGACCTCAAACACCCGCGCACCAGGAAGGTCAGTCTTCTTCTGCACATGCCACGAGGCCTGTCACAAGTTCGCGGACACCTTGACGCAGCCTCTTATCTGGTGTAGAACCAAATATCATATCATACCATTCACTTCCACCTCAGACCGGTTACGATTTCTTTCTTCTGTCTGCTGTGCTGCTAAATCAGGAGCAGATATTGCTGAAGAAACATGACACATATGGTTCCCACCCATCCAGGATTTTCCTGGATTGCCTTGGTTGTCTGTCTAGGACAGTGATCGGCAGTTAAACGGGTTGGCGCGCAGACTGCTGGTAACCATAGCAACGTAGATAACAGTCTGACCTAGCTAGTAGCTAACGAAACAGCAAAGAGAGAGATTTAAGACAGACATCGATAATTTGGAGACGAATGGACTTATTTGCGTTTATAATCACTCCAGATGGTTTCCTGATACGTTTAATCTGCAATGAGAAACTCAAACACTAAAAAGTCATGAAGCTGTAGTCAGTTTCTCATTTGCCAACTTCTTGTTCTAATTGTCCCGTTCCACATTAAATAGTGCCGCAGTTACATTCTGGCGCCTCCGGCACCATTTAAGGTGGAACAGGAAAATTTGAACAAGATGCTGGCGATTGAGAAGCGACTTCAGCCTCTTAAAAAGTCGAATGTTGAGACATTTTACAAGAAACTGTTCCACTTTTGTGGAAAAGTTTCCTGCTGGAGATGCGAGAAAAGCAGCTATATCTGAGCTAAAGGTTAAAGCAGAGCAAAGTTAGTCTGCATTTTCGTGTATATTATATGTTTAGTCTATATTAGTACATTAGCACATACTGAGACATGTTAGCAGCCAAGATGGATATAAAATGTTGTGGCTCCCAAGATGGATTGATTTTTGTTGAAAGGACAAAATGGCTCTTCTTAACATTTGGGTTGTGGCACCTGGAGTGTAGTCGTAGTGGGCAGTGTGCTGGTTGAAATCCTTCCTCAGGTGTGAGTTTTGTCATAACCGTTATGTTGGTATGTCACAAATACACACAGATAACACAACATACAAACAGTGCAGATCCTGCTAACTGTAGTCTGTTTAGTGTCTGATTCAGGGACGTTTCATTTACATTTCAAATGAAAACACAGCCGACACTCCGCCACCTCCCGATGTCTAGTTCATTTACGAGGCAGTGGACATAAAGGAGCTGGTCATTTGTGTTTAGCCTTTGCCTAAACTTCAAGTATCATGATTTTGCATTTCTGCCACCTCTATGTGAAATTGTTTTCCTTTAAATCTGTGTCTTTAGACCCTAATATGGTAATAAAGTGTAAACCAATAAAGAAGACATGATCGTTTGTACTAAAACATTACTGTAATGTATGTGTGTTAATCGGATTTTAACATGATGTTTTTTCCCTTCATCAGCGGATGGATGCGAAAGGTGACTCGACCCCAGTGACCCCTGTGAAAATTCCGGATTGTCCTGTACCTGCATCCTTATTGGACGAGCTGCTGAAACCCTCGGCCTCCGTCAACAAAGAACCGCTCAATAACCTGCACAACTGCTTACGGCAGCTAAAGTATGTCTCACACACATGTATCCATTTACATGACGTTTCTGCTGTACTCAAAACATTATAGAGGCTTTTTAAATGAAACAGTAGAAGCCATATCGCCCCCTACACTTCCTGTAGTGTATTACAGCCTGTCAGAATGACTGTGTGGATCATATGAACATTATAGAGGCTTTTTAAATGAAACAGTAGAAGCCATATCGCCCCCTACACTTCCTGTAGTGTATTGCAGTCTGTCAGAATGACTGTGTGGGTCATGTGTAGGTAATATTTTTTTCTGTTTCTCCTTGCAGGCAGGAAATGGACAGTCTTCAGAAGCAGATGGAGGAGCACACCGTTACTGTGGCGTCGTTGGCCAGTGCGGAGGACGAGCTAAACAAACTGGGGATCCATGAAAACAGCCCCAGGCAACTGTCCAAAGAGGAGGAGGAATCAGAGACGCCCCAAGAGATGCAACAGGCTTCTTAAAATGAAAATAACAAAAAACAAACATACAGCAGCGAATGATCCCTCTAAACCTCCATCTGTCCGTCTGCCTCTGGGAGAAAATTGCTTTTATCATAACGGGCACTTTTAAAAAGCTTTTTTTTTGTTGTTTTTTTTTGTTTTTTTAGGCCAATATTTGGTCGGGTCCCGTCTTGAGAAAGAACGTTTGGGTTACCTACGGTGTTTCCTTGTTCCACAGCTTTATTCCTTTTGCTATTTTTGTTGTCTCTTCGTTGCTGATGTCATCTGTCGTTGTTTATTTATTTCCAGTTTAGTCAGAGCTCTGGGAAAAAGGTTTGTTTTTTTTTCTCTGCTGAGGTCATGAAAGCAGGACCGTTTCTCAATAGAACTTGCCAAATTTCTTCACTCGTACCAGATTTACACTCAGTGTTGTCACTTTCTTCTTGGTCTGGTCATCAATTGAAGCAATACTTGGGCCAAAAATCAAACTTAATCAGCCCCTCAAATCCCAAATTGTAGGTGGGCAAGACGTGTCTGAAGTTTGCTTCTTTTAGCACTGGAGCTACGAAGCTAATGTAGCTGAGAAGTAGTGGAGGCTACGCTGATAATTAGCTTCATGCATGCGTTTGCCTCAAACTGTATCAAGATGTTAAGTAATATAAAGTACACTTGTTTATCATAACTGTCTCCAAACAGGTAACTTAGGATAGAACCTTCTTAACTTTGAATGGAAGTCAATGGAACCGAAAGTTTTCATGCAATGTAAAGGCCAGCTGTCGTTTTCTAATTATGTATAAAAGATGTATGACGACCAATGTTGTCCGTAAACATGGACAGAAGTACATACGTTACTTTTTACAGCTACATTATCCTTGTAGCTCCGTTGCTAAGACTAAAGAAACAAACTTCAGACACCAAACACGTCTTGGCTGATCAGCTGTATCTGGGAGAGTTTGATTTTTGGCCAAGCTATCGCTTTAAGATGGTCTTCAGTGTTTGGAAAGTGAGTCTAAGCTACATATCATCTTGAGAAGTGATCGTTTTTTCCGGTGTAGCGTTTTAGCACCAACACAGTTCTGCTCAGTGAAAAAGCTGTTCCTCAGTGCCTGTTCAGCTACTTGATCCACTTTGCTGTTTCTAATCCGCAATCAGTTTACTCTTCTTTATTTGGGAGGCTTAGCATTGATCTTTCTAGGCTTCACCCACAGGTGTGTTCTTTATATCTACTGATGTGAAGTTGGACAAGATTCTCAATGGTAATAATCGCCCTCAGCCTAAAGAGATACAGCAGTGTAGCAACATTTGTTTAGGGTCGAGTTTCCAGTTTAAAATGCTGCACTACTGAGCTGGATTGTTGTATCTAATTAAAACTCGGTTGGTTGTGAAGGACAGAGTTAGCCACCATGCTAACGTTAGCTTAATAACGAGGCAAAAAAACTACGCCTGATCTGTCCTGACGAGCTCGTTCAACCCCACAGCAGTAGCTGTGAAAGAGCTTATCGGTGGACGAAGCCTGGAATGGTCAGTTCTATCTAGACCACTGCTCTCCGATCAGTTTCTCTGCACCCCGAATAAGGAACTCCAGGCCTGAGCAGTTTTTCTCTATGAGAAAAATGAACAGCGTTTTCAAGAAATCGCTCTAAAGTGTTGTCGTAAACAAAAACGTTCCACACACGATATGTTTCTCCATACATACGTTTTTCTCCTGAATATCACTGGTTTCTCTGAATTACGAGGTCATTAAGAAGCCAAAATATGATTATTCGTACGTACATGCTAACTACCACCATGGCTGACCTCACCAAAGTAACCCAAACAAACCAGTAGGCTCTATCCAGTGTGGTAGTTTGGAGGCTTTGGGAGTAGCTGATGTTGGTATATAACAGAGTTTAAGTTTAGTAGTAGAACGACGCTTAATGCTGCATCATTTCAGTTAGCTTGCTATTAGCCTGTACGTAGCATTACTTGCATTTTGACTGCTAAACAACCTCGTAAGTTCTACACAGGACAGGATTTACCCACATTTTAGTTTCCTACAGAGTACGAGTTTTCAAAAACACGTACATTTTTCCCACAGAGAAAACCTGCTTAGACCCAGAGTTGCTAATACGGCGCACAACTACAGAATGATGAGGTGAATCAGGCAAGGAGACACTAAACTGCATTGACTCCATTTCTGTCAGGAAATTCAAATTTCACCATTGTTTTTGTTCTCAAAACAAAATTTCAGCCAAAAAAGTAAAAAATAAATCAGATGTAACTTCCACACACAACTCCAACTGTAACCAGTCAGCTGAGGCATGTCTGGAGTTAGCTTCTTTATTTTTAAGCCTGGGGCTAAAAAGCTAATGTAGCTAACAAGTTACAAGTAACTTAACTTACAAGTGAACAAGTAACAACGGAAGCTGTTCACACTGAATGTTGTGTGAGTTGTTCAGTAATTTCTAGTAGACTTGAGTATGTGATTTCTGACACTGTAAGAAACACTATTATCTGGAAAAATGTACTGAAGTATGGACAAAACTCAGCCCTCAAGCTGGCTGATACTGTTTTTAGCTATGCTGACGTACTTTTATCCATGTTTATAGACAGCAGTCTGTCATACAGTGTTAGAAACCACATAATCAAGTGTATTAGAGATTACTGAACAAGTTAAACTCTGTTTGAGGCGAGTATGTGTTGATTTAGGCATACAGTTAGCACCATGCTAACCTAGCAGTTGTTAGTTTCTGCTGCTTGGCTACATTAGCCCCGTAGCTTCAGTGCTAAGCTAACAAAGCAAATTTCAGACACGTCTCACTGACGAAGGAAAAGGAAAACAGCCAGAGAATCAGCTTTTCTCCATCTGGTGTTCATTTTGAGTTTCTGCGGTCGCTAAAACTGTTTGATGAGGGATATTAATGAACTCTGTGTTTCTGTTTTAGGGCTGAGCCTATATGGTTTCTCATATAGGAACTACTTTCAATACTGTTAAAGATATAAATATATATTAATTCAGTAAAGCTAATGCTGCTGACAGCGAACGAAAGTAGACAGCCACGAAAATAAACAACATGCATGGTGGCGCTAGCTTCTGTTCCTTGTTAGCACCGTTAGCGTGTGTGGTTGATCTGTTGCTTGAACTGTTTTGAATGAATTAATGAGTAGTTTCTGTAAAAGAGTGTCTGTTGGGGAAAGTGTGTAAAATAAGTTGTTGCGGTTTGACTGTGCTTTGGAAAATGTTCGCTGCTGAGTGTAATATATTTATAATATATATGAAATGTATTTGAATGATGTTGCACAACTGACGAGAGGAGAATTAACCGAGAGAGGAAGATGTAAAATATTGTTGCTAACTTTTTTGGGAACGAGTTTCTGACGAAGCCTGTTTTTTCTTTCTTGCTTTTATGTTTATGAGGAGGTTTGAGCGTTCAGAGTGGTTGGATCATTCACAGCCTTATTATGTGTTGAGCTCGATAAACATATTTAATTTATATTAAATGCAGATTTCCCCCCCCAGAAGTTACTGTTTAGCCGTTCAAGCTAAAGCTCTCCATAGCTGGAGTCCTGTGTTCTGATTTAAAGGTGTACGCCATCATTTTTCAACCTAATGTCCATCTGGTGCATCTGTAGCAGACGGTCGATTACCACAGACGAGAATCTCAACACGCTTCCCCGTTCTTAGAAAATGACAGAAAAACGACGACTCCAAACACGTTTATAATAGAAGTCAATGGGCAGTTGCTTCTACGTGCTACAGATGCAGCAGATTGAGATTATATCAGAAGTATTAACGATAATTTCTATGGTATCGGTTATAAGGCTGTACGCTGTTGTCAAAAAGTGAGCTTTAAAATCCAACATGTACTTCCATTCAAAGGGATGATGCTTACTCATAAGTAATGGCACCCAAATCCAGGCCATGGCACTGTACAGTGAAGTACTTCCACCTCCAACACAGCTCATTAGCTAATTACCAGGCCTTACTGAGCTGCATCAGGTGCGTTAAATAAGGGAAAAGGCCCTAAACTGTGCCGTGGCCCTGTTGGACTGTAGTGTGGAAACCAATATCATCAGCAAAGGGACCGAACTGCTCATCTTCATTACCGTTTTAGGTTTATTTTGTTCGTTTTCAGTAAATAGTAATCCTCGGCCTACTCGATACTGTTACTGTTTGTACTGCAGTTAGCATACGTTGCTAACGAACGAGTGCAAATGAATTCTGTGTTCTGTACGCATCGCCTCTGGTCTGCTGTTCAAAACTTTTCTTTTTTTCTGCATTTTAAAAAAACACAACACATAAAACTTCTTCATTACAGCAAATAAGACTTTGTTTGAATATGTTTGCACATCCACCAACCGGAGTCTCCGCATTCGTTCACACACATTCATTCACTCGACTGTCTGTGTTTCACTTTGCAGTAACATAACACAAGAAACATAATACAAAAAATAATACAAACATATAGGTATAAAATGATACTTCAAATCTGCAACTGCAGATTTCTGCAACTCATAAGGCTGTATTAGCCTTTCATGACAACTGATACAAACCTACACAAATGTTTATAAATGCTTATTCCAACAAGCATTGGTTGTCATAAAAGCTGCTTTTGTTTAATTTCGAGGTCATTTCACCTCAGCAAGTGATTTGTGTCGGAATAAGTCTTATAAATGTCTATATGTTTATGTCAGTTGTCATAAAAAGGCCTGTGTAGGTGTCTTATAGCCTTATGAATGCTGCCCTTCTCAGTGTTGTTCAGTATCTCAGATCATTAATGTTACTTTTAACGTTTAAATGATTTATCCTTAAGTAGAGCAAAATCTTTTTTATACACTAACAAATGTGTAAAAGGTGGTTTATTCAGTTTTTAGCTGTGTTCCGGCGTAAAACTAGAGGTTTGACGGAATTCACAATTTAATATATATTTTTTTTCACATTTCTGTTCGTTGGTGTTCTCTCACTACAATACCCAGCATGCATTTCCCATATACATCATACAACTATTGGGAATCCCTGTAGTGCCAACCAATCCTGACTGCTAGCCTAGCCACTGATAGGGGCTAATAAATATGACCAAGCTAGCGTTAGAGTGACTCTTAGCTCAGTTGACAAACAAAATCATAAAGAATATAGTGATTCTGTCTTTACTCGGCACAAAATGGACGCCAGTGATGCTTTCAGTCAGAGAAAAGGAGCCAGGCTGAGGTTTTACCAGAGAACTTGTAGAGATGAGAATTCCGCTCTGCAATGTCTTCCGGGTTTCTCAAACACTAGATGGCGCTCCAGAGTGAATCCAAATTGAATGGATTGATATGGAGCATTTGAGCAGAATCATAGTTTATAAATGCTGAAACATTTTTGATGTGAAGTAATACAATCATTTCCTGAACTCGGAGCAGCATAAAACACTTTAATACCGCTGTTATCAGCGCTCAGTAGCAGTAATGCCAACCCATCAGCGCTCAGTAGCAGTAATGCTAACCAATCAGCGCTCAGTAGCAGTAATGCTAACCCATCAGCGCTCAGTAGCAGTAATGCTAACCCATCAGCGCTCAGTAGCAGTAATGCTAACCAATCAGCGCTCAGTAGCAGTAATGCTAACCAATCAGCGCTCAGTAGCAGTAATACTAACCAATCAGCACTCAGTAGCAGTAATGCTAACCAACAAAATGGACGCCAGTGATGCTTTCAGTCAGAGAAAAGGAGCCAGGCTGAGGTTTTACCAGAGAACTTGTAGAGATGAGAATTCCGCTCTGCAATGTCTTCCGGGTTTCTCAAACACTAGATGGCGCTCCAGAGTGAATCCAAATTGAATGGATTGATATGGAGCATTTGAGCAGAATCATAGTTTATAAATGCTGAAACATTTTTGATGTAAAGTAATACAATCATTTCCTGAACTCGGAGCAGCATAAAACACTTTAATACCGCTGTTATATTTTAAGAGCTTTTAAACTCGAGTTATAGGAGTTTAAAACGGGGTCTCATGTACGTTCATGATGTCAGTGAGCGCGAACAGCCAATGAGCTGCTCCGCTCGCCAAACACAGTAGCAGCAGTAGTTGCTCAGCAGCAGTAATGCTAACCAGTCAGCGCTCAGTAGCAGTAATGCTAACCAATCAGCACTCAGTAGCAGTAATGCTAACCAATCAGCGCTCAGTAGCAGTAATGCCAACCAATCAGCGCTCAGCAGCAGTAATGCTAACCAATCAGCACTCAGTAGCAGTAATGCTAACCAATCAGCACTCAGTAGCAGTAATGCCAACCCATCAGCGCTCAGTAGCAGTAATGCTAAACAATCAGCCCTCAGTAGCAGTAATGCTAACCAGTCAGCGCTCAGTAGCAGTAATGCTAACCCATCAGCGCTCAGTAGCAGTAATGCTAACCAATCAGCACTCAGTAGCAGTAATGCTAACCAATCAGCGCTCAGTAGCAGTAATGCTAACCAATCAGCACTCAGTAGCAGTAATGCCAACCCATCAGCGCTCAGTAGCAGTAATGCTAACCAATCAGCACTCAGTATCAGTAATGCTAACCAATCAGCGCTCAGTAGCAGTAATGCTAACCAATCAGCGCTCAGTAGCAGTAATGCTAACCAATCAGCGCTCAGTAGCAGTAATGCCAACCCATCAGCGCTCAGTAGCAGTAATGCTAACCAGTCAGCGCTCAGTAGCAGTAATGCTAACCCATCAGCGCTCAGTAGCAGTAATGCTAACCAATCAGCGCTCAGTAGCAGTAATGCTAACCCATCAGCTCTCAGTAGCAGTAATGCTAACCAATCAGCACTCAGTAGCAGTAATGCCAACCCATCAGCGCTCAGTAGCAGTAATGCTAACCAATCAGCACTCAGTATCAGTAATGCTAACCAATCAGCGCTCAGTAGCAGTAATGCTAACCAATCAGCGCTCAGTAGCAGTAATGCCAACCCATCAGCGCTCAGTAGCAGTAATACTAACCAATCAGCACTCAGTAGCAGTAATGCTAACCAATCAGCGCTCAGTAGCAGTAATGCCAACCCATCAGCGCTCAGTAGCAGTAATACTAACCAATCAGCACTCAGTAGCAGTAATGCTAACCAATCAGCACTCAGTAGCAGTAATGCTAACCAATCAGCACTCAGTAGCAGTAATGCTAACCAATCAGCACTCAGTAGCAGTAATGCCCGCCAAAACCTGTTTGCTGTAGAATAAAGGAAACAGGTGAGATTTCTTTGTTTATTTAGTGAAATTCATTCTTCTACTGTCTAAAACTAAAGGACAGTTCTGGTTCAGAGATTAGAAACTATTTAACTTTTCGTTTTTAGCCGTTGAGCCATTCTCTCCCATTCATTGAGGACTCGCTCGCAGGCGCCCTCTGCTGTTCATCAGTCCTGTTTTTGATATAACATATAATTTGTCATGTATCCAAAGATTTGAAAACAGTTACAGCAGTTATACAGCTACTATAAATACAGCTACAATAAGATATTTAGCTATAGCATAGTTTGTATCTCTACAATGATTTACTTATATTCTTGTGTAAAAACTAAAAATGCCATATAAACAGTTTTATTATTATTAACGGACCTTCAAGATACATCATCAGATGGGGATTCACCCAGTCTTTAAACTGGAACATCTCTCTCTAGAGACTAATGTAAGTAATAAAGAGGCATGTTTACAGATGTTAACAGATGTAGTGATGGTGTATGTTTTCATTCTGGCTGGAGCAAAAATAACTCCATAGCGTGAATCTCTCCACTGTTTTACTTACACGTCTGTGTAAGGGGCTAAACCCAAAATAAAAGTGCTAAATAAAGTTTTATTTTTGTTAACAAAGAAAAAATCAATGCGCTCCCAGTAAATCTGCCCCCAAAGTGCTGCTAGTTTCTTTCTAAAGCTCCTCCCACCTTCAAGATACATCATCAGAAGGTGATTCGCCTCCTCTTTAAACCGAAAAACTCGCTCTAGAGACTAGCGTAAGAGATAAAGGGGCATGTTTACAGGTGTTAACTAAAGAGCCCCGCTGGTGACGTCCTGCATAAAAAAAATAATGCGTGGCCACGACTTAGTAATGCGTGGGAATGAGATGATTAAATGGTGGCCACGACGTAGTAAAGCGTGGGAACGAGATCCTAATGTGTGGCCACGACTTACAAGGCCGTGATCTCGGTCTTTACTAAGTTATGGCCTCGCATTATTTTTATTTATACAGGATGTCACCAGCTGGGCTCCGTAGGTTTCATTTAGGCCCGAGTGTCGCTTTAAAAGCCCAAAAACAGCTCTGTTTGTGATGAGCCGTGTACACAGGTGTTGTTACAGCACACGGGCAGGAGGGGCGCTGCAGCGCTGACAGGAAAACCCTGGAAGGGAAGAGAAGAAGCGCCTTGAAGACACAGTCTAGCATGGCAGCCTGTTAGCCAGCCAGCTAATTTAAAGGAGAAAGGGGATTTGGAGGGGCGCGTTAGGGTGCTGGGGTGTTGGTTCGTGGCCGAGTGGGACGTGTGAAGCTCTGAGGATCCTCTGAGAGACTCGCTGCTCATCCGGAGATCAACAAATAAACAACAACAACAACAACAACAGAGGCGGCTGTGATGGAGCCGCGGGGCTGACAGAGCCGAGCCGAAGGTGATTCACCTCTCCTGGTTTTGTCTTTCCGGGGCTTCGCTGTTTCTCCTGTCCTCCTCTCTGCCCTTCTGTTAACATCTCCTGAGTTTGGCTCCCCATTCGCCACCTTCTTGTTCGAATTTCTCCGGTCCACCTTAAATGTTGCAGCAGTTACGTTCCGGAGTCCGAGGCGCGAGAATGTAACTGCTGCTCTGTTTAAGGTGGACCGGGGAAATTCGAACAAGCTGTGTTTCTGCGCTGCTGTACTGATTCAAACTCGTTAATGGGCTCTGATTCTCCGGTATGGTGCCGTGTTTTGTGGTATTGCGGCGATATTCGGTTTTTAGTGCGGTGTTTGTGCATCTGGAGTGTCTGTGTTTCTCCACCCGGCGCCACACACTCAACATCAGCCCGAAAACCCCTCCTGTCCGACTGCGCCTGCGCGCAACTCAGACCCGACTCCTGGGAGAGCCGGTTCGTTTGGACCGGTACTCTTTCGTCAATGAACTGATTCAAAAGTCTCAACTGAATCTGGGTTTAAAGGAGAATTCCACCCATTTTTCTTCTGAATTTCTGTATAATACAGTGTTTGTGATGTGGCTCAGAGTGCTTTGAGGCTCAGATGTCTTTACAGTGGTGGTGACAGGAGCCACGTCCACAACACAAATCAGGACAAAATGCGCTTGGATTTGTATTACAGTGAAACATTTATTGTTACAGGATTATAAATGCAGTAATGTGCATAATGTTTATTGCCGTCAGCAAATGTCGGTCAAATCTAAAGGTCTGACTGATAGAATCCACTGATATTTATATGGTACCCTTTTGTGCATCTGACTCTCTTAATAAGTAGACCATCAGACTCACTGAATCAAATGCCAAAAGAGCAGTGGGCTTAAAATGTCCAAAGGAATCGGTTCAGTGAACTGTTGAATCGTTCAGATTCCCCTTTTGTGTTTTTCTGTAGAGCTTTACAGGAATTTGTATTTATAACAGCATGAATCACTATCTGTGTGTGTATATATATATATATATATATATATATATACACACATAATATGTGTGTGTGTGTGTGTGTGTGTGTGTGTTTTAAATAGAGTATATGCATGAATATATAACATGAACATTTACCACACTGGAACAGCACAACACAGTAAACAAGTAGTTCTGGTTACTTTCACTTTCTCTTATGTAGCGATGAGGTGGAGCCTGTAAAAACTGCCCACATCACTACGCTGATAATGAATTCCCCTTTAGAAAACGAGTCCCATCCCTGAAAGATTATGCAGCAGATGGAGATCGTGCTGATAAACGCTGATTTCCTCTCAGTACTGACTCCCTGAGTCCGTAACGTGTACCGTCTCTCTCGCTGTCTGTGTGCAGGTGCAGGTGCAGGATGGAGGCGGCTCTGAGCCGGCTGAGGGCGCTCAGCGCTGATGAGCTGAGGGAGGAGTTTATGAAGGCCAATCTGAAGTGCGGCCCCATCACGGCCACCACGCGGGCCATCTTCGAGAGGAAGCTCGCTCGAGCGCTGCTGGAGACCGCCGGAATCTCCGGAACAGAAGGCGGCGCTGCCAGCGGTGGGCAACGTGATGTTTTACCATTGTCCTGATAAATTAGGGTTGATTACGTTACCTGTGCCTGCCTGATTTCATTTACTGAGCATGCAGAGCTCTGATTTATGGCTGAGGTGTTTCTGCACGCTGTGATTTGATGATTGCTAACTGTGAGCTGGGAGTTTATAAATGAATTCAGCTTTACTTTTTCATGAAACTTTAGTGTGAAGGCGTCAGAATCTGATATATGATAAGGTGTAAGATGTGTAGTGTGATGATCGTTAACCTAAGTCAGTTTAAAACATGATATTCTTAGTTCTAATGATGAGAAAAGCTGGAAAGAAGCTAAAAAAACTGCTGGTGTTTCAGAAACAGCGTAAATAATGTAAACAGCCCTACAGCAGCTGGCGGCGAGTTACTCGTTTGCTTTTTCTTTTTTCAAAGCTTTTACTTTTTGGCTGGAATTGAGCTTTGAAGCGGACTCTGTTTGGAATACGCCGCTGTTATTTATCTCGCTCTGTATTTTTCGTTGAGTGTTCATGCTCTTGAGGCATTTGCCATGAATTTTATGAGGTATTATCGCCCCCTAGTGTGCAGGCATGTTTTGCATTGTTGTTGCTCTCTTATGTAGAAAGAAAGCTTTTCAAAAACGCTGTTGGTGTCCAATCTGATCTTTTCAAATCCGACCTGAGTTACTTTCATATGTGGTCCTAGATTGGATACATATCTGATTCGTGGTCATGTGACCTTGATGTGACGCTCAGATCGGAATTCATGTGCTTTTTTCCACTGCGCTGCGCCGTCATTCAGCGTTACCATGGCAGCAGCGCCGAACAGAAGTTAAAGCCTGTAAACGGTGGAAAATCAGCTCATATCACCTTTTTCTCCTTCGTCTCGCTCTAATAATGAAGCTGAGAGCTGATCAGAGTTAATGATCTTCTCAGCGAAGCTCATTCTGCTCGTTGGTTTGCGATGATGTATGTGATTCATTCACGTGACTTTACTGGTAGGAGTAGGATGAGCTCATGCGCAAAAATCGGATTTGAGTGATTGAGGCTTGTAATGTGAACATAGCTTAAGTGTCTTTGAGCATCATGATGTCCTGTTGTTGCCATATCACCCACCCTTAGGTGTCGCCACAGAGATGGGTGGAGCCCCAGCGGCCCCTCCCCCGAGCGCGGCGGGCGGTGAGGAGGGAGACGTGGGGTACGATCTGGGTCTGAACCCGCCGGAGGAGGAACCGCTGAGCGATAAAAACAGAGCAGCCTCCGCTCAGCCCGACGCTCAGACTCCCTCCAAAACAGCCCAGACTTCACCGACGTTCTACTTCGGAGTCTGTCCGCTGTGGGAGGACGTGCTGGCCAGGAACGGTGAGACGCTGCGGAGACGAGAGGAATCACTGATTAGACTGAACTGAGAAAAGTACAGTCCGAATCCAGACTGAGTTCAGCTGAGCTAAATATACTGTAGTCGATATGAATATTATAGACGATAATTTATATGAATTATTTTAATTTAACTACTTATTTTAACGTTTTACCTGACCTTATTTAGGGAAACTCTTATCTAAAGCCATTTACAGTAGATGAATAGAAACAGTCGTATGCGAAAGTTTACCTTCTGCATATTTTAAAGTACATTCTCTGTTTGTTTGGTGAATTTAACATGTTCTAGGAAAAAATAAAACGTGTAATAAATAAAAAATAAAATGTGACCTCTGCAAAAACTATGGCACATTTTATATTTCATGTTTTATTTTTTTTCCCGCCATGTTAAACTAAAAAAAACCCACAGTAATTGTGCATTGAAATGCCACATTTAAGTGTGTTCTCTCTAGAGGATGTGTTAACGTATTTTATTTATTTTATTCTATTTTGGTGTTCAGATTTGTCCGTATGACTGAAGGAAGTTGAAGTGTGTGTTGTAAATGAGGCCCAGTGTGGTTCACTCTGTTGGTGAAAGTATCCTGAGCTGCCAGAATAAACTGGGTGCTTTTTTTCTTGTGTTTTCTAAAGAGTCCATCTGTGTTTGTTCTCCTCAGAAAGGGCCCACGTGTACACGGATAAGAAGGAGGCGCTGCAGGCGGTGAAGCTGATGAAAGGCGCTCGCTTTAAGGCCTTTTCAAACCGGGAGGACGCTGAGAAGTTCGCCAAAGGAATCTGTGATTATTACCCTTCACCCAGCAAGAGCGTGCCCTGCGTTTCTCCTGTTAAAGCCGGCCTGGGCTTCTCTAAAGGTAAACCACACCTGCTGTTCACCCCCCGGCTCTCCAACGCAGGGGGTTAATCACAGCTGTGTTTTATCTGGACAGTATGTGTGACTTTTCACCTGTTTAAACTCTGCAGAACATTAGAATTTAAACAAACGAACGAATACAGTCGTCAGAAGGTGCTGCTTTCAGTAAAGTTACAAGATTCATACTAACATGACCATTTCCAACTTCACTATCCCTTAGAATTCAGCAGGCTGTTTTTGTTACTGTGCCTTTCACACTGATATATGTAAATGAGCTTTGCTATGATTGGCTGCCTCATTCGAAAGCGGGCCCAAGCACTGTAACTTTAGCGTGAGTGGACTGGCTAAGCTGCTCTCCGCTGAATAAGCGTATATACAGTGCTGTGCAAGTCTTAAGGCACTTGAGCAGATAATTTCAAAAACTTTTATTTTGTAAAATCAAATTAATCAAATAGAAGCAAATAAACATAAATACAGTAAAAACTCACAAAAGTTTCTATTTTTTCAAAAAGTGGTTTGAAGACCAAAGTTCGGTTCCAGATTCCTGAACGTCTCCATACATTACACCCCATACACCAGCTGAGCTGATTTAACAGTGTGAAATGCTCCTCCTACTTACTGTGTTTGTTATTTGTGTTTATTAGTGTTATTGTTAGTGTTTATCTGAGCAAATATACGCGCGCTGCTTTGACGAATAGCTTTTGGATGTGTTTTTGTGACAGTGAATTCAAAACAGACTGTTTTGCAGCTTGTTGTCTGTATATGGAGTGTGGAGTAGGGACTGAAAGAGTGTCTACATACTTCATAAAACGCTTTTGTTTTTAGGGAGGAACATTTTTGGTTTATGAAATGAGCCTCTTAAATTCCATCAGCAGCAAACCTGATTTAATTTAATAAAGGACTGATTAGATAAACAAGGTACTGGATGGTAACTGAGCTTCCCCGAGGAGCGCTTTCGGAATTGGCTGAACGAAAACTATGACATACATAAAATCACAATCTCTCTCTCTCTCTCTCTCTCTCTCTCTCTCTCTCTCTCCCTCTCTCCCTCTCTCCCTCTCTCTCCCTCTCTCCCTCTCTCTCCCTCTCTCTCTCTCTCTCTCTCTCTCTCTCTCCCCTACACAGAGGGCTCGATGGAGACGGACGGTATTAACCGGGAGAAAGCGAACAGTTTTAAAAGCCCACGGACGCAAGACCTGACGGCCAAACTGCGCAGAGCGGTGGAGAAAGGAGACGAGGCGGCGTTCAGCGAGCTGGTCTGGAGTAACCCCCGCTACCTCATCGGCTCCGGGGACAACCCCACCGTGGTGCAGGTCAGAACGGCACGATTATTATCCAGATCAGTGCGTAACACCTTTGCCCTCCACTAGGGGAGCTGACTAGGCATGTAAAGATCTGAGACTCGGCCCAGTTCATTGTAGGACTGTTTTGGGTTTTCCTCAGCCTGATTTCAGTATTTTTTCATTTTTTTGCTGTTTTATATAGTACACATCAATAAACCCCTGTTAGGAATTCAGAATTCATCATTGGTGTGTAAACAAAATAAGACAAAACAAGAGAAAAGAGGAGCAAAAACACAGCTTGAGACAGGAAATAAACCAGATGTTTCCCCAATAATGCTGTTTTTAAAGCAGCACTATAAGTTTTTTGTTAAAACTAAAAGTGGTAGCGTTACTGAGTCACAAGAAAAAACACACTGAAATATGGTGAGCATGCACTGCAGCGAGTCGCACTGCAAAGCCTGAAATAATCATTTACGAGTCAGAGATGTTGGGTCTCTCTCTGGTAGCCCTATAGTCTATAGCTGTGTTTGAGGGGTTTGAAGAGGGGTTAATGTGCCCTTTAGTGAAACAGTGGATGATGAGAGTGGTGTGTAATCGAGCTGGGGTGAAAGGTGTGATGTGTTAAGGCTATATAGCCCCAGAAGTCCAGGTGAGGTGCTCCTGCCCTCCACACTGTAAACTGGGGTTTGATTCCTCCACCTAGAAAAGCACTGTATGCTCTACCAATACAAGTCCTTGGGCAAGACTCCCAACAGTACCTTCACCTTCCTGTGTAAAATGACCAAACTGAAAGTCACTCTGTGTAATAAAGTCTGCTAAGTGCTATAAGTGTAATAATAATATATGATGATGGTCAAAATTCTGCACATTTTTATATCGACTGTCAATTTAAGCTGTTTATGATACCGTTGTTATTCTTTCTCGTCCTCAAACTATTATTAGCAGCAAACTTTGAACACTTGCTCAGTACACTAGTGTACATTTTACTTACTAGAAGTCTAGCTGATCACTCACTACACCACAGACCAGCGGGCTGGTTAGGAAGCTCACTTTCAGATCTGTTTCTTTATGTAATTTGTTTGCCCCTTTTGTTAGTGTTAGTGTTAGTTTGTTAGTGGTCAGGACCTCCACTGAGCAGATGGTGGATCATTTTTATTCTGGCCTCTTCCAGTGTGACAGTGCCCCCCTGTTTAATATTAACTGATTTACATAATTCCCATATTGAAGAATATAATACTAAGACGAACACAACATTTATTTGACTGTTTCACTTCTCGTTTCGACGTGTTCTTCTGTAGCCATTGCTTTTATTTAATGATGCACACTACAGTGGCTTACGAGCTAACAGTGCCCCCTGCTGGAGATGCTCCAGACTGCTACACGTGCTCTCGCTGACTGAGTTCCATCACTCATCATCCTCGGGTTACTGGTCAGTGTAGAGTGGACAGAATGAAAGGACGTACAGAAGTATGTAGAGAGCAGTTGGACGTGGAGAGAGAGCCGTAGATCATGGGACGTTCTGTAGGCCTGCAGGGTGCTGTGGGGGTCATCCTGATCCTCCTGGTGTACTAAAGCTCCACCTCTGCAGCAGCTCAGGAGGAGAACTATCTATAGCAGCGTGACTGCTGCCTGGCTCTTCTCCTTCTCCTACTTCTTCCTTTTCTTTCTCTGATGAGGCCTTTAGTTTCTGTTTTTTGTGCTTTGTCAGTCAAATTAAATGAAGTTTGAAGATCTCGTGCTCATGTGATGGAGTCAGCTTTTTATGGACCTTTTCTGGGCCATTTTGGTGTCACTGTGATGTCACAGGGGGCATCGCAACTATGGGTGTGGCTCTGATGTGTCAGGGGGTTCGGCATTGGAGCTGTGGGTGTGTGACACTGTGATGTGATGTAATAGGGGGTTTGGCTTTGGAGCTGTGGGTATGACACTGATGTGATGTCGTAGGGGGTTCAGCTTTGGAGCTGTGGGTGTGGCTCTGATGTGATGTCATAGGGGGTTGGCTTTGGAGCTGTGGGTATGACACTGGATGTGATGTCATAGGGGGTTCAGCTTTGGAGCTATGGGTATGACACTGTGATGTGATGTCATAGGGGGTTCAGCTTTGGAGCTATGGGTATGACACTGATGTCATAGGGGGTTCAGCTTTGGAGCTGTGGGTATGACACTGTGATGTCATAGGGGGTTCAGCTTTGGAGCTGTGGGTATGACACTGTGATGTCATAGGGGGTTCAGCTTTGGAGCTGTGGGTATGACACTGTGATGTCATAGGGGGTTCAGCTTTGGAGCTGTGGGTATGACACTGTGATGTCATAGGGGGTTCAGCTTTAGAGCTGTGGGTATGACACTGTGATGTCATGGGGGTTCAGCTTTGGAGCTGTGGGTATGACACTGTGATGTCATAGGGGGTTCAGCTTTGGAGCTGTGGGTATGACACTGTGATGTCATAGGGGGTTCAGCTTTAGAGCTGTGGGTATGACACTGTGATGTCATGGGGGTTCAGCTTTGGAGCTGTGGGTATGACACTGTGATGTGATGTCATAGGGGGTTCAGCTTTGGAGCTGTGGGTATGACACTGTGATGTGATGTCATAGGGGGTTCAGCTTTGGAGCTGTGGGTATGACACTGATGTCATAGGGGGTTCAGCTTTGGAGCTGTGGGTATGACACTGTGATGTCATAGGGGGTTCAGCTTTGGAGCTGTGGGTATGACACTGTGATGTCATAGGGGGTTCAGCTTTGGAGCTGTGGGTATGACACTGTGATGTCATAGGGAGTTCAGCTTTGGAGCTGTGGGTATGACACTGTGATGTCATAGGGGGTTTGGCTTTGGAACTGTGGGTGTGGCTCTGTGTCCTTTTTTGTTTCATTGTGACATCACTGTGTTCTGATTGGTTGAGCCACGGTACACAGTGAGTAAGTAGCCTATGATTTTTAAACTTTTATTAAAAACTCCTGTAAAAACTCAGTAGTTAGGTACTCAAACATAAAACTCGATGAAGCAGCTGCTGAAATATTAAAAGTGAACAGTCACATGGATGAAAATCTCCTTTTAAAGTGGTTTTGTTTTTAGGGCTGTAACGATTCACAGACTTTACAGTTCACTTCGACACATCGGCATCTCACAGTTTTCCAATCCAGTAAAAATAAGGAGTGGCTGAAGATGTACATTAATATGTTGAAGTATTTTTTTAGAACATTCAACATTATGAAAGTCCATTATCTGTAATAAAAGATGTTTTATTCAGTTTTATGCAAAAGTTTGTCCGCCCCTGGTCAAATTCCTTGTTGTTGTTGTTGTTGTTGTTGTTGTTGTTGTTGTTGTTGTTGTTGTTGTTGTTGTTTTCTAAGTGAAAATCATTTAACACGTCCTCTACAGAGATTCTGTGAGTAAATGAACTGTGATTGTGCATTAAAATGTGCAGTAGTGCATCTCTGGAGAGGATGTTTTCACTTATTTTCACTTCGAAAATCAATGAATACATGGAATTTGACCAGGGCGCCCAAACTTTGGCAGAAGACTGTATATATTGTCTTGTACATTGTTGTAGAGATGATTCTGAAAACGGACATTAAGATTTAGATAAGCTTAATGAAAATGACTCTGTTTATATCCGTGTGTTGTAGGAGGGATGTCGGTATAACGTGATGCACGTAGCAGCGAAGGAGAACCAGGTGGGCGTGGCTCAGCTGCTGCTGGACATCCTGGAGAACCCCTGAGTTCATGCGCCTCATGTATCCGGATGACCAGGACAGCATGCTGCACAAACGCATTCAGTACATCACTGACCTTTACCTCAACACGCCGGACAAAGCCGTGAGTCTCTACAACCAGCCGTTTCACACCAAACGACTCTGAATGACTCTGGTTGGTGTGAAATATGTTTGTATTTGTAGTTGTTTATTGGTCAATTGTTAATATTTTTATTTTTTCTGCTTCTGATAGAGTTTTGAGACTCCGCTCCACTTCGCCTGTAAGTTTGGATGTGCGGAGGTGGTCAATGTTCTCTGTTCACATCCGGATATCGACAAAAACTGCAAGAACAAGTACGACCAGAAGCCTGCTGATGTGAGTTACCCACAATGCTTTGTCTGTTTTATAAAGCTGTTAGAGTTATTTTAAGGTGAGCTCGGCCACTTGCTGCTCCTCCCATTACACCAAAAACGTGACAGCAGAACACTAGAGGGCGCCCACGAGCGAGCGAGTCCTGAGTGAATAAGGGGGTAAATGTTGTGCGAGTGTGTGACTGATGGATTATTGACAGAGTGGAGCGGTTTGCGTTTACTGATGTGATGAATGTACATAGGGCATCGTTATAAAGAGTTCAAAAGCACTGAAATATAAGAGCAGTGCTGTTTATCGGTCTGAAAATGATGAACCCTTTACAAATTACAAATCTGTCCAAAATCCATTCATTTTGGACTCTCTCAGGAGCGCCCCCTAGGGTGCCCAACCCGGATGACGTTCTGTAGTGGCCCTTCTCATTAGAAATGTTCTTCCGTCATGTCTTTCTGTCTCGTCTCCAGGTCGTTTGTGAAAGAATGAAGGACAAGAGTAAAATCCAGGAAGTCAAGCAGAAGATCAGCGAGTATTTAGAAGGTAATTAAAGCAGCTGTTCAGTAAAAATGCTTCATTTACCTCTTCAGTTCAGTTATTTTATGTTTCTCAACCTTTCTCTGATTGGTTGCAGACCGGTGTTACGTGCCCCTCCTACGAGCTGCTGATAACTCCTCCCAGCCTGTCATCGGCGCTCCCTGGTCACCTGAGCCAATGGAAAACCGGTCGCCTCGGTTACCCAGAAGCCCCATGGACCCTGTGATGACCGTGAGGGCCTTCGCCGGCCCTTTAAGCCCTTCTAAAGTGAGTTTAACAGGAAATCTGAAACGTCCAAAAACACAAAAGCCGTCAGAAATCTGGAATTATCTGGAATTATCAGTGATCATTTCTCCACTTGTTTCAATGAGCTACGTGTGAGAAATGCTTTCATTATTGCTAGTGAACTCTGCGACTTCTGAGAGGTCTTTGTTTCTTTTTGAGGTTTATTGTTACCTAATCTTGATTTTGTACATTGTTCTGTGTTCTGGTAGGCGGATGAGTTCCGGAGAGCATGGAAGACGCCCCCTAGAGAGCGAGCGGGACAGTTTCACCACATTTTGAAATCCGATCCAGACCGCGGAGCTGAGAGAGTCGGCAGGTAAACACTTAAACATTTATTAGCTCAGAAAAATCACTAATATTGGAATTAATACAGATCATAATACAGTAAGTTAATACAATAAGTAGTGATTTTCCGTCTGTCTTTGTTTTTATTTATTTTTTTTTATTTATTTATTTTTTTTAATTTTCTGTTTTCCAGTCCTCTCAGTGTTATTTGTAGTTATCTTCCAATACCTGATTTAAAAATCAGGTACCTGATACCTGATTGTGTTAAATCAGTTGTGCTGGTGATGAAATTTATTAAATATTTGTTTTTTAAATCTACTTTAATGATGTTTGGTGTTTTTACAGGTGAACACTCTCCATGCTCTGCTGAGATAAATGGTGTAAAACGCTGTGATTTTACAGGTCCTGTATAGTGGCCGTCTCATTGGCCCACAGCTCCTGTATCTTATATAAGTCTTAACCGAGTTCTGGTGGTGGTTCTTGTTCCAGAGACCTGGCGCGGGAGCTCGGTCACCCCTGGGCGGAGTACTGGGACTTCCTGGACAGTTTTGTGGACCTGGCGTCGGCCGACGGTCTCCGGAGGTTGGAAGAGTATTTGAGCAAGAAAGACTTCAGTGAGCGCGCTCACGAGGAGGCCGGCGAGAACGAGACCAGCAACAAGTTCCGAACTCCATCTCCAGGTAACGAGACAAACCGGTTACAGTGTCATTAAGGACGAGTACAATTTTGTTCCCAGCAATATATGATTTGTTTCTGGTTTTTGTTTTTGTTCCTCGAACCGGACCAGCATGACTGGATTATTACAGCTGTGTGAGATTCTAGTTTTTCACCAGTATTAATATTTGATTTATGATGAATACTATACTGTATGTATTATACATGTATAATACTATATATTATGATAATAACTGAAGCTGTGTTGTTGTTATTATAGCTCTTATTTGAAAATATTTCAAACAGAACATGGTTCAGCACTGATGGACTTGGGCCCAGTCCCATTTCTTATTTTTACCCCTACCCTTGTTTTCGAGTGTTGCCCCTTGGAACTGAGTTACAGGGTAGTGGTTGAAATCTTCCCTCTGAAATGGGACCCTCAAATAAAAAAAGCATCACTTCATTAACAGCTACTAGCGCTGCTCTGTAGGCGACCCTGCCAGTCTGCAGTGACAGCAGAGGAGGGTAAAGTTCAGCTCCTCACTGCTGGGCTTTAGTTACATTTAGGGCATCATATGACTTCAAAGAGGGGGGCAATTATTTATTATCACCCACCCCTAATTCTTCAGTGATATGAAGCTGAAGTCAGATATTCACCAGCTTCTTGTTCGAATTTTCTCGTTCCACCTTAAATGATGCAGCAGTTCTGACTCTTGAGGCACCAGAATGTGACTCCAGCACTATTTAAGGTGGAACAGGAAATTAAGTTAGCTAGCTGCTGAGACGTCAGCACTACTAGCGAATTTTTTTATGCTTGTTATGAAGAAAAGGACCATAAGACACTGAAACGACGTTAAACTAAGATAATACAGTAATTATCATAATTTTACATTTGTGGATGTCTTTGGTCTCTTGTTCAGCCATCTTGCCAGTTTTTCTTTTTTCTCGTATCACTCCGTTTGGAGTCTCTGAAAAAACCTCTGTTTGGAAGGTCATGTAGCCCCAACACTTCACCCTACCCCTCTATCTCAACATGAATCGGGACACCCTACCCCTAGACGTGAACGGCTGAGTGGTAGGGGTGAGGGGTGAAATGGGATTTGACCTTAATCTCTTTCTCAGCCAATCTGCAGACATTAACACACATTGGTGTTAATATAGAAAGAAAATAGATTTTTTTTCTCATTGGTGAAACAGTCATGCTAATGAGGAACACGTTAGCGATGCTAAAAGACGTCCAACTCTTATTTACTGTATTATGGTCATTTGTTGACTGTATAAATACTGGAAAAGTAGTTCATGTTGTTTCCTGTGTTTACTGAGGTATGAAATATGTCCAGCTCTAGTTTGAGTTCAGAGACCTTTTCTTCGTGTAGAACTCTGTACTAATCTTGCTGATCGTCTCTCAGGCTGTAATGTGGCTCTTTTTCCTGATATTACTGTGGTTCATAACCGACATGCTGAGTCAATCATTGTTTAAGAAAAACACTAACTGTGCGTTTCTTTATCAGGTCACTGTGTTCAGGTCCACTTTTATGGTGTTCAGACAGTAACGAAGTCAGATATGACTGTTTCTGATCTTTTGAAGTTTAAATAGGACAAACTCACAGCAGGCCAGGTCTCTGATTTCTGCCGTGTGACTTCTTTCACTGTTACATTGTTGACAGTTTGACTCCTGCGTTACGCAGACGTTCATTTCGGCAGATCTTTATGAATGTTCTTGCTGCTTAAATCGAAAGTTAACCGTCCTACAAATCCCTTTAGGACACCCGTTCACAGCAGGCCAGGTCTCTGATTTCTGTGACTTCTTTCACTGTTTGTTGACAGTTTGACTCCTGCGTTACGCAGACGTTCATTTCGGCAGATCTTTATGAATTATGACACCCGTTCACATTTTACTGTCTGCTTGCGTGAACTGTTGCTTCACTGTGGGCTAAAGTTAGCTGCTACACTTCTCTCGCTATCTGGCTACTGGGCTGCTAGCAGGTCAAACATATCTTGCTAGCAGAGCTGGGCGATATGGCAAAGTGTAATATCTCGATACTTTAGCAAGTTTATTACGATACTCGATCTGTCACAATTTTTATTTTATCTGATGTCTAATAAGTTTTAAAAAATACTGTCAAATACTATGAATCCAGTTATGTGTGTTCAACATTTCACACACTGAGCTGCACTAAATGCAGTTTAATATGATAAATAATGCTCTGGTTCTGATTAACTGTGCAGATGGGAAGAGTTTAAGTACTGACAATATCCACAATATTGCAAACTGTGACACATTGTGATGTTACAGTGATAACAGTAAATACTGTCATATTGCCCAGCTGTACTTGTGAACTATAACCAGTTTTATTTAAAATAAATCCATTATTTTATGTTTATTTTACATCTGAAATCTAGCTGGGTATAATTAGCTACCTAGAATTCAACTGACTGAAGAAAACATGCATGATATTATGTATGATTTTGCAAGCTGGTTAGCTGGTAAACGTATCTTGTGAGCTAATGTGGCTACATGGTCGCTCATTTTTCTAGCCAAAATACCTGCATGGTCATTTGGCTGTTATAGTCACTTTCAGTAAGATATTCAATGACTGAAGCCGTTTTATCATTCTGTAGTTGGTGTTACGTCTATATTATACAACAGGTAGTTCTGGCCGCGCAAGCTGATTGGTTGAGAAACGTTCTACCGAAATAATGGCGAAATAACAGCACAGTTTGTTCACAAACACCAAATCACTCCGCACAGACGGCTTTGCCAGCTGTAGGAGACGCTGAAGCCATTTGAATGTTTTTACTTCTTACTTTGCCACAAACAGAAAATGGATACTTTTAAGATCACATTTGACCGACAGCCGATTTGGTCAGACTCTGAAGATGAGACGACACTAAATTCCCAAACTGTCATCACCACTGAGCAGCTTTTCAGTCAGCAGCTGTGACAGAAGAACAGCTAAACAATCTGGAATCAGCCAGAAATGAACCCAACACCATTCGCCAAACTAAATGGGCTGTAAGATGCTTTACAGACTGGCTGGAACAAAACAACATTAATACTGATCTGGAAAAAATTGAGCTAAACTTAGCTGAACTGATATTGCGGCAGTTTTATGGCTCAGTCTGTACTTCAAAAGGCGAGGCTTACAGCAGACTGAGCAGCGAGAGAGCGGAGTTCGTTACTCTGACGTAGCAACAAGCTGCTCGTTAAGGAACTCTAATTTGGTGAAGGAACTGCGAACATTAAAACATATTAAACGCCGCGTTCACGGCCCAGTTTATTAATTTATTACTTTATTTATTTAACTGTTGTATTAAAGCAGTAGAACACTCGAGGAGTGTGTTATCGCCAATAACATCACGGCTGTGATGACCTACGGCGACCAAATCACAGCCGCGATGTTATTTCATGATAACACACTCCCGCTCGCGTTTTGTTGCTTAATTAGAAACTGCAGGTCTATGCAGATTTTCTCTATGACAAAAATAAATGACGTTGTCATAAAAGCACCACAGTTGTGCTGTGTGATAAACTAAAATGTCCCAGTCGGAGTATCAGTGATCTACAGTGTTTATTTACTTCACGTAGCTACCGCACAGTGATGTGACTTCGTTTTAAGGTTTTGGGCTAAATTACTTTTAGGGATCGACTTGTTCTGTCTGTCCGTGTAAGAAGATGTTGTGTGTGAAATTTTTTCAGGCAAACCGAAGAAGTTCAGCAACTCCGTCTCGGTGGGGGCGTTCCTGGACGAGGGCGCCGATATCTCGCTGGAGGAGATAAAGAACCGTCAGAACGCGGCGCTGACCAGCTGTTCCAAAGAAGGCCAGCGAGGGGCAGCAGGGGGGCTGGAGTTCCACATCTTGCCCGTTTCCCACGGCTCCGCCCTCATCGAGCACGAGCTGCTGCTGTCCGACAAAACGCTGAACGGCCAGGTAGGAGGGGACCGGACTCAGAACGGCGGAGATGAGACCAAGCGGAGCTCCGCCTCCTGCCTGCTGTCGCCCATCTCGAACCTGATGGTGGAGTTTGAGCGCATGTCTCTGCGGGACGAGGACGCGGACGGTAGCCCGAGGGAGCGCAGGAGGAGCGGGGGGAGGCGGCCGCGGGACGTCCCAGACATCAGCCGGCTCAGCCTGGACGACGGCGCGGTGTTTATAGGAGGAGAGCAGGGCGGGGCGGAGGGGGCGGAGCTGTCCAGCGGGAGCTCGGAGGAGTATTTTCTAGCGGAGGAGGAACTGGAGGGCAGGAGGACTAAAGTGGGGGAGCGGTCGGTTTGCGCCCGCTCCAGGTCGTGGGATCACTGTAGCTCCGCCTCCTCTGGCTCCTACAAATCACTCGACCGCTCAAACGAGCTCATCATGACCACACCCCCTCGAACCAGGAAAGCGCTGTTCATCGAAGGGTGAGTCTACCAGCAGGGGGCGGCAGCCTTTAATCAGTGGTTCCCAACAAAGTAGAACTGCACAGTATCTGTTTCTCGCTTATCAATCAGCCAGGAAACGTTTGGTGTCTGACGTTTGCTTCTTTAGTTCCAGCACTGGAGCTACAAGGCTAATATAGCTAACAAGTGATAGAAGCTTTTATACATATTTAACAGAAAATTACACAACAGGTAAATCTACTCTCAGCTGTCTGAGTGTTCAGTGTTCAGTGAGTCACTCTTTACCTTTATTCCAGCTTCCATTCTTTTCAGGAGACTCACTTTCAGCTCCTCAAAGAATCTGCAGACACACCTCCAAAGTTCAGTCTTAGAAACTGGTTGATTATTTTCTGAAGTAATCAAACACATTCAGTGGTGTTGAGGTCTGGACTCTGGGGTGGTCAGTCTATTGTTCAGCTTCTTTGTTTGATGTGTCCGTCTCCTTTTCTCAGTGAGGTTCTTCTTGAACAGCTACACATCCTTTCAGACCCACAGCGCTGAGTCGTCTTCTCACAGTGGAAGGATGGACAGAAACACCTGTGGATGTTTTCAGATCTGAAGCAGCTTGATTTTCTCCTCTCTCTCAGAGATGAAAGCTTTAAGTGCTGTTTATCTGATGGGGGCAGGTTTGGTGTCGACCAGGTCTTCCAGGTGGTTGTTAGGAGACACATTTTCTCTGGAGCTTTTCTCCAGTTTTGGAAGCTCCTTTTTTTGTCCTTTGGCTTTTTTCTTTCATTATGCAAGTAGATTATTTTATATTTTATCTCCCGAAAAATTAAGAACTTCCATTACTTGTTGGCTACATTAGCCACGTAACTCCAGTCTAAAACTACAGAAGAAAACATCAGACACCAAACATGTCCTGGCTGGTGGAAATGTCTGGTAAATGTTTTGGGTCCAGCATCTGCATTCAGCTAAAAAGGTTTCAGGTAGAAGGAGGGACTGAGCTTATTGGCCCCGCCCCCGTTACGGGGGGTTGATCCAAGAAATTACAGCCAGGTCATGAGAATTCTGTTAGACAGTCAGTGATTGTGAGCTGAGATGTAGGTGTCGTGCTCCACGTTGAGAACCTTCTTGTCCGTGTCCACCTGCAGAGATTCTCCCACCAAACTGGACCGAGAAGTGCTGTCTGCGGTGGGAGGTGTTGAGATCGACCCACTGAAGTTTCCCAGCGTTCACAAGTGGAAGAGCACAATTCAGTCCTACTCCTGTGCAGAGAGGCAAAGGTTTGTACACCTACACTGTTCTTTTTAAATGAAACAGTAGAAGCCATATCGCCCCCTACACTTCCTGTAGTGTATTACAGTCTGTCAGAGTGACTGTGTGGTCCATGTAAAGTCCTCTGTCAGAGAAAATTACTGGAGTTTCCTTTATTCACTTCATGTGTCTTTCAGTTGGCCGACTCCAGCCGTGCTGAGGAGCTCCAGACTGCAGAATTTGACGCCCGGCTCTCCAGTCAGCAGCCTGGTTTCTCCAGCGGGACGCTACAGCCCGGCCAGATACGCGTATTCCCCGGACTACTCCAGCCCTGGACGCTACAGTCCCGCCCACGCCAGCTACAGCCCAACCCACGGCAACTACAGTCCTGCCAGCTACATCCAGCGCATTCGCCTCAAGCACTTCGGTGACTCGCCTATTTAACGAATGCCTCCCGTTCTCCAGCAGCACCCTGCCCAGCCGAAAGCGATCAGGACGTCCAGCTTCGTCCCTCCAGCCGTAGAACAGGAATCCTAGCATCGAATCTCAGAGCGACAACTTCTGTTTCAGAAAATCACGACTTACCGAACTCGGTACGGAGCTTTGGAGGCATAAACTACCCGTGGTACTTTAGTGTGGGGTACGCCGCGTTATGAATGGTAGTGTATATTTTTAAACAGGTGTCTTTTCTTATGTATGTATGTGTGCGTGTGTACGTTTGCGTGTGAATTTTGTCCATAATTATTTATGGGTAAAACAAAAATACGAGTCAGAAAATTCCAAATTCACCATTTCGTATTAACATTAGTGACCCTGGCCCAGCAAAAAAAACCTGCTCCTCTCTGAGGCATACAATGAATTTATTAGTTACAGTTTCGTTTCTCAGTCTAAGTAGCACAAAATCTTCTGGTTAAAAAAGTTAAGTCTGGGGAAACTGCCTTAATTTTCTGCAGAGACTAGCGTCCTCTTCTCCTTTGCACCTCTGTGCCCCCTACTGGAAGCACTGGTGCTCTATTCACAGTGAATTCTACTCAGATCTGTAAGATTTTGGGGGGGAATAACCTTAATTATGGGTTATAAAGTATGTGTTGATAATAAATATGTATTTGTAAGTGTGCGTATGTTTTGCACTCTTGAAAATCCCCATTTGTTATGTAGGCGTGGTTCTGCCAGAGCACGTCTATATGCAACCACGAATGACCCACTTTGGAACAGATACAACGTAAAGTCCTGTTTTTAACTCTTTTCTTTCATTGATGGTGCAAACTGCCTGGAACATGTTAGACATTTCAAGCGATAGTTTGGCGAAAAATTAGCTCAAATTTAACCAGCCCATCCCAAATGTCGTCAACAAAAACCTACATTGGTGTCAGAAGTTGGCTTCTTTAATTTCAGCACTGGAGCTACAAGGCTAATATAGTTAACAAGTAAGGAAGCTTATGCCCCACTAATTAGCATCTTGCCCAGATCCTCACGATAAATTGTCCATGTTTATTGATGACAGTGTCAGAAGCCACATCAAGTCTATTAGAGGGTATTTAACTCTACACGGCCGTTTGTATGATGCTAATTGGTGTACATAAGCTTTCATTACTTGTCATCTAAATTAGCTCTTGAGGTTACAGGGAGAAATTTTGAAAATCTGATTTTTCGCCAAACTGTCTCCAGTCATGTCTCGCAATAAAAGCACATCGGTCGGAAAACATTCTCAGCGGTTCTTGAGACTTTTTTGTGCACACACCACTCACAGTGTAGTCCTGACCTTTGACCTTTTAGCTCCATGCTTCGTCGAGCTTCTTTAGTGCCTTTCGGTGTATCCGGGAAGAGCCGCAGACAGCTGCATACAAACCGAGCGGATCTCGAGCTTTTGTTTCTCGAGAAATGAGAACGGTACAGTACAGTAACTCTGAGATGTACAGCGCTTTAAAGCGATAGTTTGGCAAAAGTGTCATATGTACACCATTTTCGCCTCCCTGACCCCAAATGTCGTCCATCAGCCGAGACGACTGCTGTTTGACATGGTTCAAAGCAAATGTGTGGTGAATTAGGCTAATTGGTGGGCTATAAGCTTTCATTATGTGTTAGCTACATTAGCCTTGTAGCTCCAGTGCTCAGACTAAAGAAGCAAACTTCAAACATTTCTTGGCTGGTGGACGTCTTTTGGAGTAAATTCCATTTTTCCTGAACTGTCGCTTTAATGCCCTCTGACTTTAAGAATGGAGGCTTTCCTCAGCAGTGCCATCACTACAGCGGAGTCGAGCTGCAGTCGCCATGATGGTCAGTTTTTTTTTGTTTTGTTTTGTTTGTCAGTGCCGGCCCTAATGCATGCGATTCTAGTCCTATTTTATTACGTGTCAAAGGAGAAAGTATTTGATGTACTACTGAGGAACAAAAATAAAGTGCACATTATCTTGTAACCCGTTTCCACTCTTCTTATTCTGAATCAGCTGAAAGGTTCATGATGTTAGAGCATCAACTCAGTGTTCCAGGTGTTATTGCTGTTTTGCTAAATGTTCAGTTTACATTACACAGCTGACCTGCTGATGTAGCCTGAGGCAAATGGCCACTGTTGTTTTTACTCTAATGTGGATGTGTCAGCATGATTACCACTCTGTAATGACTTCTGGGTTTCTCAAACACTAGAGGGCGCTCCTGAGTGAGTCCAAGATGAATGGGTTAATATGGAGCACTTGAGCAAAATCAGTTTATAAATGCTTAAACATTTTTAATTTTAAAGTAATACATTCAGTTCCTGAACACAGAACAGCATAAAACAGTTTAACAGCGCTGTTACGTTTGAGAGCTTTTTGAACTAGAAGTTTAAAATTGTGCCTTATGTACGTTCATGTCAGTGAGCACAAACAGCCAATGAGCTGCTCTGCTCACCAGTCAGCACTCAGTAGCAGTAATGCCAACCAATCAGCGCTCAGTAGCAGTAATGCCAACCAATCAGCACTCAGTAGCAGTAATGCCAACCAATCAGCGCTCAGTAGCAGTAATGCTAACCAATCAGCGCTCAGTAGCAGTAATGCTAACCAATCAGCGCTCAGTAGCAGTAATGCTAGCATCCTGTGCCTAAAACCTGTTGGCTGTAGAAAAAGGAAATATATCGGTAAGATTTCTTTGTTTAGTGAAATCCATCCTTCTACTTTCTAAAATTAAAGGAAAGTTCTGGCTGAGTGATTAGAAACTATGTAACTTTTCAATTTTAGCAGTTTAAGTTTGATTTCATTGAGGACTCGCTCATGGGCGCCCTGTGGCATTTTGCAGTCCTGTTGTTGATATAAAGGGGGAAATAGGAAGAGGCCAGACTCCTCATACACCGGCTTTGGTGTAGGTTATGACATTAACTTTAATGTTAGCTAGCCTCCGGCAAAGCCACAGCCAGACGTGTTCAGCCAACCCAAGAGAGTCCAAGAGAGCAATGCTATCAAATGTTTATCAGTAAAAGCCCCAGTAGACTGACCCTTCACACAAAGTAAATAATATTTAAAATAATAGTGTACTGTAAATGTAGGTATTGTGATATAAACTGAGTCTACAGTTTCTCAATAGGCTGAATGAATAACCGACTCTGAATGTAGGTATTGTGATATAAACTGATTCTGTTCTAGTTTCTCATTAGGCTGAATGAATAACTGGCTCTAAATGTAGGTATTGTGATATAAACTGAGTCTGTTCTACAGTTTCTCATTAGGCTGAATGAATAACCGACTCTAAATGTAGGTATTGTGATATAAACTGAGTCTGTTCTACAGTTTCTCATTAGGCTGAATGAATAACTGACTCTAAATGTAGGTATTGTGATATAAACTGAGTCTGTTCTACAGTTTCTCATTAGGTTGAATGAATAACTGACTCTAAATGTAGGTATTGTGGTATAAACTGAGTCTGTTTTACAGTTTCTCATTAGGCTGAATGAATAACTGACTCTAAATGTAGGTATTGTGATATAAACTGAGTCTGTTCTACAGTTTCTCATTAGGCTGAATGAATGAATGTAGGTCTGTATGAAATGAAGGGGAAAATGAAAGAGCTGAACATGGATGTTTATTCATTTTAATTATACTGTCAAAATCAAAATCAACGTAATGACAAATCTGCACAGACGTTACTGATTAAATGGCGCTGATCATTTGAACTGGGACACGTCGTACTGGCACGTCTTCCTCCCTGAACAGCCCGATGTATTACAAACGACCACAAACACGTATACGAACACTTCGCCATCTCCGGTGCTGGCTTTCAAAAAGGAAATTTGGTTGTAGGCTGTGAAGCTTCTTCTGAAAACCTTCACAAACGTTCAAGTAAACAGCACTTCAGACAGACACCAACTCCACATCAAGGCCTCTGGAGGGGTTTGTGTTAAAACACCCTGAAAAACACCTCGCTTCCCCAAGACCCCAGTCAGGAATCACCGCAACGGAGGCTATTAATCACAACATCCTACATTAATTACACAGTTTGGTGGGAAATCTAATTTACAGTTTGCTCAGTTTTCAAAATTTCTGCATAATTAAGATGTAAACAGAGTCGTTCAGAGTGGTTTGGGGTGAAACGCTCTGTTCTAGAGAAACTTACCGAGTCAGAACTGTTCACAGTGGTGGTGATAGGAACCAGACGTCCACCTCTAAAAAGCTCCCTCACAGAAAGTTACTACATGAAATGGTTATGAATTCACTGCCTGATGACTGAGACACTGTTTTATGGTAGTTTATAGAAGATTTTGGCCTTAAAATCCTTTTGTGGTGGAGGGATACATGCAACACGTTAAAATAGTCCCCAGAAAAAACTTATTTTCTCAGCTTTATCACTATTTTATCATCAACATTACATATAAAAACCTGTGTAGGTTCACTGGTGGTTTTGACAGTAAATAAAATGTCTATATCTGTGTTGTAGTCATGGCGACCCCTGGTTCCTATCACCACCACTGTAAAGACATCTGAACCATTTCACACCAAACCACTCTGAATCACTTTACACTTGACTCCTGCAGAAATTGAGAAGTGTGTGAATTTCTTTTCCTCTTTAGCTTTAGCGCTAGAGCTACAAGGCTATTCTAGCTAAGAAGTGATGTGAACATCAAGTGGCATCATGCAAATACTTGCTTACGTGGATTAACACTGTATGACACTACGAGATACTGTATTTACATACGCTGCATGCTTTCGTCCACTTTTATACATAATTACAGCTTCCATTACTTGTTAGCTACATTAGCTTCACAGCTCTAGCGCTACAACTAAACACTTGGGTTGAAGGTGCAGTGTGTAAGATTTAGTGCCATCTAGTGGTGATGTTGCAGATTGCAACCAACTGAATCCCCCTCCCTCACCCCTCCCTTTCCAAGCGTGCAGCAGGACCAGTGGTGGCTGTCAGGTTTTTGATTCTTTGACTTTGCCTGCTTTATAATTAGTTTGATCCCCCATTTGTCAAAATTTGGGTTCTCAAACTTCTCACAGCACAAAATGGCTGTTAGCACCAGCAGCAACCACTGATGCTTCTTCTTTCTATGTTTTCCAAACAGAGCTACAGCGCCACCAAATTCAAGCCACCACCTTAACGTAAAAATGCAAAAGACGCCCTCTAGAGCCAACCACGCTCTAGAGTGTTTGGTTTGTCCGTGCTGGGCTGTCACTACGCGATTTTAAACTGGAAATTTGGACAACGGATGCACCAAAGTGTAAGTCATTTCCGCTACTGTTTTACAGCTGCTGCCTGATATCGGCTGTTTCTGAAATGTAATAAATGCTGCCGACTCGTACAATATTCTGAGGCAGTGAGGCAGCTAGTCATGTCTGATTTGAATGTTTATGTAAAACGCTGCCTGAGTTTCCTCAGTTTGGTTGCTTTTTTGAAGGCACAGATGTATCCTAGCCTTCTTAAAGTTGGGGGAAAAAAAGATGGTAATGCTAACAGCTAGCAGTGAGGTGTCGTAACTTGGCAACAGCTGATGTATCGCTGCCTTCTTGGTTGCAGGTACGTTCACAATGCTGCCTTCTAAGACACTTATGACTTATGAGACAACAAGGCCTCAAAACAGCTGCCTTCAGTTTCGGACACAGCCTTAAACAACTCAAGCTGACATGCCTTTGCTGCGCATGCGTGGTAGCTGTGAGCGTTAGCAGCTTTTTTCCAGGGAAGCATTTATTACATTTCAGACACAGTGCAACATGGCAGCCTCTGTTGGAAGATGACTCGCTCCCTGTGTAGATATGAAGGGCTCACGCTATGCTAACGAAAACACAACAATTTAACGTTACAGGTGATTATTCGCCACTGAAAACATGGATTTGTTTACTATATTCCATTTCTGCTAATAATCACCTCTAAATCTTCCACACTGCACCTTTAAAGCTGTTTACATTTGATTTTACCGAACTATCCCTTTAATCCATGCCTGCTGTGAGGAAACTCTGGAGTGGCTGAAGCTCCGTTTCGGTGGGTCCTGATTGGGGCTTTAAAGCTGTATAAATAAAGACGACGTGTGCTGGTTCTACCCGTGATAGGTTCAGATGACGAAGCATGGCGCAGGGCCGGCGTTGGCGAAGCTCAGGATCACCTCGCGCTCGAAGCTGGCCCTGAAGTACTAACGTCACCGAAGGAGCTTAAATACAACACCTATAAAAATAATAACGTACAGCAAATTTACTCTCAAGACACTTAAGGAGGAGCTGAGGGAGCGGCAGGCTGCTGAGATATTCCAGCTGATTTAGAAATCTGACGGTCATGCAGGGACTTACATTCCAAACGTCACACGTTTTAATTCTGAAATTACTCAAACGTTCTGGAAATTTCCGAGCTGCCTGCCGCTCCCCCGTGTCGTTAAAGCAACAGTTCATCAAATTACCATATTTACACATTTTCCCGCTCACACAAAATGTAGCCAATCAGGAAATGTTTGGTGAAGTTTGTCTGGAGAGCTATGAAGCTAATGTTGCTAACAAATAATGAGTAATTTACCCCCAATTAGCATGGTGCTAACTGCAGGCCTAAATCTCACTCGAACCAGAGACATTATAAAGGAGGAGGAGACGGTTCACTGGCTGGAAAATGAATGGGAAATTTTGTTAAGTGGGAGTCTGTATATGGGAAAAGCCCCGCCCTCCTATAAAAAGAGCCAATCAGCTTGTTGATAAAGCCGCAAGTTGGTAAAAGGTGCTGTCACTGTGGAGAAACGTGCATTTGCCAAAACAACCTGTGTGTTATTTGACCACATTTGTTTATGTTTACTAGTTATTTTAATGCTTTAAAACCGTTTCAGTTTAAAGGATGGAAGCCTGGTATAAAAACACCTTCGGCCGAATCAAACGAAGCCCAGTTATTCAGTAAATCTCAAAACGTCCTGCTTATGATAAACTTATCTATAACGCAGATGCTGACTGGTGGGTTTACGTTAACTGTTAGCTACATTAGCCTCTAAACTAAACACGTCTGATTGGCTTGATTTGGGTTCAGTGAGAGTGAAGCTGTGTAAAGCTGATTTTTCCGAACTATCGCTGTAAACCGGACGGTGTGGAGTGTCAGCTGCGAGTGAGTTTGTCCGGAGGCATGAAGCCGGAGTCTCCCAGCGCTCTCAGAGCCACTCGGCCGCTCGGACGGATCGTCAGCCACGTGATGCTGCCGTTATTCAAGCCCAGCCGCAGCCAGCCCTCTGGGGGGAACTGCAGAGCTCTGTGACACAGACAGACAGACAGACAGAGAGCACAGAGTTTACAGAGTGGAATTCAGAAACACTCAAATATTTCAGGAAATTCCATGAAACCTCCGTTTTTTTTTTTATGTGAAATGTATTTTAAAAAGCTGGAAAAAGTGCATTTTTTGTAAAGGTATATTTAATATTTTCTGGCAAAACAGAGAAAAAATATTTATTTATTAAATATATATGTATTTTTTTAAATAAATGAATATCTACTTTTTTAATGCATTTATATATAAAATTTCATTCAAATTCATGCGTCCAGATTTTTTAGGTGTTCATTTGGACCAGTTCTGTTGGTCTATTCATCAGGTATATATTAATGTGTACATTTAACATATTTAAAAATATTCCAGACAGAAATATTTTCAACAATCCAAATATATCAAATTAAAATATCAAATATTTTAAACTTAAGTCAACTTTCACTTCAAAATTCAAATTTTTAAAAAATTGCCATCAAATTATACATTTAACACAACTACATTTTAATATTTATATCTAAAATATAAACATTTAGATATAAATATTTAAAATATCAAATTTACATATCAGGCATTTTAAACATTTGAAGTCAACCTTAACTTCAAAATTCAAAATTTTCAAAATGTATGACCTCAAATTAGATAGATTTTAAGTAATTATATTTTAATATTTATATTTAAAATATAAATACTTAAAATAATTCAATTATACAGTTGCAAAGGCTGGTAAAAAGGTATGAATTTAAATAAATTCAGTGATTCACCAGCTTTGCAGTCTGTATAACACACAGTGACCGAATGAACACACACACACACACACACACACACACACACACACACACCTGCAGACAAAATAGCGGATGACGTTAGCGTGACAGACGATGATCTCGTAGCTGTCCTCCTTCTGTTTGGGGTCGGCTCGGTGGATGTAGCGCCGGAACGCAGCCTCGATGCGCGCGCCGTCCTCATGGTACTGCTAAAGCGCACACGCACACAGACACACACACAGCTCATATAACACACACAGGACAGCTCACACTACACACAGCCTGGCGTCTGCGATCTACGATCCACCTCAACACTGATGATCCAACACTCCTCATATCGATAATCTCTGTCTGAGCCACTGTGGACCAAATGGACGTTACTCTGTTTATCAGTCTGGTATCAGCACTGAGCAGTTACTCCTGCGGTGCACTAGGTGGCGCTGAGCTGCTCTCTCTCTATTATTTATAGAATAATTACAGGTAGTTGTTTTGGTTTTACAGCTTGTTACAGAGTTTTGCTTCATAGTTGTTAAATGGTTACAAAGGTGTTGCTAGGCTGTTGCTATGGTATCTCAGGAGGTTGCTAAGATGTTGCCAGGCCGTTGCTATGCTATCCCAGGTGGTTGCTAGGGCGTTGCCAGACCATTGCTATGCTATCCCAGGTGGTTACTGAGGTGTTGCTAGGCCGTTGCTATGCTATCCCATGTGGTTGCTAAGGTGCTGATAGGCCGTTGCTATGCTATCCCAGGTGGTTGCTAGGGCGTTGCCAGGCCGTGACTATGCTATTCCAGGTGGTTGCTGAGGTGTTGCTAGGCTGTGGCTATGCTATCCCAGGTGGTTGCTGAGGTGTTGCTAGGCCGTTGCTATGCTATCCCAGCTGGTTGTTAAAGTGATGCTAGCCGTTAGTCATTGCTATGGTAGCCAACACACCGGGCCCTGACTGTACACTGACCGTGGTGAAATAAGATGTAGAGCTTAAGTTTTTAAAACCATCTTAAATCTAAAAGCATGTGATTCAGGCTCAGATCACCCAGACTCTACACGCCCACCATCGATCCTGGAGCCACTGCTTAAGAAGCTACAAACTGATGTCAGCCACATCTGAGGTTTGGATGTTGGACATCAACACGCAGACAAAACACTCAGATGATGTCATCACTTTGTGACCTCCGCAGTGGTCAGAGATCTGAGGCGGGTCGAGGAAGACTCTCTGAGGTGATCTGATTTGGAATGACCTGAGGACGCACACTGAGCATATCTGACAGGTGAGATACAGGTGAGCAGGAGCACTGACCACAGCCTCTGGTTTCCAGTGGCTGACAGGTGGGATGGGCTCTATGGGGGCACCTTCTCTCAGCAAATCACAGCTGACCATCTCCACTCCTGAAACACACACAATTTACATCATCATCAACATCCCATATAAACTCAGAAGACTCGTGTAGGTTCACTGGTGTCTATATCTGTGTTGTAGTCATAGTGACCCCTGGTTCCTATCACCACCACTGTAAAGACATCTGAAAACAGAAGTTTTAAAGAGTGGTTGGAATTTCCCTTTAATGTGAAAGTTAAGCTAGTGTGTTATCTCAGGTAGCCAATAAATCCAGTGGAGCCCCCCAACACTGGACTTTATCTGTGAGGCAAATACTAACTTACAGTAACTCTCTGATCTCACCTGGCAGGTGCTTGCTGATGATCGTCGCAGTCTCGATGGCTCTGGCCATAGACGAGTGGATCATCACATCATATTTCAGCCCCAGAGACGCCAGCCGCTGACCCACCATCTCTGCCTGCTCACGGCCTGCAGCACAGACGCAACGATCAGGTCATCAGAGGGCCCTCACACCAAGGTAGGTGTTTCTAATATAGTGGCCAGTGAGTGGAAGCACAAGGTAGGTGTTTCTAATAAAGTGGCCAGTGAGTGGAAGCACAAGGTAGGTGTTTCTAATATAGTGGCCAGTGAGTGGAAGCACAAGGTAGGTGTTTCTAATAAAGTGGCCAGTGAGTGGAAGCACAAGGTTGGTGTTTCTAATATAGTGGCCAGTGAGTGGAAGCACAAGGTAGGTGTTTCTAATAAAGTGGCCAGTGAGTGGAAGCACAAGGTAGGTGTTTCTAATAAAGTGGCCAGTGAGTGGAAGCACAAGGTAGGTGTTTCTAATAAAGTGGCCAGTGAGTGGAAGCACAAGGTAGGTGTTTCTAATAAAGTGGCCAGTGAGTGGAAGCACAAGGTAGGTGTTTCTAATAAAGTGGCCAGTGAGTGGAAGCACAAGTCAGGCGTTTCTAATAAAGTGGCCAGTGAGTGGAAGCACAAGGTAGGTGTTTCTAATAAAGTGGCCAGTTATTGGAAGCACAAGGTAGGTGTTTCTAATAAAGTGGCCAGTTAGTGGAAGCACAAGGTAGGTGTTTCTAATAAAGTGGCCAGTTAGTGGAAGCACAAGGTAGGTGTTTCTAATAAAGTGGCCAGTTAGTGGAAGCACAAGGTAGGTGTTTCTAATAAAGTGGCCAGTGAGCGGAAGCACAAGGTAGGCGTTTCTAATAAAGTGGCCAGTGAGTGGAAGCACAAGGTAGGCGTTTCTAATAAAGTGGCCAGTGAGCGGAAGCACGTAGCTGTTCGTGCTGACGTGTACAGCTCGTACCTAAAGGCGTCAGGATTTTCTCTCTGTCTCCGTTTCCGTTCAGGTTGTACTGCGAGTGTCTGATGAGGAAGATGTGGCGAGTGGCTCTGGGTTTGTTGTTGGTCTCCGTTTCGGAGCTGTTCTCCTCTCCGCTGCTTTCTTTCTTCCTGGGGTTCAGCATGAAGGACGGGTCCCTCCTGTGGTGAGAGGGAGGAAAGCACAGCGGACCCTCAGCAGGATGTCTGTTGATCTTTCTCTCAGAGCTTTTCTGAGTGTGTGTCTTGTACAGTTGTGCTGCTGCTGCAATGCTGTGGTTTGTTTCAGGGTTAATAGAGGTTCTATCTTTAGGCCTCACAGCCGTGTGATCAGAGCCTCTGACTAAGAGCTCAAATCCACACAGATGGAGTCAGATCAGCTACACTAATCTCGCTCTCCAGGTTCATTTATCCTGTACCGCTCCACAGCCACACTCGGACGGTAATGTAAATTTACACAAACGATGATACAACTGTGCTCCAAACTCAGTAATGAAGTACTGAGTGTGTGTTACAGGGTCTTACACTGTAGCCTGTATTTTCCCTGATGGTAAAATAGTTACCATGCAATTACCAACTGGACTAGCTTCTGATATCACTTATGAATTTATAATGATGAACTTCTTCTACACAAACAGCATATAACACTGTTAACACCCAGTGGTTCTCCGTCTTTGGTTGGTTAGAAACCAAAATACTTGCACGTTGGCACCTTTCTTACTCTGGATGCATAAATGCAGTATAAAGCTGTATATGTGCGGTATAAAGCTCTGAGTGTGTGTGTGTGGTATAAAGCTGTGTGTGGTAAAAAGCTGTCTGTGGTACAAAGCTGTGTGCAGTATAAAGCTGTATATGTGCGGTAAAAAGCTCTGAGTGTGTGTGTGTGGTATAAAGCTGTGTGTGGTAAAAAGCTGTCTGTGGTACAAAGCTGTGTGCAGTATAAAGCTGTATATGTGGTATAAGCTTTATATGTGTGGTATAAGGCTGTGTGTGTGACATAAAGCTATATATAAAGCTGTGTATGTGTATGTGAGTGTGTACGGTATAAAGCTGTGTGTGTGTGTGTGCGGTATAAAGCTGTGTGTGCGGTATAAAGCTGTGCGTGTGCGGTAAAAAGCTGTGAGTGTGTGTGCGGTATAAAGCTGTGCGTGCGGTATAAAGCTGTGTGTGCGGTATAAAGCTGTGAGTGTGTGTGCGGTATAAAGCTTTGAGTCTGCGTGCGGTATAAAGCTTTGAGTCTGCGTGCGGTATAAAGCTGTGTGTGTGCGGTATAAAGCTGTGTGTGCGTGCGGTATAAAGCTGTGAGTGTGCGTGCGGTATAAAGCTGAGTGTGCGCGTGCGGTATAAAGCTGTGAGTGTGTGTGTGCAGTATAAAGCTGTGCGTGCGGTATAAAGCTGTGAGTGTGTGTGCGGTATAAAGCTGTGCGTGCGGTATAAAGCTGTGGGTGTGCGTGCGGTATAAAGCTCTGAGTGTGCGTGCGGTATAAAGCTGTGTGTGTGGCATAAAGCTGTGAGTGTGTGTGTGCGGTATAAAGCTTTGAGTGTGTGTGCGGTATAAAGCTGTGTGTGCGGTATAAAGCTGTGAGTGTGTGTGCGGTATAAAGCTGTGTGTGTGGTATAAAGCTTTGAGAGTGTGTGCGGTATAAAGCTGTGTGTGTGCGTGCGGTATAAAGCTGTGTGTGTGGTATAAAGCTTTGAGTGTGTGCGGTATAAAGCTGTGTGTGTGCGTGCGGTATAAAGCTTTGAGAGTGTGTGCAGTATAAAGCTGTGTGTGTGCGTGCAGTATAAAGCTTTGAGTGTGTGCGGTATAAAGCTTTGAGTGTGTGTGGTATAAAGCTGTGTGTGCGCGTGCAGTATAAAGCTTTGAGTGTGTGCGGTATAAAGCTTTGAGTGTGTGTGGTATAAAGCTGTGTGTGCGCGTGCGGTATAAAGCTGTGTGTGTGCGTGCGGTATAAAGCTTTGAGTGTGTGCGGTATAAAGCTTTGAGTGTGTGTGTGTGTGTGTGTGTGTGTGGTATGGTATGGTATAAAATAAAGCTGTAGTATAACTGTGTGGTTACTTGTCCCAGTTGCTGTCCCAGCCGGAGCCGTAACTGTATCCCGAGAGGCCCGCGGGCGGCTGCGCGGCGTGCAGTGCGCTCAGAGCGGCTGTGATGGGGGCTTTACTCCACCAGCTTTCCCCACTGTCCTCCCTCAAAGACCCTCTCCTTTCAGCCCAGACCAGCACTGCCGAACCGCCGGCCAGACCGAACACCACCCCGGCGGCCCTGCGGAGCGCCATGCCGGCACAGAGAGCGCAGAGTCCGTTAGGAAGATCCGGGAAGAGCCGCTGGGTCTGGAGCTGACGGTAAAACTCGGTTTAGCTCAGTAACAGCGCTCACGGTCGCGGCGGGCTGACGAACACGGGTCTGTAACCCCACCGACAGAGCCCGGTTTACCGATTAAACCGGAGAATAACGACCGAAATACAATATAAGTTCAGGCTAGCAAACCACGAACATGCTAACTCACGGATTACTCAAACATGGCCGCCGGGAAACAAAATAAAAGTCTCTGCTAACATATGCTTTTTAACAATTAAAAACACTAAAAGACTTAGAAACCACACAACACAGATGATAATGAACTTCTGAAGGCGCGTTTTGTGTCTCTATGAGACAAGTTTTAAACTTGATCTGACCATATATGTGCGAATTAAAAGCACGGTTTCGTATCCATGTAACTAAAGTAAAAGTCGATTTTTTAAAGATTTTAATATTCATTTAATTTTAGGAGTATTTTAACGACAATACGCTTAGTTCTACTATAGTATTTCAGTTATTCAGAATATTTTGAAAGTCCCTCCTCACCTCCTCGCCAGTAGGTGTCAGTGCTGCGCCGAGTGTGGCGGTAAACAGTGCGTGAAGGAGGGAGTCTGTAGTCCTGCAGCTGGTCAACATTTGAGTTTTGATTTGTTTATTTTGTGTTTTTGTGTTAAAGTGACCCATTTTTGGCCTTAAAATCCTGCGATGGACACCGATGAGGAGGGAGAGGCCGAGTGGGACGCGCTGGACTCCGGTATGAAAACGGACTCTGTGACTTTGCTGAGCAAAAACTGTTTTACTAGCAATATTATTTATTTTATTGCAGTTATTGAACTTTAAAGTAATACAAATCGTACAGTAACCGCAATAAAATAAGAACTCAGCAGTAAAGGTGGCCCAGCAAGAAACAGCGTGAGCATTCGGGTTTATTCGGCTTTATTCGGGTTTGTTCTGTGTCCCAGTGATGAGATGTTACCACACCAGTAAAGAGTCCTTCGCAACACCATGTATTCATGTTTCATATAAATACCTTAAAACATTAATAAAAACCTATTTACGGTATTTTGGCTGTTTAAGTCTACTCTAACGATGCTTTACCTTAAAATATAATCATTACTTCAATACTTCAAAAAATATTTTTATATTTTTGCACTAATCTGTGAGTCCATTCACCATTTCATGCTTGGCTTATCCTTTTTCATGAATCATTCACTGTAAGTTATGAAAAATGTACATTTCATTTGTCTCCCACAACATTGTGCTCTTCAGGACTTTAATGAGTACATCGCAACGTACCTAAGCATCAGGCTGACACCCATCGTTCATATTTAAGGCGTTATCTGCAGATACTGATATGATTCTGATATCATCCCTTGTGCTGAGTTCTCCTGTAGAACTGCTGTGGACATCCAACATCTGTCAGCATAAGAGCTGCAGGTCTGTAGTGAACAGAAGCTGATCAGATAGTATCTCTCTCGCTGTTTCAGCTGAAGTGGACCGAGCTGAGGAGGAGGACGGTCAGAGAGTCGTCATTCACTTTGATTTGGACTGCTTCTACGCTCAGGTGGAGATGATCCGAAACCCAGCCCTGTTCAACCAACCCTTAGGTGACCGAAACGTCCTCTAGTAAAGACGTATTGAGGTGTTTTATAGTGTTCAGTCAGTGCAGTTATAAGTCTGTCATGGCGTTTGTCGTCATTTCCACTGCTTCATGAGTCAAACTGTTCCTGAAATTGGTGACACTTCTGCTGTTCGTTTGCAGAGTTTGGGTTTTTGTGCCGTTGTATCTCTTTTAATGGGTTTGATTGGTTTCACACCAAATTATACACAAGTGTTTGTTTATTGGTCGGAAATTGTGCATGACAATAGAGACGCTTAACATCTGTGTGCATCACAGTCAAAGCGATAATAATAAACCTGGCTTGATATCTGCTGCTTTATGATTGTTTGCCCATTTGAATTTGAATTGCTAATGCAATATGTTCCTCAATAGACGTGCCAAAACAAATATGTTACTTGGCTATTACTTTATTGCTGTGCTGTTATTAGCAGCAGCAGGTACAGACATGTAGCCACCAACAGCAAACAGAACCAGAATTCATTCATTTGTGTGGTGTACAGCTCAGAAATGACTCTATCCTGAACTATCAGCCTGTTAAAATGCTTAACACTGGCTACTTTCACTCGCCATGCTGTGTGAAAAATGTACATAAACTGTAGGATTAATGAAAGAAACCATAATGGCTAATGTTACAACAAACATGCATCACCATAAGGAGCTTTTTAAGGAATTAACCTCATAGCGCCAGTGCAAAAAATAAATAAGCAAACTTAAAGCACTGAACATGTCTCATATGATTAACTACGGGGTAAAGGGGGCCATTTTTGTTGACTATGACTGTAAAGCACACCAAGTTCATGTTTAGTCGACATCCAGAATTGTCTTACTTTTCACTCAACCACTTAAAAAAACTGTAGATCACTGTTAACGTCCTCACTGGTTTCTCCTTCCAGGAATTCAGCAGAAGTACCTCGTTGTGACGTGTAACTACGTGGCGCGGGAGCGAGGACTGAGTAAGATGATGGGGGTGAAGGAGGCGCTGGATAAATGTCCTGACCTGGTGCTGGTGAAGGGGGAGGACCTCACACGCTACAGAGAAATCTCATACAAAGTCACAGGTGCTCCAGCAACAACACCTGCTCGGTCCTAGATTACAGTGCAGTACACACTGCTTGTTATGTCCTGTTAGGGATGTAAAAATGCATTTAATGACCAAATTCTCTGGCTTTTTTCTAAAAAATCACAGGCGTCCTTCATAAGATGTTCGTACACATCGATTTTATCTTAAAACAATCGCGTGTGAAAAGGCGCAACTAGAAACATTGGAGTGGATAACTTTTGAACACTGACCCTTTTGGTCAAAGTAAAGTTATATCTTAAATAAAGTTATATCATTCTTATAAGCCCCCCAACTTTGGAATAATCTTCCAGTCTAGGCTAAAAACGTACTTTAGTAGTCTTTGGTATTTAGTTTTCCCTGTCAGATAAAAGGTGCAGATCTGGGGTTTCATGGTCATAGAGTATTATGGTAAACTGGGAGTGTTGGTGCTGTCGTCCTGCTGCTCTCACACACTCACTCAGGTTTGTTGACGTCTCAGGGAGCCTTGTGACCCTGTTATCTGGGTCTCCCTCTTAGTAGGCTGTCTTAGCTCAACCTGCAGGAGTCTCTGCTGCTCTCTGTTAACCCTGTAATCAGTATACAGTGTAAACATAGTGCAGCAGAGACTCCGTTAATACTGTATACTGTAATCAGTCTCTCTTTACAGAACTAACCGCTTGTACGTTTCTTTGCCGAGTTGGAAAAAAAAGTTGCGTAAAAAAGAGTGCAGATTTAACGGCCTCTAGTGACGTATGAGCTACTCTGCGTCTGATTCATGAAAGCTTCGTACGACGTGGAACCGAGCGGAGATTTGAGCGTAAATGACGAATCCGCTTCAGTGTTCGTTTTTATACGATATGGGGAATCCCAGACGACCTGGAACATGGGGAGCATCTGAAATGAGGTGAAAACACTGTAGTGTGAAGGATCTGAAAGGCGTTCAGAGGTGAGCAGGTTAATGAAGCATTAGTTCAGTGTCTGCTGGACTAGACTGACCTCATTACTGAAGGGTTTAATATCCTCTGCTGGCACTACAGTAACCCTGCTTGTGTTTGTGTTTGTGTTCAGAGCTGCTGATGTCGTACTGCCCCCTGGTGGAGCGGCTGGGATTAGATGAAAACTTTATGGACATCACAGAGATGGTGGACAAGCGGATGAAAGAGACAAACATCTCTGATCTCAATTTTGTGGGTCACATCTACGGACACGAGGGTGAGCCGTTCACAGTTCATATCATACATATAGTCGCATGCAAAATAATATTAAAATAATATTAACCAAAATTGTCATGGTAAATCTAAATAATGCCATGACCTCAGTATGTCCAGCGCTGCTGTTTTCAGCTGTGTGATAAACTCTCCATGGTGTTTTCTGCAGCCTCAGCTGTGGGGGTCTGGGATCACTCCAGGCTGGCTGTGGGGTCAGTAATAGCGGCTGAACTGCGGGAAGTGCTGCAGAGCAGGCTGGAATTGACTAGCTGTGCCGGCATCGCTAGCAGCAAACTCCTGGCCAAGCTGGTGTCTGGAACTTTCAAACCAAACCAGCAGACCACGCTGCTGCCCCAGAGCAGGGGGGCGCTGATGGACAGCCTGAGTGGACCCTGCAAAGTGCCCGGTAAGCACGATTATAAACTGTATAATTATATATCTTGTATTACTATATAATTACACTATAATATGTTTCCTATATACTCCCACCCACTTTATTAGACTTTATACTTCCAATTACTGGCCACTTTATTAGAAACACCTACCTTGTGCTTCCACTAAGTGGCCACTTTATTAGAAACACCCACCGTGTGCTTCCACTCACTGGCCACTTTATTAGAAACACCCACCTTGTTCTTTCACTCACTGGCCACTTTATTAGAAACACCCACCTTGTTCCTTCACTCACTGGCCACTTTATTAGAAACACCTACCTTGTGCTTCCACTAACTGGCCACTTTATTAGAAACACCCATCTTGTACCATGGCTGTTGTCATTGGGTGGTGGTTCACTCTCAGCACAGCAGTGACACCGATGTAGTAGTGTGTGGTGCTGGTACAAGTGAATCAGACTGCTGGGATAAAAATGGTCCACTACACAAAAATATCCAGATAAGAGCGGCTCTGTGGTCAGAAACTGACCACTGATGAAGGACTAGAGGATGGAGAACACAACCTGTTCATCTACAGATGATCTACAGTCTCCAACTGAACACCAGTGAGGTGGAGCTACAGGAGAGGGGTTTGAGATACTGTATTGATAAGGGTGAATCTGCTCAAACAGGTCCAAGTGTTATTTATTATTATCTATAACAAACACCTGGGAAAAGATGCTTCTGTAAAAGAGCCATCAGCCACCCAACCACCTCCTCTTCTGAAATGTCTTTTTACATTTTTAATAAAGATATAAGATGAGTGTCAGTTGTGTCGTCTGGTCCAGTTCTGATTTGAGGAGATTAAAAGCTCACTCGGATGTGACCGTCTGTGCCGTGTTCGTTCGTTCGGCCTGCGTAGTGAGCGCAGGTGAGGTGAAGATGGCTTCTGATGGTGGTACCTGATGATCAGGTAATGTCGGGTCAGATTACAGTGATATAAGCGTATTTGAATGGTGGACAGTGCGCAGCTCATCACCGAGGAAAATGACCGTCTTATGTGTCTCATTCTGATTTGTGTGTGAAATCGAGCTGAAAGTGAAGTGGATCCGATTGCAGAAGGCAGCTCTGACCCGCAGATCAGGAGTGACTCACTGTGGAGGGAGAGAGAGAAAAAACACACCTCTGTTCACGGAAAAATGTATGTATGAATTATAAATTATGTAAATCAGACCATTTTATCAGAGATCCCTCTCCTGTAGCTCTGCCTGGTGTTCAGTTAGAGACTGTAGATCATCTGTAGGTGTACAGTTTGTTCTCCATCCTCTAGTCCTTCATCAGTGGTCAGTTTCTGACCACAGAGCTGCTCTTATCTGGATATTTTTGTGCATTGGACCATTTTTATCCCAGCAGTGACACCGCTGTGTCTGATACACTCGTACAAGCACCACACACAGAGCTGCTCTTGGCTGTTTTTTTTTTTGGGTGGACGGTCATACCAGCACCACACACACTACCATGTCAGAGTCACTGCTGTGCTGAGAGTGGACCGCCACCCAAATATCTGAATGGCGGTCCTGTGGTCAGAAACTGACCAATGATGAATGGAGTAGAGGGGCCGATAAACTGTGAAGCAACAGATGGACTAGTCTGTAACTGAACACCTACCTAGTAGAGCTATAAAGTGTTTCTAATAAAGTGGCCAGTGAGTGGAAGTACAAGGTAGGTGTTTCTAATAAAGTGGCCAGTGAGTGGAAGCACAAGTTGAGTGTTTCTGATAAAGTGGCCATTGAGTGGAAGCACAAGGTAGGTGTTTCTAATAAAGTGGCCATTGAGTGGATGCACAAGGTGAGTGTTTCTAATAAAGTGGCCAGTTAGTGGAAGCACAAGGTGGGTGTTTCTAATAAAGTGGCCATTGAGTGGAAGCACAAGGTGAGTGTTTCTGATAAAGTGGCCAGTGAGTGGAAGCACAAGGTAGGTGTTTCTAATAAAGTGGCCAGTGAGTGGAAGCACAAGGCAGGTGTTTCTAATAAAGTGGCCAGTTAGTGGAAGCACAAGGTAGGTGTTTCTACTAAAGTGGCCAGTTAGTGGAAGCACAAGGTGGGTGTTTCTAATAAAGTGGCCAGTGAGTGGAAGCACAAGGTAGGTGTTTCTAATAAAGTGGCCAGTGAGTGGAAGCACAAGGTAGGTGTTTCTAATAAAGTGGCCAGTGAGTGGAAGCACAAGGTAGGTGTTTCTAGTAAAGTGGCCAGTTAGTGGAAGCACAAGGTGGGTGTTTCTAATAAAGTGGCCAGTTAGTGGAAGCACAAGGTAGGTGTTTCTAATAAAGTGGCCAGTGAGTGGAAGCACAAGGTAGGTGTTTCTAATAAAGTGGCCAGTGAGTGGAAGCACAAGGTAGGTGTTTCTAGTAAAGTGGCCAGTTAGTGGAAGCACAAGGTGGGTGTTTCTAATAAAGTGGCCATTGATTGGAAGCACAAGGTGAGTGTTTCTGATAAAGTGGCCAGTGAGTGGAAGCACAAGGTAGGTGTTTCTAATAAAGTGGCCAGTGAGTGGAAGCACAAGGCAGGTGTTTCTAATAAAGTGGCCAGTTAGTGGAAGCACAAGGCGGGTGTTTCTAATAAAGTGGCCAGTGAGTGAAAGCACAAGATGGGTGTTTCTAATAAAGTGTCCGGTAAATGATTACTGTGGTATTAATGAGGTGTTACAAGCTGTTAAACTGTGGCAGGTATCGGCCACAAGACGGAGGCGAGGCTGAAGGCTCTGGGTGTGAGCAGTGTGAGAGACCTGCAGATGTTCCCTCTCAGAGAGCTGATCCGGGAGTTTGGAGAAGCCAACGGCAAACGCATTCAGAACCTCGCCTGCGGCATTGACCTTTCTCCAGTGACCCCTGCAGGACCTCCACAGGTAACGCTGAGGATGTGGTGGAGATTTTGATGCTGTTAAAGGTAGAACAGTTTCAACTCCTACTGTAAATGCAGTCGATCAGCCGGGACACGTCTGGTGTCTGAAGTTTGATTCTTTTTTTATCGCACTGGAGCTACGAGGCTAATGTAGCTAACAAGTACTGGAAGCTTATACAACACCAATTAGCATGGTGCTAACTGCATGTCTACATCATGACCTCATCGCTCCAGTGTAACATTAAACACGCAAACTTCAGACACCGAACATGTCTCAGCTGATCGACTACATTTGGGGTTAATTTGAGCATTTTTACACTAATATGTGCTGATTGTGTTATGGGAATTTCTTTTTGCTGTTATCATAGATATGTGGTTACATAATACTTTAATTCCATTTTAATATGCATGTATTTGGAGTTACAGTATAATGAAAACAATACTGTTAGTGTCACATCGTCTCATATGAAACTTCACATGCAGTAGAAACATGTTAACGAGTAACTAGCAATCCTGCTGTCGAGAGTCTGTTAATCTGTAGGACTAAAAGAAAGTGTTGCCTGTTTTAGAGTGAGTTTTGGGGTTTTGGAGGTTTTTAATGTGTTGTTTGCTGTTTCAGTCCATGAGCGATGAGGACTCCTTTCAGAAAATCTCCACAGTGAGTGAAGTGGAGAGTAAAGCGAAAGATCTGCTGATCAGCCTCTGTGAGAGGTGAGCTTCACTATGAACAGTAATAGTACTAATAATAACTGTATGCACAAACCTGCCATTAGAATGGCTTAAAAATCGGTCGGGGTGATCATATGATAACCAAAATTATCCAAATCAAACAATTTTAGACTACATAATGCACGCTTGAGGTATTTTTGACAGAGTGATGGCGTTCTGTTCCTCAGTCGGGTATCAGCGGTTGCTGCGTCACTACACTTGGTGGCGCTGTGTGTCTTTTTCTCTCTGTAGACGGGGGAGAAGAAGTCTAGCCGTTCAACACACAGTTAGAATTTTTAGCTTTTTTCCACCCTGAGCACTTTCATCGGTCTTCGGTGCCTTTGGAACATTTTGGAGCATTTTATGTTCTGTCTTTTGTATATTACACCAACATTGGCATTGTGTGTTTAGGATGCGTAAGGATGGCCGGCTGCCTCAGACTCTGAGACTGAGCCTCAGACGGTCCTCTACAGACACTCTGAGCCGCTGTTTCAGCCGAGAGAGCCGACAGTGCCCGATACCCAAACACACCGCACACAGGATTATAACAGGTAAACACACACTCTGTTACGTCTGGTCTGCTGTGTTTGAGGTAAATTAAGGGCCGTTACGACGTCTGTTTACGATCGTTTGTTGTTTATTGTGCTGTTTGTTCATTCAGGCTGCAGTGAGGCGGTGCCCCAGCTGGTTTCCATAGCGATGAAGCTGTTCCACAGAGTGGTGGACGTCAGTGGGCCGTTCCACCTGACGGTGCTGAACGTCTGTTTCAGTAACCTGCAGAACAAAACGCCCAGCAGAACCTCCATCAGCTCCTTCTTCACACACAGCGCTGCTACTGCAGCACACACACACACACAGGGACAGGTGAGACACACACACACACAGGGACAGGTGAGACACACACACAGGGACAGGTGAGACACACACACAGGGACAGGTGAGACACACAGGGACAGGTGAGACACACACACAGGGACAGGTGAGACACACACAGGGACAGGTGAGACACACACACAGAGGGACAGGTGAGACACACACACGGGGACAGGTGAGACACACACACAGAGGGACAGGTGAGACACACACACAGAGGGACAGGTGAGACACACACGGGGACAGGTGAGACACACACACACACAGGGACAGGTGAGACACACAGAGACAGGTGAGACACACACACACAGGGACAGGTGAGACACACAGGGACAGGTGAGACACACACACACAGGGACAGGTGAGGCACACACACAGGGACAGATGAGACACACACACGGGAACAGGTGAGACACACACAGGGACAGGTGAGACACAGGGACAGATGAGACACGTATACACACAGGGACAGGTGAGACACATGCACACGGGGACAGGTGCGACACATACACAGGGACAGGTGAGACACATGCACACGGGGACAGGTGAGACACATGCACACAGGGACAAGTGAGATACACACACATGCACACGGGGACAGGTGAGACACACGCACACGGGGACAGGTGAGACACACGCACATGGGGACAGGTGAGACACGCACATACACAGGGACAGGTGAGACACACACGCACACGGGGACAGGTGAGACACACGCACATGGGGACAGGTGAGACACACACACATGGGGACAGGTGAGACATGCACACGGGGCAGGTGAGATACACACTCACAAACACACAGGGACAGGTGAGATATACATTGAAAATCTAGGATCATTTAAACCTGGAAAAAACAACAGAACATTTTAGAATTTGGAAAAATTTACAGCAAAGTTCAGACTTATAAAATGAAGTAGAAATATTGAAGATTCTGCATTGTTTTTTTTGTGAATATTCAAATTTAAGCAAATTGGCGACAATGACCATAATAATGTCTTTGTACACAAACCTGTGGCGTTCATGGCAGCTTGAGTGCACACTGTCATTAAAACGCAGAATAGAATTCGTAATAAATCTTCTGTTTAAATTGCAAAGGAATGCAAAATAGAAGCATTTTCAATGGTGGTCTCAAACTTTGGGACCCCACTGTATACTTGTGAGGACGTCCAGTGATTTCTGTTGATTTCTGTATTACTATAGCCAAATAATACCACACCTACACTCAACTTAACTTAACCTCAGGCAGCTCTGCTCTTTTTCCAAAAAAAGTTGAATTTGTTGTGAAAACAGTGTGTTTAAAAGCTAAATGTCCAGCTAAATGTCCTCACTTGTGCAAAACTGTTCTGTTGTGCTATCATTGTGAGGACATGTGGTGCTAGGGATAGTAAAACAAGTACACAGGTAGAGGTGAGATATACACACACATACATAAAACAATAACTAAATTTAGTGATGAAGTTTACAAAAAATACAGAATGAATCAAAAAACAAACAAAGTGTCTAGGAACTGAAAAATACATGCGTGTAAGTATTGTAGTGTTAAGGATTGGTTGGAAACTAAAAGGTTAAACTTAAAACGCTCAACAGAAAACTGTCCAATCAGGATTGTTTTCTCTGTGGTATCTAGGTAGCTACAGCTAAGCGAGCTCTCCCATTGGTTAGGACTTCAGGAGCTGAACTGAAGGCCTTACATGTTTTAGATGATTTACAATAGATGTGATAGAAAATGTAGTCCTTCTGGAGGTTCTAGATACATCACTGACTGTGAAAACGAGTTGTAGTCCAAGCAAGTTCAGTTGTTAGGAATGGAAAACAGCGGCGGCAGCTCTAGTCCCGGACTCTTTACTGAAAGAGTCACTGTAAAACTGAGAGATACAACCTCAAATATATGTTAATAAAACATGAAACGTCTTTTACAAGCTTAAAATATTTTTTCTAGCATGGGCAAAATTTTTTATGTGCATTGTCGTTAGCTCAACGCTAACGTATTATTAGAAACCTCATAGAAGTGCTAACAGAAATTAGCATTCACCGGTGGTAAATATAAATGCTTTCATCTCTTTTTCTTTTTTACCTCTCAGGAAACAGAGGCAGATCTCAGTTTGTGTGAGGGTTCGTCCAACTTCACTCAGCCTGACGACACTCAGAACAGTAATGAGTTTAAGCACACGCCCCTCTCGACTTCATCATCGTCATCAAGTCAGAATTCACTGCCACAGCCAATCAGGGCCAAATCCTCCACATCTCCCAGGAAACCAGTTCTGAAACACTCAGGATTGGACATGAGAGATTCCGGGATGGCCAACATCGTAGAAGAGAAGACGTGTTCTAGACTGCCTCCTCACGTTGACCCAGACGTCTTTCATGCTCTTCCAGAACACATCCAGATGGAGCTCATGGCGAGTTTCCAGACTGGAGCCTCTGTTCCGGAAGGTTCTATGGAAAATCTGCCCTCAGGTCATACCGAACAGCCTGGGGAGCAGAATCAGATTCACATAAATCAGCAAGAAACGCCACAACATGCTCAGTTAGCCCTGAATGAGAGCAGCCGCGTGGTCCGTAATGATGATATCAGCGCAGAGGATGCCCAAAACGATGACCTCTCCATGGAGGATCAAAGGTCGCAGGACAGCAGAGCTGCTGAGAGTCGCCCACTTGCTCAAACAAGCCACCCTGACGTCCCACCTAACGTAGACCCACTGGTCTTCTCCCAGCTTCCCTCAGACATGCAGAAAGAGCTGCTAGCAGAGTGGAAGCAGCACAAACCTGCGCTGAAAATATCCTCCAAACAGGCAGCCAAGCGCTCGCCCAAACACACGGCGGCCCGAGATCGCAGACCTGCGGCCAAAGGCTCTCAGAACAACAGCCTGCTGAAGTATTTCAAACCCCACTGAGAGAAAAACCGCACTGTTCCTCTCAGCTAACTGCTAGCTAGCTCAGTTAGCCTGCTAGTTAACTCATTAGCCTGCTAGCTTTGTCAAAACACTGCATTTTTGTTTTGTTTTGGTTTTTTTTGCGCTTTTTCCACATTTACAGTCCACCATCCATGTGTATGTGCCTTATATCTCAAATCTTCTGTTTGTTTTTAGCCTTAGCGTTCACGAATCAGTCCAAAAACATTTCGTTTACCTCGCTACGTTAACCACAGGCACATGCTAATACATCACAGCGCTACAGAATGCCTGTTCAGACTGTGAAGTATTTGAGTTGTACATTTGTAAATAAGCTATATGCAGAATTCTAAATGTATTATGTATAATTTTATTTTTTTTATTAAAATATTTTGCTAATAAACACTTTTTGTGTGATGTTTTATGCCATGAAACAGAATCTCAGAGAACACACACAGGTTCAGTGACTAAAGATCACATTGTTTTTTGCCCCCAACAATAGAATTTCTCCCTTGTGTACATTTTAACATGTTTTTCTTAATTTTCCGTCATGCTGAAGTTTGATCGTCTTTACTGGCGCTAAGGGTTTGGGCGCTAAAGTGAAAAGGCCTGGGCCAAAGTCTGCGCTTGAGTACACATTGATGTGACATATTTCCAAATTTAGCAAAAGTAGGCTGAAAATGTTGAAAAAAATTTTAAATTCTGTCAGGCAGCTTCATTAGTTTCACAATTTTGTATACTTTTTTGCATTTTTGTCCATCACTGTTCACTACAATACCCAGCATGCATTGTGTAAATGTGTCCACAGCCATGAGGAATACCAATAAAGAAATTTATTGATAAAGAAGCTAATAAATCGCTGTTGGAAGAAAACCCCGTATCTCCGAAATGAAAACTTTACAGGAGCAGGAAAAAACCTACTTTACTTTTAATGTAAGTCAATGGAACCAGAATTTTTTCCAAGTCATTTTGGGTCGTTTCTTTTGGTCCATTCATCATGAAATTTGCACACAAAGTAAAGGGCAACAGACATTTTCAAATTATGTCAAAAACTGAAAAACGATACAAGGTTTTCTTGCAACAGCAGCGAAATACAGTCATGATATTCTGCTCTAGCAGTAATGTTGGCCACCTGACTTCCTTTTGGGCCCCACATTTCAAACAGCCTGCTGTGAAGAATTCGTCCCAAAGTGCCTGTAGTTTCTAAAGGTTCCTCCCACCTTCAAGTTACATCATCAGAAGGTGGTTTTCTCAGTTGTTGAACTAGAACATTTCCCTTTAAAGGCTACTGCTACCCCGCTGTGGGATGTGAGTTGGCATGTTTACAACAGATTTAGTGATTGTTACGTTTTTTGTTTTGACTGGACTTTTGCGCAATGTTAGCGTTCAGAAGGCTGTGTCCTAAACCACATACTGCTATAGGCTTAATATACCTGCTATTTAATGTGGTAATATGCCATTTTGGACTCAGCCAGAGCATTGAACTGTTTACTGAACGCTTCCTTTGACTGTTTCGATGAATCGAGCTTTCAATTCAGTGATTCACGTAAACTTTACTCTCATAACTTTCATACACAGTTAGACTGGATTGAGGGAGTTAGTGAACTACTTCTACTGACTAACGGAGCCGGACTCAAAATGTGCAAAGCTCAAACAGAAAAGGGAGATTAAATATGTGAATTTCAAATCTTGTAATTGTGTTACGTTACAAGGGGAATGACACTGATTTTTCAAAAGTTCTCCATAATTAAATATATAAGATGTAAACAATCATTCAGAGTGGTTTGGTGTGAAACGCTCTGTTCTAGAGAAAATTACTGAGTCAAAACTGTTCACAGTGGTGGTGATAGGAACCAGACGTCCACCTCTAAAAGCTCCCTCACAGGATGTTATTAGAAGAAATGGTTATGAATTCACTGCCTGATGACGGAAACACTGTTTTACAATAATTTTAAGAAGGTATTAGCTTAAAATGTATTTTAACCCATTTATTTAATCAATTCATGGTGGAGGGATACATGCCGGGTGCTGTGAAGCAAAATAGTCCCCAAAGAAATTTGATTTTCCACTATTTTCCATCATCAACATTCCATATAAACCCAGAAGACTCGTGTAGGTTCACTGGTGGTTCTGGATAGTAAATAAAATGTCTATATTTGTGTTGTAGTCATGGCGACCCCTGGTTCCTATCACCACCACTGTAAAGACATCTGAACCATTTCACACCAAACCACTCTGAATCACTCTGATTACAGCTCAACCACTCAATTAGGAATATTTTTAAATGGGTGGATGTCCCCTTTAACCGTGACTGCACTAGAAATCTACTCGTGCTGTCCGAGTTTTAACACGGGCACAAACGTTACAATAAAAATGGCACTTGTGAATCGATTCGGCCAGTTAATTAAAAAGGAACCGATTCAAATGAACGATTCATTCACGAGTCAGCTCCTTGAATGCGCCGAGCGGTTCGTTCAAGCGGGCACGTGACCTCGAACTCGCTTGGCAACACGTCGTAAGCGTCGCTAAGGAGGAGATCACGTGATCTCGACTTGCCTGGTTACCGTAGAAAGAAAGCGTCGCCAAGGAGACGGCGGAACCGGGCCCGAGCGCGCGATGAGTTCCAAATCTTTGATGTTTTAGCCGTTTTCGCGCGCGGAGAGGGTCGAAGACTCGAGGAGCGCGAGCGGAGCGAACCGCACTGCAGTGCTCCGGTAAGTCCGCACGCGAGCTTAGCGCGCGGTTCAACTCACGAGTCTGAGGTCGGCTTCCTATTCGCCAGCTTCTTGTTGGAATTTTCCCGTTCCACCTTAAATGGCGCAGCAGTTAAGGTGGAATGGGAGAAGTAGAACAAGAAGGCGCCTGAATAGAACAGCTGCACCATTTAAGGTGGAACGGGAAAGTTGAACAACAATATAAGTGCTGCACCATATAAGGTGGAACGGGAAAGTTCCAATAAGAATGTAAGTGCTGCACCATTTAAGGTGGAACGGGAAAGTTCCAATAAGAATGTAACTGCTGCACCATTTAAGGTGGAACGGGAAAATTCCAACAAGAAAGTAAGTGCTGCACCATTTAAGGTGGAACGGGAAAATTCCAAGAAGAATGTAAGTGCTGCACCATTTAAGGTGGAACGGGAAAATTGAGTCTGCAGTCAGAGCGCGCGGACACGGGGCGTCTCGAGCGCCGGGCTCGGACGCTCTAATGCGATGAGACGCTAATGCAGCTAATAGGATTCAGGGCCTTTCCGCCCTGCGGCTAAAGTGGAGCACAGAGCGAGCCTAAGGGCAACTCCACCCATGTTTCAAAATCTCTGCCTAATTCAGTGTTTGAGGTGTAAACAGAGTCATTCTGAGTGGTTTGGTGTGAAATGGTTGATTGTACACACTTGAAAAAGACGGTTCTTCAAGGGTTCTTTAGTAAAGAGAATGGTTCTATATAGAACCATGAATTCTAAATCGTCTAGTCTGCAGTGGTGGTGATAGGAACCAGGGGTCGCCATGACTACAACACAAATATAGACATTTTATTTACTATCCAAAACCACCAGTGAACCTACACGAGTCTTCTGAGTTTATATGGAATGTTGATGATGGAAAATAGTGGAAAATCCAAGTTTTCTTTGGGGACTATTTTGCCTCACAGTGCCCTACATATTATGAATCCCTCCACCATTAATGGATTTTAAGGCCAAAATCTTGTCAAAACTATCGTAAAACAGTGTCTCAGTCATCAGGCAGTGAATTCACCACCATTTCATGTAGTAACTTTCTGTGAGGGGGCTTTTAGAGGTGGATGTCTGGTTCCTATCACCACCACTGTGAACAATTCTGACTCTGTAAGTTTCTCTAGAACAGAGCGTTTCACACCAAACCACTCTGAATGACTCTGCTTACATCTTAACTACTTAATTATGCAGAAATTTTGAAAAATCAGTGGAGTTGCCCTTTAAAGAGGGACAGAACTCACTTCAGTCTGCTGTTAGTGACGCTCCTGCAGTAAACAGGGGACTGTAGACTCTCCAATTGTGAGGATTATAAGTGCTTAATCTGGTTAAACTGTTCAAACGGTGTCAATGTTTTGCACAGTTAAATACTGAATATGTGAGCAGATCTTTTCAAGTCCAGAGTCGACTCCGAGATTTGATTCCATACAATTAGTCAATCAATCAATCAATCAATCAATCTGTCAATTAGTCAGCCTTTATCGACTCAGAAGTACATTGGCTTACAGCGTAGCCTAGCAAGTTAAAAAGTAATTAAAAAAGTCATTTAAAAATATCCTGCGATGGACTGGCGACCTGTCCAGGGTGTATCCTGCCTTCCGCCCAATGACAGCTGGGATAGGCTCCAGCACCCCGCCGCGACCCAGAAGGATAAGCGGTTTAGATGATGTATGTATGTATTTAAAAATATTAAAAAGTAATTTAAATTAAATTTAGTCAAGTAAAACAAGTCACGACTGAATGAACAAAGAACATTTATATAAAATATGTAATAATACAAATTAAAAGTAAATTTCAAAAAGAACTAAGATAACAAACAATAACAAAAACAAAAAAAACATTACAAATTAAATCATTCAGTAAAATAAAATAGAATTAACGTCAAGTAAAGGTGGTTGGAGGTGGTTAGAAATGAGAGGTTTAATATGGTGGAGTGACACCAGCGAGTGGCGCTGCAGAGTCTCCTGCAGTGTATTCCAGTTCGCTGTTCACTGCAGCTGAAAGCAGATTTCCCCAGGTCAGTAAAAGCTCTGAGCTCAGTCACTTGAGCGAGTCTGATAAACACTGTTATTTACAGAGAGTGTAGACGTGATGTACACGTATCACGTCTACTCCAGTCCAGGAAATAACACACAGGGGAGATCTGGCTCTCCTGCTCTGTAGGCATCGGTTATCTTCATTTTCAGATCCTCAGCCAGCTGCTCAGAGGAGCTGCACAAAGTTTGAAGAGTCAGAGAATTTATTACAGTCTAGCTGTGTTTAAAACTGAGCCCTGTTCACTAGTTAGCTCACTATTTTGGGGTTCCACCATTTTGTAGTGATGTCTAGAAACACCAGAAGATCCAGCACACTCAGACAATCCCACAGTGCACTGCAACAAGTAGAGTACAACCGATATACCCTAGCCCAGGGGTTAAGAAGAGTCATTTTGTCCTTTCAACAAATATCAAAGATATTTTTGTCTGTTTCACCATCTTGGCTGTAAGTGTGTCTCAGTATGTGCTGATGTACTAATACAGGCCAAAAACTGTAATATAAACAAAAACGCAGACTGACTTTGCTCTGCTTTAAGCTTTAGCTCAGCTATGGCCGCTTTTCTCGCATCTCTGGCAGGGAAACTCCGCAAAAGTAGAACAGTTTCTTATAAAATGTCTCTCATTGTTCGAAGAGCTGCATGTTGCCGACCCCTGCACTAGCGGGGGATACCCACAATGCACTGCGTTGTTCATAAGTAATGTGCAAACCCGTATAACACCAGTGTCTGAAATTATTTACAACCATCACGAATTCTGTTCTCTGTAATAGTGATGGCTCTATGTAGTGATCCAGACTTTTGAACGTAGCGTACAGTGATTAGGGGGCTATTTTGGACATGGCTGGTAGACTCCTAATGACCTGCCTAACCAGTCCTAACGAGTCAATTAAGGCCTAACGATTTCATTAAGTTCTAAGACTTCACACACACTTCTGCACATGCACTTGTTTTTAATGGTTTTCTGCAGAAACCTTGTTTATTACTCATTAAAAGTGAGAAATATGTGTTTAAATGTGTTAAAGGTTGCGGGTGAGAGGAGTGGGCGGAGTGGACGGTGCTGTTTGAGATGACTGCAGTTTGGTGAGAACGCGACCACTCACCTGGCCGGCTCTGGTGTGAGTGACCGCAGCCATGGGCAAACTCCAGAGCAAGTTCCGCCGCCGCTCTGACCTCTACAAGTGAGACACCGCTGTCCATACACGCTTACATGTTTTTAAACATTCATAAACATTTTGTTTTTACTTTTTGTCATAATTTATTTTTATTATAATAAAACATAAAATATAAAAGTACCTTTTCAGCAGTGCTTTTATTTTGTAACTTCATTGTGTTACTCTGCGTATCACGCTGTGCTACTCTAAACTCTTTTATTTCTTTATTAGTCTCACCTGTGATTATCATTCATCAATTTTTACTTATTTTTTCATGTCTATTTCATGTCTTTTATGTTCTTATAACTTGTGCAAAACACTTTGCATTACAGACATTTGTGTAAACGTTGCTATATAAATGATTGTTACCTGTGCAGGGCCAAGGAGGGGGCGGAGCCTGCCCCTGTGCCTCAGGTGGTGCAGTATGAACCAGCCCACTCTGGCGCTATTAACTGTGTTACCTGTCTGACCTCTGACCTCTGTGTGTCAGGTGGGATTGACCAGGTGAGTGGAAAAGAGCATAGAGTGCTGGAAGTGAGAGAGTGGGGTTAAAGTGAGCTGGTGAGAAAGTGGGCGGAGTTAGAGTGCCATTGGTGAGCTATTTAGCATAAGTATTTTTCTCATGCTTTGTAAGGATTTTGAGGTTTAAATTAAGCTATATATTGGTTATAAAGTGTATGTATATGCGTTTTGAAGTGTATATTAAGCTTCATATTGCTTATAAAGTAAGTATAAAGCTATGTCCAGGGTATGAAATGTATATAAAGCTATATATTAGTTATAAAGTGTGTATAAAGCTGTGTCTGGGTTATGACGTGTGCATGCTCTAATCCAGGCCGTTATGGTTTATGACTGGAGAGCTGGGAAGCCCTGCAGATCTTTTCATGGCCACAGCAAGGAAATCACCAAGGTAACTTGCAGGAGTAAAAACTTATTAATGTCTGCTAACAGTCTTCTTAATATGTCACAACATGTTTTGAGCTGTTATTATCATACATCCATATGAGTATCAATACACAACATGATTCTACACAGCGAGAGAGAAGAAGTCTGGCCATTCACTCACAACACCAGCAGGACAGTTAGCAGAGTAAGCTATTATTAAGGGAAGGCAATATGATGATATTTTATACGCTTTCCTGTGTATTTCATGGATATCGTCAGTACCTAAGGAACACTGACTAACTACGTGTATTTTTAGATGTGGCAGTAAAGGTTCTATTTTGTGTATTCCAACTTATTTAAATTAATCTACTAAAAAAAAAACTAAATATCGTGATACTAAATATCCTGAAAATGCTCTGTTGTAAACATAACATTTTTCCATATCGCCCAGCCCTAGCTAGCATTACATACTTGTGATCTGTAAGAAATAATATTATTTTGCAGCAGAAAGCATTTCTTTAGTGGCTTAAAAATCTTGCTCACTTTCCAGTTCACCGACACAAATAGCCAATTGTTTTAAGTTGTTTCATGTTTAATGATGAAGGTTAAATAGTTGATGTTGTTGCTTCTGCTCTCCTGCATCACTGACACAGTGCGGTGTTGCCAGATTGGGAGGGATCCCACAGATCAGCCTTTTAATAAAATAATTAAATGAAAATAACTGTTTCATAACTGTGTAGTGTTTTAAGTTTCATTAAAAGGCGTACATAAAAAACAGTGTAATGAAATAGAATTTATGCAACAGTACAACAGCAAATTAACAGTAATAATTATTTAAAAGGACAACAATAATAATAAATAGGGGTGTAACGATACATCGCGACACGATACATTGCGTTGCAAAAATGTGACGATGTGCATCGCGGAGATGGATGACAACAAGTACGTTCTGTTTATTATGCCATCTAATGCAATCACATTTTTGAACACCAGAGGGTGCAGTTGATTTTACCCACACCAGCACATCATACATCATGCTCCCATACACCACAGTCTTTAGCCTCAGTTGGTGTTTTTTATTGCAAATCACACGAGGCCGTTTTCTGTAGTCTATAATGACAGATTTCAGCTTTTGCTGAACGCGCTGGAGCCCAAGTACAGAGATCCGTCTCGTCCGCGCTTCAGTCGCTCTGTTTTATCAGCCCGGTACAATGAAACAAAAGCAAACGTGATGCAAACTTTCAAAGAGGCAGACAGCGCAGCAATAACAACAGTAGGGTGTGTTTCGAGGGCTACCCAGCCCACTTTCCAAAATCTTTAGAAAAAAGGAATATTTCCACCTGGATATTTAATATATGCTGAAGCTACAATAGAATATTTTGTTTGTAGAACAGAAATCCATATTCATCAGACCAGGATACGTTTTTCACTCCTCAACTGTCCAGTTTTGGTGACCCCCACTGCAGCCTCAGCTTTCTGTTCTTTGCTGACAGAAGTGGAACCCAACATGGTCTTCTGCTGTTGTAGCCCATCCACCTCAAGGTTTGATGTGTTGTGCATTCGGAGATGCTTTCCACTCAATACAGTTGTACAGAGTGGTTATCTGAGTTACTGTAGCCTCTCAGCTCGAACCAGTCTGGCCATTCTCCACTGACCTCCCTCATTAGATAATGAGATAATGAATGAGTAGAGGTGCAGGTGCTCCTGATAAAGTGCTTGGTGAGTGTATATTTGTGGATACTGATCATCTATATTGAATAATATGAAGAATAACGTCATGGTAAGATTTTTGGCTCCATCATCCAGCAACAAATTGAAGATTAATTACACATCCTTAAGCAAAACTGTGTTTGTGTGTCCAGCTGACCTGCTTTACGGGCAGCACGTGGATCTTCAGTGCATCGCGGGATAAAACCGTGCTGATGTGGGACTTCGCAGGAGGGTCGGACCCCATCCAGACGTTCTGTGGACATGAGCTCGTCATCAACGGAGTCGCCGTCAGCCCAGGTCAGCCACACACAAACAGACTTTGCTGACTCAGAAACTCTTTAACATCATTAAAGGGTTGAGATTCTACATTTTTCTTCCTCATCACCTCAACATAAACAGGTGTGGCTGAACTGTTGTAGGCTAAAAGGGCTGTTGTATGTTTGTTCATGGTTGTGACATCATAAAATGGGCTGTTTTTGTAGTTTAGTTGCCATATGTAGACTGTATGGACCGGGAGTGAACTGTACACTTAGTTAACGTACTGCAGGACATTCTGTTTTTCTATTATTGGCCCTTTAATAACACTGAATGCGTCGTGTATGTGATGCTGTGATGTTTCGTTTGTGTTGCAGACGGAACGAAGCTGTGCACCGGCTCCCGTGATAACTCCATGTGCCTGTGGGACATCGAGACCGGAAAGTGTTTACAGAAAAACACCATCTCACGCAACCTGGTGAGAGAAAGATACCTTACACACTACATTACCCACAATCCTTTACCTCGCATTTGATGCTAATCCCTTGTTTAACCCTCTCAGGTCAACAGTGTCGTATGTGACATTAAGAGACGTTGTAGATAAAAGAATAAATATTTTGTGAATGCTGCATGCAGGAAATGTACTTTCATTTTGCCTGGAAAGGTAGCATTGTTCTGGCTAGTCAGAAACACAGCCTCTGATTGGTCTATGAGTCAGGAACTCAGCCTCTGATTGGTCGACAAGTCAGAAACACAGCCTCTGAGTGGTCTATGAGTCAGGAACACAGCCTCTGATTTGTCTACGAGTCAGGAACACAGCCCCTGATTGGTCTACGAGTCAGGAACACAGCCCCTGATTGGTCTATGAGTCAGGAACACAGCCACTGATTGGTCTACGAGTCAGGAACACAACCTCTGATTGGTCTATGAGTCAGGAAGACAGCCTCTGATTGGTCTATGAGTCAGGAACACAGCCTCTGATTGGTTTACAAGTCAGGAACACAGCCTCTGATTGGTCTACGAGTCAGGAACACAACCTCTGATTGGTCTACTAGTCAGAAACACAGCTTCTGATTGGTCTATGTGTCAGGAACACAGCCTTTAATTGGTCAACGAGTCAGAAACACAGCCTCTGATTGGTCTACGAGTCAGGAACACAACCTCTGATTGGTCATCGAGTCAGGAACACAGGCTCTGATAAGTCTATGAGTCAGGAACACAACCTCTGATTGGTCTACGAGTCAGGAACACAACCTCTGATTGGTCATCGAGTCAGGAACACAGGCTCTGATTAGTCTATGAGTCAGGAACATAACCTCTGATTTGACGTTGTGTACTACATCATTGACCTGAGAGGGTTAACTAAATCTGTGGACTGAAGTCCTGAGCTGCATCCCAAATCATGCACCTCTGCTCTAAAGAACAGCTGAAACAGAGCTACTGAAAGTTAACATGCAGCTGCAGTGTGACAGGGAAACTCTATAGTCTATGAAGGCAGTTTATGAAATGAAATGAAAAATGAATTGACCACAAAATATTTCAACTCACTCTGCTGAGCTGAGCTAAACATTGTGTAATGTGGTCAAGCAAGCTCTGTTTCCAGCAGCTAAAGCAACGCTAGCACAGTCACAGACAGCCAACCTCAGCTTGGGTTTTCTGTTCCTGCTGTATGTCCACAAATTCCAGTCTGGATTTGATGCTGCTTCGAAAGTCTAAGCTTTAAATCCTTCATGAAATCTTCTGGTTTGAGGTGTTTTGTTTTAAGCGTGTTCTTTGTAGGGGGTGTGTGAACTTTCATGTTAGCTACATAGATAATCAACCAAACATGGAATTTGACCAGGGGTTCCATCACTTTTGCATACAACTGTATCACACATCTCACCTGTCTCTCTCTGTCTCAGGTAACTCATGTGTGTTGGGTTCCAGGAGGAACATCAATAGTCCAGACCTCAGAGGACAAAACCATCAGGTGAGATGTTACAGCAGAGCTCTTAGTGCGGTTTGTTAGAACGCTGAGAACGCTGCCATGTGAACTCTGGTGCAGTTTGGTTCAAATATGAATGCAAAATCAATTAAAGTCTTCTAAACAGATCAAACACAGAATAAACCGCCGTTCTCTCAGTAGACCTGCTTTGGTTCCTGCAACAGATTAACAACATGCTTCCTCTTGTGGCTCTAGACTAGAGGTCTGTACAGGACTGATTTTTCAGTCCCACTCTCACAAGATTTCACAGAAAATCTGCACCATTTGTCCTGCTTCCCCCCGCAACCTAAACATTTTGTCCCCCTCCCGCCCGCTGTTCTGTATAGCCGGTTTCCATCTGTGTTAGTCACGATTGAAAACGACTGCCATATGTCACAGTTGCCTTTATTGTTGTATATTCTCCTTTATTAAGGGCACTTTCCAGAGCTGTGTCTGACTGACTGTCTGAAGGCTCTGCTGTTTCTGTAGCCTAAAAGAAAGCAATTTGTCTGTTGTTCACATGCCTTCGCAACTATTTCGAATGGATTTATTAATTTTTGTTATTTTGCTGTCAGACATTGTTAATATGTGCTAATTATTAAGTGATTGTTATCATTTTATATTGGCTATTCATTAATTTGCAGGATTTCTCAGTTCGGGTTTGCTGTTTCTGCTGAGTGTCTATGGAAATACTGAGTTCTAGGCTGGATTTGATTTAGTAATTTGCAGAATTTGTCTACACGGCAGCTCAGTAACAGACAGGTGACCTCAGCTCCTGCACACACTGTGCTGGTTTACTCTTGTTCATGACACTGAACTATTTCAAGAATATCACAAGACATCCATAGAATATTACAAGACATCCCTAAAGCAAGACATATGTAAAACTCACAAGCTCAGTTAAGCTAGAGGCAGCATTATGGCTGGTTTTGTCACCAAATATGTCATAAAGTCTGCCCTTATATAAATACATATATATATATATATATATATATATATGTATATATGTGTGTGTGTGTTTATGTATATGTGTGTTTTCAGAGTGTGGGACAGCCGTAGCTGGCAGGTAATGAACACATTTCCTGCTAAGCAGTACATCCAGACTCACTGTGATATCAGCCCGAACTGCAACCATCTACTGTCCAGCAGCAACGGCTTCCAGGGGCAGGGCTGCGAGGCCACGGTCAGTCTCATTATTTATTTAAGTGTATTGGCTGAGTAATGCAGGTGGGCTGTGGCTCATCACTGTAATGTTTTTAGTCAACCTGAAATCAAAACCTTTTTAACTTGTTAGTTTGTAGTAATTATCATTGTTGAATGGTATGGAAAGCTATATGGTGGCTGTACATTAAGGTTTTGTGTTTGTGATTTCTGATTACTGTGTGTTTAAATGTATATGTTGATGTACAGAGCGTCTGTCTGTCTGTCTGTGTGTTTTTCTGTCTGTCTGTCTATGTGCCTGTATATAAAGCTGTGGGACCTGAGGCAGCCGGGCTGTAAGGTGGTGGAGTACAGAGGACACATCCAGACCACGGCCTGCTGCGTCTTCCTGCCGCCCAGCATCGGCTCGCCTGCACTCGTCGCTTCAGCATCGTTCGACAGTTCCATCAAAATCTGGGACCAGAACACGGCAGGTAACACACACACACACACACACACACACACACACACACACACACTAGGGCTGAATTCTTCATTTCTCCAGTAAAGTAAAATACAGTCATATGCAAAAATTTAAAGGAACACTATATGATATATTTACTGTACTAAATCATAAAATGGCCATGATGTGTCATCAGAGATTAAGGAAACTAATTTCTCAGTGCCACAGCCAGTATGATCTTCAGAGAACACACTTAAATGTGACATTTTCTTCTAAATTTAGCGCACAATTTGTACGTAATTGCTTATAACATATTAGATAAAAATAAAACATGAATTTTTTGCACAGACTACATTTTACATTCAGCAGATAAACAGAAATTGTGCATTAAAATGTGCAGGAGTGTGTTGTTCTCATATCAGGTCTAGTGAATTTAGTTCCGTTCAAGTGAATTGAATTCAGTTCAATTCAGTTCAAATCAAACCAATTCAGTTTGGCTTATTTTCACTGAATTTGAATCTGTTTATATCAGTTCAACTCAACTGCAAAGTGCAGTTCTATTCAATTCAGTTCAGTTCGATTCAGTTCAGTTCAAGTCAAATTTCAATTCTGTTTGATTCAATTTAATTCAGTTCAGGTCAAGTCAGTTTACATTCAATCAACTATATAAACAACTCAGTTAAATTCAAGTCAAATTTCAGTTCAAATCAAATAAGCTCAATTTAAGTCAAATCAGTTCAAGTCATTTCACATCTGTGGGGTTTAAATCGGTTCAGTTCAATTAAGTTCAGTTGACATTCAGTTCAGTTGAATTGATGTCTCTCTCTCTCTCTCTCTCTCTCTCTCTCTCTCTCTCTCTCTCTCTCTCTCTCTCTCTCTCTCTGTAGCCTGTTTGTGTACTCTCTCTCTCGATGGTTCTGGTCCATTGGTGTCTTTGGCTCCGTGTGACTCCAGCAGCCTCCTCTGTGCCAGTTTTAATACAGGACTTCACCAGCTGAACCTCTCCCGCGGAGCCGCGCCCATCCTGAAGGAGATCGCCCGCTTCTGACCTCCGTTCACGCTGAGGGAGATCGCCCACTTCTGAACTCCTGCCACCCCCATGCTGAGGGTGATCGCCCACTAACCCCACTACCCCACCCTGAGGGTGATCGCTTACTACCCCTACTACCCTTACTACCCCCACCCTGAGGGTGATCGGCTGCTTCTAACCCCCACTACCCCCACCCTGAGGGTGATCACTTACTACCCCCACTACTCCCGTGCTGAGGGTGATCGTCCACTAACCCTACTACCCCACCCTGAGGGTGATCGCTTACTACCCCCACTACCCCACCCTGAGGGTGATCGCTTACTACCCCTGCTACCCCCACCCTGAGGGTGATCGCTTACTACCCCCGCTACCCCCACCCTGAGGGTGATCGCTTGCTACCCCTGCTACCCCCACCCTGAGGGTGATCGCTTACTACCCCCGCTACCCCCACCCTGAGGGTGATCGCCTGCTTCTGACCCCCACTACCCCCACCCTGAGGGTGATCGCCTGCTTCTGACCCCCACCACCCCCAGACTGAGGGTGATAACCCAATTATAACCCCCCACCACCCTAAAATAAACCCATTGACTAACTGCTAATGCTAATGGATAGAGCTAAATCACTGCCTAGAGAGTTTGTCACATGGAGCAGGTAGAGACAACTGACTCAGGACACACACACAGTGACCATAAGGCAGGCGTGCCCAAACTATTTGTCTTGAGTTGGACAGTGTGTAGTGTGAGGGCCAAAAAGGCCAAATAAAGAGGGTAGGTTTCAGAAATATATTTTATAACATTACACTATATTTTGTTACAAAAATACTTAAAAAACTAATTTGAACGGAAAATAAGAATTTTGTAAGTTATATATAGTATAAAAACATAGTATATACTGTATATATTGGGTGAGTGGGGTGGGGCTAACTTTCTGGACACCCGCACAATTTGGGCAGCCCTGCTGATAGGAGACACTGCTGTAATCTCCACACAGGTGTAAGCTAGAAGTTTCACCTTTACTATATTATTTAATGTTAAACAAGTCCTAAGTGGGAAAATGTAACCAAATAAAACAGAGAGTGATGCAACAAAAACAGGCCTGGAGCTTAAATTATAGAAAATAACCACATTAAATCACAATATTGGCAGTAAAAATAGACATTTTCTAATGTCCACCAAACTCTATAACTGTAGTTCTCATTTTAACCTTTAGAAGTCACAGTTACAGCCGGCGGTAACAGCCATGTTGTAATTTTGTGTGAATAATTTCTGATTCACTGACTTCGGTGTTCCAGTGTACTTATTCTGTCTTTTATTTTTAGCAGTCGTCACATTTCCAGGGAAGCTATTTTTGATTGGTGGTTTCTGTTCCAGTAGCAACCAAATTAGGCTCTTGCTTCATCTCTTTGAAAAAGAAAAGGGATTAGTTTACAGTGAGAATGGGGATGTTGCATGAAAGTATGTCTACTAATTAACTTAAACACTGTTATTCACCAACACCAGCAACTCAAACTGCGGCCTAAAACTGCCTAAGCCTCTAAACTACCACACTGGACAGAGCCTGCTGGTTTGTGTGGGCTACTGTGGTGATGTCAGTCTTCTATTGATAGTTCAGGGCATAGCCGTCTTAGTTACCATGTGGCATTAGTCATATTTCAACTCCTAAACGACTTTGCAATTCAGGACATCTGGTGACGTTTGGAGGAAAAATGTCCAGCGAATCAGCTTTGGAACATTTTTGCTTACCACAGTTTGCAATAGCAGCAGTTTTCAAAATTTTCCCATAGGGAGAACCAGCTAAGACGCGAATTTCCTTATATGGGCATGACGGCGTCTACAGAATGTACTGTACAGGTCTATAGGCCACTGTAGTCGTGCATCATTCTGTAGTCTGTTATGCCCATATTAGGAACTCTGGGTCTGAACTCCATTTCTCTGTGGCCAGAATGAATGGGGTCTATGAAAAATCGCTCTTTGGTATATAAAAATGTTTTGTCCTGTGTACATATTTCTCCCGAATATCACTGGATCCTCTGCGTTATGAGGTCGTTAAAGAGCCTTAATGCTAATATTGCTACATGGAAGCTAAAGCTAGGTGGGATCTCTAGCTTACAGCTCTAAAATTACCCCCCAGGTCAGACTGGGGGGGGTTTACACTCACACATACTAACACATATAAATGTCCATACACTGTCTGAAGGACGGGAGTGCTGAGAAATATCAGTACCACTCATTCCTGCACTGTGAGCAGAGACTCTGGACCAAACTCTTGAAGAGTCAGTCATCGAAGAACATTCTGGATAATCACACTGGATGAAGTGAGAGTTTAGAGAAAAAATCTGATGTACACAGCGCCCCCCACCACCACTCTTACCCCAGATGTAGTCGATCAACCAAGACATGTTTGGTGTGTGAAGTTTTCTTCTTTAGTTTTGCACCAGAGCACCGAGGCTAATGTAGCTAACAAGTAATGGAAGCTTATAGATGATAGGTTAGCATTGTGCTAACTGCACATTTAGGTCATCAGAAACTCGCCTCAAACCTCACTCACCCTGTATGACATACTGTTGTTTATAAAAATGGTCAAAACTACGGAGATGACCGATACTGTTTTTTTTAGCTATGCTAATCCAGTCTAGCCATGTTTATAGACAACAGTGACTCATACAGTGTCAGAAACCACATCATCAAGTCTATTAGAGATTACTTGAACAAAATTTCCTCAGATTTTTCAAAATCTCTGCATAATTCAGTGTGTGTGATGTAAACAGTGATTCAGAGTGGTTTGGTGTGAAATGGTTCACATGTCTTTACAGTGGTGGTGATAGGAACCAGGGGTTGCCATGACTACAACACAAATATAGACATTTTATTTACTGTCCAAAACCACCAGTGAACCTACACGAGTCTTCTGGGTTTATATGGAATGTTGATGATGGAAAAATAGTGGAAAATAAGTTTTCTTTGGGGACTATTTTGCCTCACAATGTCCTGCCTGTATCCCTCCACCATGAATAGATTTATAAAATATATGTTTTAGGTCAAAATCTTCTCAAAACTGTTGTAAAATGATGTCTCAGGTGTCTCAGGCTTTCTGCGAGGTCGCTTTTACAGGCGGTAAACTCCTTTAGAGGCTTTACGCCTAGTAGCCATTAGCTTCCATTACTTACTAGCTGCATTAGCCTTGTAGCTCCAGTGCTAAAAATACAGAAGCAAAGCTCAGACTCCGTACAAGTCCTGGCTGATCAGCTACATTTGGGGTAAGGAAGGAAATGGTACATCTGATTTTTCCCCAGATCTGTCACTTTAAGAGTCAACCGCTGAGGAATAATCACTGTGGATGGAGGAAAAGATCCCTGAGCTTTTCGGCTTCAGCTGAAACGTTTCCTGACTGGAGAACACTTGATCCTTTCTACAGCAAACAGAATGTACATCTAATGTGAAACTTGAAGAACATCTGCTTGAAATGTTTCAAAAAGCACACCAAAGAATTTGAACCTGCTAGCGAGGAACCAGCAGCCTTTTTCTTACTTTCTAACTCTTTATGCAAATTGCCAGCAGGCCGCTGACGGAGAAGCGGGCGGCCTGCTTACCTGCAGAGGCAGACAGTAAGCATGATTCAGCGCAGACTGTACAGTGTGCCTGTATTTGTTTGCGTACGTGGTGGTATCATTATCGTCGCTCGATCTTTGCATCTTTCTTTGGCTCTTTGCATACTGACCACTAAAGCACACAGGTGACCACACAAACACAGGACACACACAGGAGCGTACGCACACACGCGCAGTCCACCCCCACACTCGACAACAGCAACGCAGCACGGTTAGCGCTGGAGGAAATGGAAACTCTGCTGGAAAGTCTTTCTTTATCAGCCTGTTATCTGTTACACAGCTTTAAAAACACACTAACGCAGTCATGCTACCGAATGCTGCCAGCGCTGCTGCTGCATGTTTTATCAAACACTTCACAGCCCAACGTCCAGGAAGACAACACCAGCTGAGTTCCAGCTGAGTTTACACGAGTTTCTGACGCTGTGACAGACAGTCATCTATTAAAACGGACAAAAGGATGTCACCCTAAAAAGAGTAGCATCAGTTTTGCAGCCTGATTTTTGAAAAGATGAACTTTTTCCCAATATTGAGAGCATCAGCAGCAGAGTGATGCTAATTGGTATAAGCTCTGGGTTCTTGTTAGCAACATTAGCTTCTGTGTAAAACTGCAGAAGCAAATTTTAGAAAGCCTATTAACACTTGATCTTTGTGTTAAATTATGCTAATGTAAAGCATGGTTTAATGCTGTAAGAAGGCTATTAAAACACTTGATGCTAGCATTAAAGCACGGTTTAATGCTTTAGGAAGGCTGTTAACTCTTGATGTTAGCATTAAAGCTAACGTTAGCTAATGTTAAGGCACAGTTTAATGCTTTAGGAAGGCTATTAACACTTGATGTTAACATTAAATGATGCTGGTATTACTGTTTAATGCTTTAGGGGGGCTATGAACACGTTAGCATTAAATGATGATATTGTTAAGGCATGTTTTAATGTTTTAGGAAAGCTAACACTTGACATTTAAGTACTTTCTGAAACTATTTTTTATTTTCATCATGTCTGTCCGTCACTCTCTTCCCAGCTGTTCTCATGGTAATTGTGTAAATTTGATTATATACTGAACTATTTGTTTAACAGTGGTTGCATTTTGGTTTAAATCCCAAAAAAAGACTTTTTCTTCTCCTCTAATTTGTATTTTCAAATGCACCGATTGCCGACTGATGATCAAATTTGTCAAAATGTGTGAAGTTTTGTAAAATAAATTCAGACTGAATGACTCTTAATCAGCTGTACAGGCCTGTTTTGTGTTTCTGGTTGAATTTGCATACTGCTGCCTGCTGGCCGTGATGTAAATTACAGCAGGGTTTTATGGCAAAACGCCTTTGAGGTCCACCAGTTCAAACCACAGGACACTTTTTTTCCACTTCCCCTCAGTTCATTTTAAATGAGCTCTGTCCCAGAGAAGGTGGCAGCGTTTCTGGATCCTGTTTATATTTGGTTTCTTCTTTGTGTTTTAGAGTTTTAACTTGCATTTGTGGATGCAGTGATGAACTGTTTTTACAGACAGTGGTTTTCAGAAGTGTTTCTGAGCCCATGCAGTGATTTCCTCTACAGAATCATGTCTGTTTTTAATGCAGTGCTGCCTGAGGGCCCAAAGATCACGGCCAGCAAATAGTGGTTTTTGGCCTTGTCCCTTACATACAGAGAATTCTCCAGATTCTCTGAATCGTTTAATGTTATTCTGTACCGTAGATGATGAAAAGCAAAAGTTCTTTTGTAGTTTATGTTGAGAAACGTTATTCTTGAATTGTTGCACTATATGATCATGCAGTCTTTCACAGAGTGGTGAACCCCTCCTCATCTTTACTTCTGAAAGACTGAAAGCCTCTCTGAGATGCTCTTTAATACCCAATCATGTTACTGGCCTGTTGTCAGTTAACCACCCAGTGTTTTTTTAGCAATAAACAACTTTACCAGCCTTTTGTTGACCCCGTCCCAACTTTTTTGGAACGTGTTGTTGGCATAAAATTCAAAATGGTCAAATATTTTTCAAAAAACAATAAAATTTCTCAATTTCAACATTTGATTTGTTGTCTTTGTATTATTTTCAATGAAATATAGAGTTTAAATGATTTGCACATCATTGCATTTTGTTTTTATTTACCTGACGTCTACAAAAGCAGCGCATTTTATTCCGGTAATTTGAAAAAAATAAATAAATATATACATACATTAATTAATTCATCTGCCCTGCGATGGACTGGCGACCTGTCCAGGGTGTATCCTGCCTTCCGCCCAATGGCAGCTGGGATGGGCTCCAGCACCCCACCGCAACCCAGAAGGATAATCGGTTTAGATGATGTAGTGTATGTGTGTGTGTGTGTTATTAACTAATTAATTCATTCATCATCATAACTGCTTACTCCAGATAGGGATTGAGGGGATGTATGTAGATACATACATACATACATAAATAAATGACAGCGCAGATGTGTGTTCAGGTAGATGTTTTGAAGTTACCAAACTAACTACATAAATAATATTATGTTAACAGGTATAAGTGACTGTGGTCTGCTTACACTACCAGCAATTATGAGCTACCACAGCCTAAACTTGTAACACATTTGAATTTGTTCCGGATACGGATTATGGAATACCTGATATCAGATCAGTGCTAGCTTTACTTTCATGGTATCCATTGGTTGTAACTGTGCTGAAATACTGAGCTGAAGCTTATGGCCTTCTCAACATTTTGTCTGTAGAAAAGGACTTCAGGAGCTGGACTAAAGGCCTTACACATTAGATTAACTACCAACATATTAGGAAAGAATCAACAAATCATGTTTTGATTTCTAGAACACATAGATACATCACTGACTGTGAACACAGCCACAGTTAGTTGTTAGGAATGGAAAACAGCGGTGGCAGCTCTGTATCTAATGCTAAATAAAACGGAAATCTTTGAAAGTAGCAGAATGCAGTATGGACGACACAGAAGCAAGGAAAGACTCTACGTCTACAACCATCAGTGAAGCATCAGCGGAGGATCAGTACAAGTACAAGGATGAATAACAACATCTGGAGTTTGTGATTCATTCCACAGTAAAATGACGACCCCAAGCAAACTGCAGAGATCAAGATGTACTTAGCAAAGAAAGAGGCTGAAGAAAGAGCAAAGAAAGAGCAAAGAAAGAGGCTGATGATAAACAATGGACTGACCACCTCAGAGTCCAGACCTCAACATCACTGAATTTGTTTGATTACTTTAGAAAATGATCAACCAGCTTCTAAGACTGAACTTTGGAGGCGCGTCTGCAGATTCTTTGAGTCTCCTGAAAGGAATGGAAGCTCTAATAAAGGCAAAGAGTGGATGCATAAAACAATGAACAATCTGCTTTTACAATGTTGATATATATGTTAAAACCTCTGCATAAAAGTTGCCATAAACCCCATCTTTTCACACACCGACAGAACATATAACATAAATCTGTTAATTTATGAATATATAGTAGCTTCCCCCCACCTACTGGCTCGCACTGCCGTAGAAGGTATTGGGAGGTGCGCACCCGCTGGAAAAGGGACTTACTGTTGTTTGTTAGTTCAAAGATGTGGCATGCGTTAGTTCTGTTTTAATAAGCGGAAGCTGGTAGAGAGGTTCAGCCGTGGCCGCGGCCTGTGGGTCGAGTGCCTCACAGATGGCGGACGGCTCATCACGTTCACCATCATGGGACTTTTGTAATTGGAGACAATTGTACTTTTTAAGTATTTTAGGTACAAAGTACAGTGTAGTGTAATGTAGTACATGTTTAAAAATTCAAATACCATCTTTATTTGTATACTTTTTTGTCTTTCTGGCTCTCTGTCCATCACAAACACAGCCACCAAAACAAAATCTGGGCTCCCCTGCTGTAGATGGATGTGTGGAGTCTGCAGACACCCACACACTCACTCACACACACACTCTCTGTGCCGTATTTGACTACTCTGTGTGTGTTTCCTGGTGCATGTTATTCCAGTATGCAAATGCTGCCAGACTCCATGAAGTAGAGAAGAACATCAGAGAAACAGAGAGAGAGAGAGGGGACGAGAGAGTAATGTTCTATAAAAAGCTTTAGTGAGGGGGAGGAAGGTGGTCCACAGAGTTCTAATGAAATAATGAAGTGAGTTCCACACACTGAGCTGGAGCGAGGCTGAGGTGGGTGATGGATCCTCTCCTCGGCGATGAGAGCGGAAGACGCAGGTGAATGAAGGTGAGTTAATGAATGAGAGTTTCCTGTTATATCTAGTATAAAGCAGCTCTAAAGTACCATAAAGTGGTAGTTTGTCAAAAAATGTAATGTAGCCGGTTTTCACCCTTGAAATAGCCAACCAGCCAAAGTAAGTTTGCTTCTTTAGTTTTTGCACTGGAGCTATCAGGCTATGTATGCTAACAATAGGCTAACAGTTAGCAATGTGCAAATTATCACAGGATCGCCTCAAACCATGCAGAGTTGTTACAAAGACTTTAACAGACTTGATTATGGGGTTTCTGACACTGTTTGATGCTGTTATTAGGGATGTATGATGATACATACAGATAGATTCATATCAGTAGCAGTATTTAATTGCTTCAAAAGACAGCATGGATGTTTGATGTAGTTAAACTTTACTGATTAGGTAACTAAAATGACATAAAATGACCTTAAACAAACATTATACTTCTCCATAATGCTAATGCAGGCAGATTTGGTTCTAATTCCTACAATGTATAATGGCTTATGCAGATATGTACACTTTATGCACTTCAGCATCGACCCACAATTCCTATATCGGTGCATCCTTAACTGTTATCTATAAAACATGGACTAATGTATACTGGCCTAGCTACAAACAGGAGCAGCAGACACACTTAAAATAGAAATTCTTCTGATTTTGTAATATTCCTGCATAATTCAGTGTGTGAGATGTAAACAGAGTGATTCAGAGTGGTTTGGATGTCTTTACAGTGGTGGTGATAGGAACCAGGGGTCGCCATGACTACAACACAAATATAGACATTTTATTTACTATCCAAAACCACCAGTGAATGTTGATGGAAGTTTATATGGAATGTTGATGATGGGAAAATAGTGGAAAACTTGAAATAATAAGTTTTCTTTGGGGACTATTTTGCATCGCAACGCAGTGCATGTATCCCAACGCCCACCATGAATGGCTTTTAAAAACATATTTTTGGCCCAAATATTCTCAAACTATTATAAAACAATGTCTCAGACATCAGATAGTGAAATCATAACCATTTTATGTAATACATTTCTGTGAGGGAGCTTTTAGAGGTGGACGCCTGGTTCCTATCACCACCACTGTGAACAATTCTGACTCGGTAAGTTTCTCTAGAACAGAGCGTTTCACACCAAACCACTCTGAATATTAATTTCTCACTAAGAGGTTATATAGGAAGTATTAGGCCATAGTCTGCCAGTGCGGAGGCTTTTCAAAAGCAGATGAACTTAGATGACCTTACTTGCAGGTGCATAGAAGCGAACTCTTGTGAACCCATATGATATATGGTGCAGTATGACCTTGTAGGATCAGATAAAATGGTAAGCATGGGCGGCTAAAACTAGCTTTTTTGAAAAAAACAGATGTGTAGTATGCAGTGAACTTAAGGGAGGCCAAGTGATGGGGAGGTCTGAATGGGGACTAACGGAACTTCAAGTTTGAGGTGACATCATAACACCCCAGATAAGGGTATATAAGGCGCTTACCGAACACTGTATCTCTCGAGACCCTGCGCCATCTGATGCTGGAGTAAAGAAGAAGCCTTTTTCTCTTTCCACAAACTCAGCGTCTGAAGTCTTTTTTCCTTTTTGACATCTGTTGACAACTTAGACTTACAACAGTTGTTAGTGTTTAGCCAGTATGTTGGAGGCCTGGGGTTGAAGGGGGAAGCCTTTGGTCCCGACAGGCCAGTGCTCAGGGACCCCATAAGAGCATGATCTGTCCCTGGAATCAGGCGTGTTAGGTTACAGCTAAAACTGAACTCCACTAAAATGTAGATGTCCAGCGGTTTGGACTCTACCCCTGCTCTGCTGGACGTCCTCCTGCTTCAAACAGAGCATATTTTTATGGGCCAGTGTGGTTTTCTGAATTGTTTTCAAAATGAAAGATGCATTTTGCTTGCTGTTCAGTGCACCCTGCATGACTGCTCGGGCAGCCTGAGCTGTAAAAAGTTTAAAGCCATGAAGTAGGACCCCATCATCTGGAGATCGCGGGTTTGATCCCTGATGACGCCACAGCCATTTGTACCCAAGTCCAATGTCTCCCTGAGTGGTTTGGGTGGCCCTTCCCCTCCCCTCCATCACTCAGTGCAATGTTAGCCAGCAAAGATGTGTCTGTTAGCTGACATGACAGAAGTCGAAGTTAGTGTTTTCCTCCAAGCGTGTTGAGCTGTCCATCGGCGTTGCGTTAGCGTTAATTTGAGAAGATCTGGTGGATGGCTTTGCGTGACTAGCATGTGTTAGTCTTTACCCTTCTAGTGCTGGTTGTATTGTGTAGCGGGTGGAATTGGACATGACCTAATTGGGGAGAAAACTGGAAAAAAAAATGAATGGAAATCAATTCCATGAGTTGGGTGTGATGATTTATGTGTGTAGTTAGCATCATGCTACTTGGTAAGGTATAAGGATCTATTAATTGTTATCTATATTTGTCTCGTAACTCCAGTGCTAAAGAAGCATACATGTCTTGGCTCATCATCTGAGATACATATATTTAGCAGAGAATCCTAAGGCTAAAAACACTTGACATTGACATGAAATTATGTTAATTTTCATTGTGTCTGAGTTCCTCTCTTTCCAGCTGTTCCCACCACTTTTGACATGCTAGATTTCATCCCCACCACTTTTTAAAGTGTAGCCTGTCGAAAATCTTTTAAATAATGGCACTAAGCCCAAAAACTTGGTCAAAACATCACTAAAACCATGCGGAACCTGTCTTCAGTTGTTCCTCAACATTGTGTTGATGCTCTGGCAGCTACACAGTGAACTGATAATGAATAAGAACAGCTGTTAGGTGTATTCAGCTCCTTTTGCTAAAGCTAACCCAGCGGCTTACTAAAGTCCCACTAGTATCGTAGGCCATGCACTTTGAGATCCCTCGGCAAACAGGCCTTTTCAGGGCTGCTTTGCATGGGCTTGTACTGCTGCTCTTTTAAACCACCATTTGCATTTACAAGGCAAATGTGTTGACAACAGGAAGGTCCACCTACGACATGACCCCTACTTAGATCAACAATAACAGCACAATAAACTCAGACAGCACTTTAACCCCTCAGCCAAGACAGGGTTGGTGTCTGGAGTTTGCTTCTATAGTTTGCACTGGAGCTACAAAGCTAATAGCGTAGCAAAGATTAGCACAGACATAATTCAGGCTTCAAAGTGGTAACATACTTTCCTTCATATGTCATTCCGAGTTAGAAACCACCAAGTAGGTCTATTAGAGGTTACCAAACAACTCTACTAAGTGTGTGATAATTTAGCCATGCTAATTAGCAGGGTATAATACTGCATTGAACTAGAGCTCATAACTTGGAATTCCTGAGGAAAAATTAACAAAAACAACTAATCAAGTGGAAATTCCCACTCTTAAGGTTGGGATGGTGTTTTCCAAGTTGATATCAAGCACACTATAGGTGGTCAAATCTATAACACTGACCAAGTTTTGCTGTTTTGAGAAGTTAAATACAATGAACTTCAACTTACACCGATCAGGCATAACATTCTGACCACCTTCTTGTTTCTACGCTCATTGTCCATTTTATCAGCTCCACTTACTATATAGGTGCACTTTGTAGTTCTACAGTTACAGACTGTAGTCCATCTGTTTCTCTGCATACTTTGTTAGCCCCCTTTTACCCTGTTCTTCAGTGGTCAGGACCCTCATGGACCCTCACAGAGCAGGTACTATTTGGGTGGTGGATCATTCTCAGCACTGCAGTAACACTGACGTGGTGGTGGTGGTGTGTTAGTGTGTGTTGCGCTGGTCAGAGTGGAACTGAGTGGAACTTGGAGTTTGAAAATGACATAATTCCGAGCTCCAACTTCCCAATTCCCAGTTACGTCCAATGCAGCATAAGCTTCTATTATTTATTAGCTACACTCGCCTCTTAGCTCCAGTGCTAAAACAAACTTTAGACACCAAACATGTACTGGCTGATTTGGGTAGGGAGTCATTCTTTTGCTGAACTATTTCATTTGATGTTTTTAAAGAGAGTTTTCTAAAGCATGTAATACAAATGAATTCTCTTTTGTTTCGTTGTTGGTGTTTGGTTGTGTAGACTAGCATCAGCGTTCCATCACAGATGCCCACCACTGTGCCTGAGGACCGTCCAGCAATAGATTACAACCTGTGACCTTTTTGTCATCCCAAAAACTGCCCATGGATCTTTACCCCAAAGACCCATATGCCCCCGATGACCCGCCAGTGGATAACGACTGCTTCCCGGACCTGGAGTGCGCCGTGTGCTTCAGCCAGTTCAACAATGTCTTCAACACGCCTAAGATGCTTGAATGCAAGCACACCTTCTGCCTTGAGTGCCTCGCCCGCATGAATGTCAAATCCTCTCAGCCCGAAACCATACAGTGCCCACTCTGTCGGGCGTACACCCCCTTACCCGCCCTGGGCCTGCCCAAGCTGGCTACGGACCCTGCGGTACTGTCCTACCTACCGGAGGCCATGCAGCGCGTCTACAGCATCCGCTTCAACCGGGACCGGGGGAAGCTACAGGTAAAGCGAGCACCCAGCTCGGTGCCGCCCTGCCCGGGCGAATCCCGCCACAGCGTGGACCTCGGGGTGCCCGTTGACTCTGAGGACAGTGACAGGAGGAGCCAAAGTGGTTCGTTCTGCACTAGGCTGATACGGATGCCCCTCTGCAAGGGGCTCTTCATGGCTTCCGGAGTGCTTATAATGGTCTCGCTCACCATCGGCATCGTCATCATCCTGTCTCAGAATAAGAAGCAGTGAGTTGTTGAATATCTGATTCAACAACTCATTGTTCATGAGACGCTGGAAATGGTCTCCTTCACCATCAGCTTCGTCATCATCTCCTCAGGAAGTGATGTTGGGGAGAACTGCAGAGTTTGCTGTGGTATAAAAGAATTCTTGCAAACTGTCTCTCTTATCATCATCTTTTCACAGAGGAAGTGATGTCATTGTTTGATGGCAATAGGGTGCCACATTCCTTCTGGACTTCACCGTACTGTGTAAACAAAGACAATTGATCCAGCTCAAGCAATTTTTTCAAACTGTCCATTTCAGTGAGTCAAACGTCCAATTCAACGAATCACTGATTCACAAGTTAACGTGAAGGAGCTGATAGTCGTCTCCCTCAACATCGCCATCATCTTCTCACAGAGGAAGTGATGTCACAAGAGACAATGACAGAACCAAAGACTTAAAGGAATACACACACACATTATCTATGCCGCTTATCATTCTGGGTCGCCGGGGGTGCTGGAGCCTATCCCAGCGGTCATTGGACAGAAGGCAGGAAACACCCTGGACCGGTCCTTAAAGGAATAGATAAGTGGGAAAACAAACTGACAAGCCCCAGTGTCGTCCATCAGCTAAGACTTTATGATATATTACTGTTATCTATAAGCAGGTTTTACTTTTTAGCATTGTAGCTCCAAAGCAAAACAGAGGACGACACCAAACGTGCCTTGAATTATGAGCTACAGTTGTGTAAATGTGATTATCATAAGTTATATTGCACAGAAAATTTTGGGTTCCAAACATAACTTTTTCAGATTGGACAAAATAGTTAATGTCTAAAAGGTTTTATTTCAGACCTGTGCTATTGTTATGGACTAAGCTAAAGCATCACTGACTGTTCTTGTGTCATACCCAGATAGCAAGAAGATAGCGGCCCACTGATGGCAGAGCTGGCAGCCCACTGACTTTTTACTCAGGGTTTTCCTGGCGGCCCACTGTTGGTTAAGCAGAGTATTGGACAAAATACCACTGTTCATCACTCATTTTCCTTCATTTCCTTCTTTCGTTATCCGTTGTAAATTAGTAAATAATTATAACAGCAATATCGTAGAAAACTAGTTAGTTCTTGTAATCTCGGTGGCCCGAGGATGGCAAGAAGTCAGCAGGGTGTCGGCTTTATCAAGCCAGCTGGCTGATATATGCTCGCTATCTGGGGTGATGTACTGCATGGCAGTGATGTTTTACATTACAATGTAAAAATGCAACGTTGCCTGGAACAATGATAGGAACTGAACTTCAGGTCTTGGAAATCCCCACTAGCCTATAAAACCCATTCTTTGCACAATTACCAACTTCCTTCTGCTGTGAAAGTGCAAAGTCACAGCTATTGGCAAACTCTGTGTGCAGATATTCTGCAATTGTGCTGAAATTAAAGCAACAGTTTGATGAAAGACTGTATTTCAACAGTTTTTCCACTCTCACCCCAAAAGAAGTCAACCAGCCAAGTCATGTTTGGAGTCTGAAGTTTGCTTCTTTAGTTTTAGCACTGGAGCTACAAGGCTAACAAAACTAAAAAGTAATGGCCCAACTACGCTGGCCCTGGTCTAACTGGTCTAACACCGACCCATGTTGGTTCTGACTCAGATTTGCATGCCAGGTCTGTACTGACTTGGCCAGAATAAGCCTAGAATTACTGTAATATAATTTACTGTTGTTTTCATGTACGTTACAGTGATTTTACCATGATTACTTTATTCTGACACCCCACAGAACTGCCCCATACATCTTAGCTATAGGCTGGAAATACTACTAAACAGAAAAAAGCCCCAATAAATCAGACTTCTCAGAATATCCCATTCACTCCTGTCAAACTGAAATGGAAATGTTGGCTGTCAGAAAAGTTCTAAACCAAAGTTTCAGTGTTTTTTACTTCAGGAAACGATACACAACAAACTTTTTTAAAAAGTAGTTAGCACAATGTCTTACACCAATCATTATTTGTAAGTCTTTTAGTCAACATTGCCCACTGTATTCACTGACTCTGCCATAACTTGTCCATTTTCCTCTCTTACCATGTGCGCTAACATTGCCCACATGCATTTTAGCTAGACTAACAGTTAACATAACATTCTCCAGTTAACAGTAACGGTTTCCATTCACAACTTTTCAGTTAAACCAAATAGAATTAATAGACTTTTAGAAAACGTTTGCACGTTTACATGTAACTTACTGCCCTGCTAGAAAAACTAGCATAGCTGGTTACCAGCAAAACCAACTTGTGTTTGGTTTTGGATGTTGCTATGCTGGTTAACCAGCATGACATGTGGCTGACCAGTTAAACCAGCATAAACCTGCTTTAACCAGCTTAGTCTACCATGGAATGCATGCTGGTCTATGGTGTTTTTTTCAATAAATCTAAAACAGGCAATTAGCAGTTATGCTTGCATTTAGTTGCCTCTCTCTCCCAATTAATTGAGAATTGCACGCTCTTTTTGCTGGTGTTGCCAGCACGCAACAATGGCACGGAATCAAAGATTGCGTTTGGGCCACAGCCATCCTGCCAGAGTCAGGCCAGTTGCCTTCCTAGCAGCGCTAGCCAAGCGTAGCTGCTGCAAATCATGCTGGCTCTGGCTAGATTTATTATGGCTGCATCTGACAATCCACTGGCTGTACCAAATGCCAGGTGATTTTTGTTGATGGTGGAAGCTTATACATCACCAATTACGGTGCAAACTGAGCAGAAGTTATATAAAATGGTCTTATTTATGTGGTTTTTGACATTGTATGTCATACTGTGTCTATAAACTTGGACTAAAGTACATTAGCACAGCTAAAAACAGCAGCCATTTTGTCTGTTTATAGGTAACAGAGTGTCAAACAGTGTCAGAAACCAAATAAACAGATCTATTAGAGATTACAACTCATTTGAGTAGAAGGTGTGATGACTTAGGAATGAAGCTTGCATAATGCTAGTTGCTAACATAAGCATCCATAACTTGTTAGCTACATTAGCCTCGTAACTCCAGAGCTAAAACTGAAGAGCCAAACCTTCAGACAGTTGGTTGATCAACTACACTTGGTTAAGGGGTAAAATACACATTTTTAAAAACTCATTATTTGTTAAACTATCAGTTTAACGTTGCTTTTTCCTCCGCCAGCCTCAGCGAGAGGCTGCAGTGTCTCTGCACTTTCCATTCAATGCAAATGCCGGCGCTCGCTCCTGCCATGCAAATGCACGGTTACTTTTCACAGTTTGAGAGAGCTGGAGTTTCCAGCAGAATGCAAACACACACAGGCCTCTTCATATATATATATATATATATAGATATGTATATATATAGCGACAACATTCAAATGCAGCAGAGAGTTTGACGTGAGACTACGATGCCACGTTAGAAGTAGCAGAATGCTAATCGCTCAGCTAACATATTTCCATAATGAGCAGCTGGTTTATGTTCATTCAGGAAAATGTTCACTTTATTTTCTCTTTCATTGTTTATCTTGTCTACTTGATTCTGCATCCTCAGATTTGCACTTTCGGCTTGTAGCTGAACTGTTTTTATCTCATGAATAACTATTAGAATGTCAGATTTCAATGTAAAAGTCTAATAAAAGTCTGTTAAAGTCAGTTGCGTCAGTTTCAATCATTTTCAATCACAGCACTTTGATCATCGGAAAGAAGCTAAAGTTAGCTTCTTATTCGCCGCAGCTTCTTGTTCATATCTTCCGTTCCACCTTAAATGGTGCTGAAGTCATCAGGCTGTGCCATTTAAGGTGGAACAGACAGTTTGAATAAGAAGCCAACGAAATGCAGCTTGAGAACAAATTTTGACTCAAAACTTATCTTTGGATGGTTCTGTACAGCAAACTGAACGAAGACTCTGCCATGAATTATCTGGAATAATCCTGGAGCCACTGTAATAGTTTTCTGTTCCATTTTCCTCTCTGACCATGTGCGCTAACATTGCCCACAGTATTTTAGCAAGACTAAGAGTTAACATAACATTCTCCAGTTAACGTTAACAGTTTCCATTCACAACTTGTCAGCTAAACCAAATATAATTAATAGACTTTTAGAAAACTTTTGCTGCAATAAATAGCAGTTAAACAGCATTTAACTTTCGTCCCTGCCAGAAAAACTAGCATAGCTGGTCACCAGCAAAACCAGCTCATGTTGTGTTTTGGATGTCGGTATGCTGGTTAGCCAGCATGATATGTGGTTGACCAGCTTAACCAGCTTTAACCAGCTTAGTCTACCATGGAATGCATGCTGATCTTTTTCAGCAAGTGCTGTTTTTTCAGCAAGGCTAAAACAGGCAATTAGCAGTTATGCTTGCATTTAGTTCCATCGGCAGCAATATTGAGTAAACTCCAGCTGGACTTTAGGTGTTCATTCAAGACGGAGGGTTTTACTTTGAAAACGATTTGCACACAGAGGTTTACAGTGAAGTTTTAAAGGGGCACTTTTGCCAGAATTAATAATTTAACAAGTGTATTTGTTGTTAACATGGCTACTCACCTCCTGCAGCTGTGCTGACGTCTCTAGGGTAAGATTTTCAAGCTTAAAGATTAGGAAAGCCCCCTTCTGATGAGGTATCTTGAAGGTGGGAGTCACTTTTAACAACTAAAACAGCTTTTGGGTTGATAATTGTGGGCTGTTTGATTTGCATTTTTACCTACTAGATAACGCAGCATTAAACAGACGGCTAATGTTACTGCTAATAAGCTAAATATCACACCTCTATTTATTAGCCTCCTCATGAGTGGCTACGCTAGCAGGATTTATTTCTCATTGTAGAGCAGTTTCCCAGTGATTGTATGAAGTATTTTTGGTGAAATGCATGCTGGGTATTGTAGTGAGAGAAAGGAAAACATGATAACGTTACAGAATTCTCTCAAACTGATGAGGATGAGGGATGCAGTGCTGCGGCCTTCAAAGGCCTTTAATATCATGGGAAACTTAAATTTTCTTGTTTTTTTTTTCAGTAAAAGTGTTTGATGGAAACATTGTTAAACTTTCAAAACATACTGTTCAGGTCCCAACCTACACAGTCCATATATGAAAACTAAGCTGCAAAAATAGCCTATTTTGAATTAACAGTGCTCATATATATCTACACATTCAGCCTATAGCAGTTTAGCCCCGCCCATTCAGCATACATTCATGATGAAGTTATAAGGAGTGTCTGAGCCTGGACTGCTTTTAAAATGAGGCACAGTATAGGGCAACCAATCAAAACAGAGCTCATTTATACAAATCAGTCTCAAAGTCACAGTCATAGTGAGTGTCTAAGGGATAAAGAGAGGTTATAAAAAGTTCATGTAAAAAAGATTTATCACTGTTTTTGGTATGTAAACCAACACAAACTTCATAAGAGGACCTCAGGAAAATGCAGGATATGGGTTCTTTAACTTTTAGCGTGTTTCATGAGGTCACAATGCTCAGAAATTACTTTTATGTTAATGACATTGGAAGTAGTTGAGGCACTGGTTCAATCTCCTCCATGTGTAATCACCTTAGGCAGCTGAAGCTTTGAAACAAAGTTGTTTTACTTCATTAACTGTGACTTGTGTAACCTCACCGCACCGTGTTGAAACTACATGACCGATTAGCTGTGTACAGGCTAGCTTTCTACAATAGCTAATGTTTTGGTCCACACATACACTGCTCGTCAAACCTTTAGGAACATCTTGCCTTTCCAAGAAGCCCTGATTTTTCATTTTTCACACTTAATTTTCAAAGAAATAAGAAGAAAACCCTGCAAAGGGTTGTTAAGGAAACTCTTTGCAGCTAACTACTAACTGCTACTTAGCAAATAGCAGCATAACATCTTTTGGCTAGCTTCCACACTCAGCTTCATCCTTGGCATGATGAGCACATTTTGCCTAAAGAATCACAGTTTTCTAGTGTTAACAGTGCATTTTGAAACTATTTTGGTCCAAAAGTGGTTTAAACGTCTGAAAGGTTTGAGTGTTGATGAGTGCTAACATCAAAACGGGGATACAGTGCATGGCCTTTAGCATTTTTCGCTAAGGTAGGAGTTTTTGCTCCTTCATTTTTTCAGCTTTTGCAAAGAAAATACCAACATATAAACAGCTCTATTTAATATGCAAAGCTATTGCAATTGATAAAGAAAACATGCTTATTTATTGCTATACATATATTGAAGCTAGTTTTCCCTGAACTATAGATGGACTGTGTACGTTTCACAAAATATTTTAAGGTTTCATGCGCTGTATGTCTAGTGGTTTTATACTGCTAATGTGTGTCAGACCACATGTTCACCAGGTGGCGCCCTTTCATTACAATCAACATGAGGGTACAATGGTGCATTACTTCCACAATAACAATCCTGTTACGCAATGGAAAAGTACTGAGCAGTGGAAAGCTAATGTTGCACTAAAGCTTGGACTCCAGTAGCCCGGCCCGGCCTGGCCTGCTTTCACCATGACAAAGCCAAACGGAAGTCAGTGAAAACAAGGGCATCCCGGGGGGAAATCTATCACTGTGACGGGGAAATGACTTAATATTACTGTAAGATGGGCATGTTGGAGTGCTTCATCGAAAGTCATACAGCGGTTGTCAGCTGGGAGGAAATTTTAGAGTTCTGAAATCAACATCAGCGTCAAGACGATGACCATGCATCCCCTGACTCAGGCCAATGGCCAAAAACAATGGGCCATATTTATTGGACCCGTCAGAGTCCGATAGTGCTGGTCCGAGATCAGGTCCTGACCTTTGGATCTCAATAAACACAACAAGATGGTTCAGTTCATCAGATTTACTCAAATTCCCCCCCTTACCACAAATGTAGTGAATCAACCGAGACATGTTTGGCGTCTGAAGTTTGCTTTTTTAGTTTTAGCACTCAAGTTAATTTAGCTAAAAATGAATACACGCTCACTCCTCACCAATTAGCAGTTTCTCCCTTTATCTAGATTAGCCAAGACATGTTTAATGTCTGAAGTTTGCTTTTTTAGTTTTAGCTGTACAGCACTGTGCAGCACTTTGGCTTTGGCTGTTTTAAATGTGCTCTAGAAATAAATTTGACTTGTCTTTTACTCTAATAAGTAATGGAAACTAATACCACACCAATTAGCATGGCGCTAACTGTGTGTCTATATCATCCCTCACCGGCTTCAAAGTGTGTGGAGGTGTTCAGCATCTCTAATAGACTTGATTTTGTGGTTTCTGACACTGTATGATACACTGTTATTTATAAACGCAGTTAGCATCATGCTAATTTAGTGGCTATACGCTTCTATTCCGTGTTAGCTACATTAGCCTCGTAGCTCCAGTGCTAAAACTAAGCTAAACTAAACAAATTTTGGACACCGAGCCTGTTTTGCCTGATCAATTTTGGGTAAGGAATTGTTTACATTGCGATTTTTGGCCAAACTGTCATGTTTATAAGAGACATGCTGGTTATGGCCACAGGCTCGTCTCTGATACTGCAGCACATAGACTGTGTGCTCATTACTCAGTGTTAATTGAGTGGAACGTGTGGGGATTTTATCGTGTGCGGATGGACAAAAATGCAGTCAGCAAAAAGAGCAACAAAGGATGAGTAATGCAGGAAGTGACGAGTGACAGAAGCTACTACAAAGCTAAAATACAAATGAATGAACCTGCAGTAGCTGTGATCTGCTGTTTACTGACTGGTTTCAGTCTCAGCCCAGTGCTGATGTGCATATAGGATTGATGTTTTTGGGGGTATTAATGGGTCACTATGAGGAAAAAAACTTCTTTACACAAAATGTGTCTTTTATTTCAGTAATTTATCAAATTAATAGAATTTACAGTTAGCTGTATGTTTTAGCTTCATTTAGTGTAAACTGACATGTACAATACAATCTAAAAGGAAACGTGAAGAAGTTTGCTGTAATTAACAATTTACAATATTTTTTAACTCATAGATTTTGAAATAACAGGCACACTGTAATTTTACTGTAACTTCAGTTTTAAAGTTAACTCTATTCATTCTGGCCATTTTTTTACAACTGGTTTTGGATATGAACTTATTAGGATTTCATTCTGGTTGTTCATTTTATTAGAAATTTATTTTTGTGTATTGAGTTTCTTAGAACTTAATTCTGGATATTCGTTTTATTAGAACTTAATTCTGGATATTAATTTTACTAGAACTTTGTTCGGAATATTAATTTCATTAGAACTTTATTTGGGATATTCATTTTGTTAGAACTTCATTCTGGATATTCATATTGTTAGAACTTTGTTCTAGATATTATTTTTGTTAGAACTTCATTCTGGATATTAATTTATTAAAAATTTGTTCTGAATGTTAATTTTGTTAGAACTTTGTTCTGGATATTAATTTTGTTAGAACTTTATTCTGGATATTATTTTTGTTAGAAGTTCATTCTGGATATTAATTTTGTTAGAATTTCATACTGGCCATTAATTTTATTAGAACTTAATAATATTAATTGTATTAGAACTTCATTGTGGATAATAATTTTGTTAGAACGTTATTCTAGATATTAATTTGAATTTAACTTATTGGGGAAAAAATACAACAAAATGTGTCCTGTGAAAAAGTTCATTTATATTTATATTTTTTTTCCAGTAATTAAATAAACAGTGATTGTGTATTAAAGTGAGCAGCACTGAGTCTCTGTAGAGGACGTGTTCATTTATTTACACTCAGAAAATCACCAAAAACATGGAATTTGGCCAGGGTGTTCAAACTTTTGCATACGACTAAACACACTCAAGTAAAAGTGCGTGCTGGTAACAGCCGGTGACATCATTCCATGTCGTCGACCCATTTGAGGTCACTGTGTGTCCGTGGGTGTGTGTATGCATCAGGGGTCAGAGGTCATAAAGAGGTCAGAAAAACGTACAAAGGCTCAGTTTTAGCACAGACAGTGACACTGATCAGTGTGTGCTGTAGCGCAAGTGTGAGTGTGTTTGTATTGGCCGTGGGAACTGGCGACCATTCGTCCTTTCAATGTTCTGGCTCTCTCTCTGTCCCTCTGTCTCTCTCTCTCTCTCTCTCTCTCTCTCTCTCTCTCTCTCTCTGATAAGCCTCTTTGTGTTTGAGAGAGGGAGCGCAGCCAGCAGGAATTTGGGCCCACTGATAATGTTATGCATGAACCCCTTTCCTCACCTCATTTCTGTCACAATATTAACACAAGCCTAAATTTTCATTTTACTACTTCTCTTCATTTTTGTATAGCATCAAAAAACACCTGGTGGAACATCTCACAACTAATCAGGTTAATTTGCAACAGGTCAGTAACATGATTGGGTATAAAAGATCACCTCAGAGAGGCTTTCAGAAGTAAAGATGAAGAGGGGTTCACCACTCTGTGAAAGACTGTGTGGGAAAAGAGTGCAACAACTGAAGAATAACATTTCTCAAAGTAAAACAGTAAAGAACTTGGGGATTTCATCATCTACAGTACATAATATCATCAAAAGATCCAGAGAAATCTCTGTATGCAAGGGACAAGGCCAAAAACCAATATTGTCTTACCATGTTCTTCAAGCCCCCAGGCATCACTGCATTAAAACAGGCATGATTCTGTAGTGGAAATCACTGCATGGGCTCAGAAACACTTCTGAAAACCACTGTCTGTGAAAACAGTTCATCACTGCATCCACAAATGCAAGTTAAAACTCTACCATGCAAAGAAGAAACCATATAAACAAAATCCAGAAACACCGCCGCCTTCTCTGGGCCCAAGCTTATTTAAGATGGACTGAGGTGAACTTCGAATCAACATTTGAAATTCTTTTTGGAGATCATAGACATCATGTCCTCTGGGCTAAAGAAGAGAAGGACCATCCAGCTTGTTATCAGTGCAGAGTTCAAAAGCCAACATTCGTGATGCATACATCTGTGAAGACACCATTAATGCTGAATGATATATGCAGGTTTTGGAGCAACATATGCTGCCATCCAGACGACATCTTTTTCAGGGACGGCCTTGATTATTTCAGCAAGACAGTGTCAAACCACATTCTGCATGTATTACAACAGCATTGCTCCGTATTAAAAGAGTCCGGGCGCTAAACTGACCTGCCTGCAGTCCAGGCCTGTCACCACTGATAACATTTGGCTCATTATGAAACAAAGAATACGACAAAGCAGACCCTGAACTGATGAGCAGCTGAAATCCTATATCAAGCAAGAACGGGAAAACATTTCACTTTCAAAACTACAGCAGTGTCTCCTCAGTTCCCAAACACTTACAGAGTGTTGTTAAAAGAAGAGGTGATGAAACACAGTGGTAAACAGGCCCCCGTCCCAACTTTTTTGGAACGTGTTGCTGGCATCAAATTCAAAATGGGCAAATCTTTTTCCAAAACAAAAACTTTCTCAGTTTCAACATTTGATATGTTGTCTTTGTACTATTTTCAATTAAATATTAGGTTTAAATGATTTGCATTTTTATTTACATTTTGCAAAGTGTGCCCCATTTTTTGGAAACAGGGTTGTACGCAGAAGACACCAGAGCATGTTCTACTTCACCTTCAATTTTAAATTAAACTTATAAATAGGAGAACAGGACTTCTTAACACAAAAAAAGATGACTATTGATTTATGATTGAAAAATTGGACATGCACGGTTTTGAGGTAACTGCAGTTCATGCAACATCAGTTTCTGTTCTATTAACAGCTCCAGTATATCATGACAATGCCCAGTTAAAGTTCTAATTCAGGTTTGGACCAAATTTTCAGGCCTGATTAAAGGTCTAATTTGGGTTCAGCAGTGTCCAAAATTTCATTTTAAGCTGTGATTCAGGTTTGGCCCAAATTTCAGGTCCAGCTAAGGCTTTAATTTGGTTTTGGATCCAAAATTTCAGGCCTGATTAAAGCTCTTATTTGGGGTTGGGCCCAAAATTCCAGGCCCGATTCAAGCTCTGTTTCAGGTATGGACCAAAATTTCAGGCCTAATTAAAAGCAGTAATTCTTGTTTGGCCCAAAATTTAAAGGTCTAATTCGGGTTTGGCTCAAAATTCCATGACTGTTTAAAGCTTTAATTTGGGTTTAGCCCAAAATGTCATGCCCAAATTAAACCTGATTGTAACCCGATTTAAGCTGTGATTCCGGTATAAAACTAAATTGGGGACAAAATTTCAGGCCCAGCTAAAGCTTTACCCTAAGGGCGTGTATAGGTGTGTGCATGAGTGTGAGTTAGTGTGTGTGTGTGTCTCTGCTGGTTCAGTCCAATGCAATCTCAACCTCTCAGGTTAATGACCTCTCATCCCACCTATATGCTCATTACTAACAACAAACAGCAGCTCTCTTACTCACCTCCGCACCACTGGGCCTCCTAAGAATGAGTCCTTACCTTTTTGAAACAAACTCAGGTTGCCATAGCGAGCAAGAAATGACATATACATACACGTGGACCCAAAACACACATATCCCCACAGACTGACTCACACACACTTCAGATTAAGGGACGACTTTGAGGCCTAGAGAGCCTCTTGCTGTCTCTTTCTCTCTCTCTTACTCACTCACTCACTCTCTCTCATCACGGATATACATATTAGCAGTGGAGAACCTTGAGTGACCTTCTGTGAAATTAAAAAATAAAATAATTAACAAAAATCTTTTTGAACTGCCAACGCAAAACTGTCCAAGCAGAATTATTATATAATTAATTATTATAACTGAGGGCCTAGCACTAACTGTTCATCGTTAGCTGCTGTATATTAGAGTGCCGAGTGCTAGATCACTGATGACAAGTGGTGGACAAAGTATGCAAATCCAATATTTGAGAAAAAGTAGAGACACACTTGGTGAAATATCACTGAAGTAAAAGTCTCTATTCACATTGAGACTTGAGAGGATGAATCTGATGATTGAAAGAGAATTCAAAGAGAACTCAGTCTAAACTTGGTGAAGGAGCGTCTTCTGAGGATGTGACTGAATTATCTACTGTAATCATCACATCTTCATCAGTATAATGTTGATTTTGAGATCATTTGAGGCCTAAACATCAAGCTGGACCTTCTGTCGTACGACGTGGTGTGAAAAACTCAGAGCCTCTGACTTTTAACTGATTATTTCAGGCTTTACAGGGCGACTTGCAGCAACACACACTCACCATATTTGGTTTGTTTATATTCTATTTACTCAGTAATGATACTTTTTTCAGTATTAACAACAAATGTAGTGCATCTTTAGAGGAACTGTTTGTGGAAAAATTTCATTTTTATAATTTTAAAGTAAAGCAATTTTAAAAAATGCATTATATTTTGAAAAATAGAGCGCCCCCTGTCAGCTGTTTAGGTATCTAATATGCATTTAATAAAGGCACAAGTTTGGGCGCCCATTGGTCAAATGACATGTTTTGTAAGGAGAAATGAAAACATCCTTTACAGAAAACACACTTCTGCACATTTTAATACATAATTACTTCTTATTTACTGATTTCACATACTGGAAAACATAAAACAAAATATGGCCTGTTTTATTTTTTACTTTAGTTTTATATTTTATTTTTTTCCAATATGTTTATAATTAAAATCTGCAAATTGTAAAATTAAAGTTTCTCTTTAGAGAATCACTTCTTCTCACAAAACATTATTTGACCAGGCTCAAATGTTTTGCGACTGTGCTTATGTCTTCTACTGACACATAAATGCAATAGGAACCTTCATTGAGATTGATGTACACTAGAAGCACCGAAAGCCCTGAAAAGACTCTGTCTTTGTTATCATATGAGAGTGTCCAGCCGAGCGGTCAGGACACCGGCCTCCACACCATTGTTGGGTAAGTTGTCTGGTTCTAACAGTGGGAGGCTTTGGCAGCAGAACTGAAGAACGTACAATGTGTAAAAGAGCTTTCAAAGCTACTCTGTGTTTATTATCCTGCAGTAATTAAAGTGAAAAACATTCCTGCTGACATTAAAAAAGGGGCTTTTTCTGGGCTTTTTCTGCTTTCTAACAGGGTGACTCCCAGGTCTAGTCCTTGGGGGGACCACCAGACGCTCCACATTTCTGTTGTTCCCAACACACTGGAGCTGTGGCCATTGCTCCGCCCACAAATGTGTTGTTTTGTGGCTACTGTTGTGATGTTGGACAGAACGCTGGTAAAAATCCCATTCAATCTAATGAGAAACTGTAGAGCACAGCTCAGTTTGTATCAGTGAGTTCGCCACATTAGCTTTTTTGGCATTAGCGAGTTCCTAAAACGCACATTAATTAATGCCTTAGCATTATGCAAATGTCCTCAAGTATTATCATAGGCAGGTTGTGCATAGTAATTAGTGCTATAGCATTGTGCAAATGTGGTCATGCTAACTGTTTCCTACTTCTATTCACTCTTAGCTACACTAGTGTTTCTTAGCATGGGTGAGTTTTTCTAACTAGCTATAAATGCTAGCATAGATGTTCCTAAATATTAAACAAGGCACTCTGACAGGCGTTATATGTCACATGAATACTAACTAATGCCTTAGCATTATGCAAATTAGCTCATGCAAACTTGTTCCTACTTCCATTCGCTGTTAGCCACATTAGCCACATTAGCAGTTTCTTGGTGAAGTAATCCATGTTCCATTTTCTGCAGTACTAAACACTCTGCCCTGTGAGTGGGGCTAAACCTGACCAACTGACCAATGGCCACCAAGTGTTTGTGGCATCACTATGGACGCAAAACACAACTTGAAGTTGGAACAGCGCTAATGCTAATGAATCTTAACAATGCAACAAAAAGTAATTAGTTACCGACAAACACACCCATCCCCCAAAGCTCCGTCTCTCCGTCTACTGCAGCGCTGACCGCCTGACGGGACTCTGCTCTGCGGGACGGCTGTCACCGGTCTGGTATTTGGACTTCAAGTTTTCAAATGGTTCATTATTTTGTTCTGAAATGTGTTCCTCCAGAATAAAAACCCTCTAATGAAGACATTAGTGAAGTAGACCGCGATAAACAGAGGAAAAACACAGGCCCGTGTGTCCACCCACCCAGCGTACGTTATGTAAACACGCCCGTGTAAAGGGCTCACTAGGGCGCCATGGACCAGAGGAGAATTCCAAGAAGGGCACCATGGGTGGTGAGTTCATAATGGAGGGCTTAAAGCGACAGTTGCCCCAAATGTAGTCAGTAAGCCGGGACATGCTCTGTGTCTGACGTGTGCTTCTATAGTTTTAGCACTGGAGCTGCGAGGCTAAAGTAGCTAACAAGTGATGAACCCCACCAATTACCATGGTGCTAACTGCATGTCCATCATCACAAAACTGACTCAAATGACTTTGGGTAATCTGTAATAGATGTGATTATGTGGTTCCTCACACTGTACAATACAGGCTACAGGGTCGTCATTTTATTTAATGACTGAATTGCTGTAGATTTTCCATTTTCTTCAAAGCCTTGTAAAATTGCCATAGACCTTCATTTTCTCTGAAGACTTGCAAAGTTGCCATACACTTGCAATTTTTATGGATTGCAAAGTTGCTATAGACTTGCCATTAGATCGATTGCATAATTGCTACAGATTTGCCATTTTCTCTACAGACATCTATAGTTGCTATATATGCCATTTTTATAGATGCAATGTTGCTATAGACTTGCCATTTTTATAAATTGCAAAAATAGACCTGCTGTTTTCTCTACACAATTGCATAGTTGCTACAGACTTGCCACTTTCTTTATAGACTTGTAAGTTGCCATTGATTTGCCAATTTTATAGATTGCAAATTTGTCATAGACCTTCCACTTTCTCTACACACCTGTATAATTGCTAGACTGCCATTTATTTATAGATCTGCAAAGTTGCTATTCACTTGCCATTTTTATAAATTGCAAAATTGCTATAGACCTGCCAATTCATCTGCCCAATTGCAAAGTTGCTACAGACTTGCTATTTTCTTTTTAGACTTGCAAAGTTGCTATAAACCTGCCATTTTCTTTATAGATTTGCAAAGTTGCCATTAGACCTGCCATTTTCTCTACACACTTGCATAATTGCTACAGATTGCCATTTTCTTTATAGACCTGCAAAGTTGCCATAGACCTGGCATTTTCATAGATTGCAAAGTTGCAACAGACTTGCCATTTTCTTTATAGACTGCAAAGTTGCCATAGACCTGCCATTTTCATAGACTGCATAGTTGCAATAGACTTGCCATTTTCTTTACAGACCTGTAAAATTGCCATAGACCTACCATTTTCATAGATTACAAAATTGCAACAGACTTGCTATTTTCTTTATAGACTGCAAAGTTGCCATAGACCTGCCATTTTCATAGATTGCAAAGTTGCAACAGACTTGCCATTTTCTTTATAGACTGCAAAGTTGCCATAGACCTGCCATTTTCATAGACTGCATAGTTGCAATAGACTTGCCATTTTCTTTACAGACTTGCAAAGTTGCTATAGACCTGCTATTTTCTCTGCACACTTGCATAATTGCTAGAGACTTGCCACTTTTTTATATACTCGCAGAGTTGGCATAGGTCTGCCATTTTCTCTACAAACTTGTATAATTGCTACACATTGCCATTTTCTTTATATACCTGCAACGTTGCCATAGACCTACCATTTTCATAGATTACAAAATTGCAACAGACCTGCCATTTTCTCTACACACTTGTATAATTGCTACAGATTGCCATTTTCTTTATAGACCTGCAAAGTTGCCATAGACCTGCCATTTTCATAGATTGCAAAATTGCATCAGACTTGCTATTTTCTTTATAAACTGCAAAGTTGCCATAGACCTGCCATTTTCATAGATTGCAAAGTTGCAATAGACTTGCCATTTTCTTTATAGACTTGCAAAGTTGCTATAGACCTGCCATTTTCTCTACACACTTGCATAATTGCTAGAGACTTGCCACTTTCTTTATAGACTGACAGAGTTGGCATAGACCTGCCATTTTCTCTATAATTGCTACATAATACATGCTGTATAATTGCTACAGATTGCCATTTTCTTTATAGACCTGCAAAGTTGCCATAGACCTGCCATTTTCATAGATTACAAAATTGCAACAGACTTGCCATTTTCTTTATAGACTGCAAAGTTGCCATAGACCTGCCATTTTCATAGACTGCAAAGTTGCCATAGACCTGCCATTTCCATAGATTTTAAAGTTGCAATAGACTTGCCATTTTCATTATAGGCTTGCAAAATTGCTGTAGACTTGCTATTTTCTTTATAGACTTGCAAAGTTGCCATAGACCTGCCATTTTCTCGACACACTTGCATAATTGCTACAGACTTTCCATTTTCTTGATAGACTATCAAAGTTGCTACAGACTTGTGGTAATAGTGGTGGTGGGGAGGTCTTGCTAACAATGCTAATAATAAAAAGAGTGAATATGGTCCAGCAAATAAGGCTTAAAGGTTATCTAATAAACATGACAAGCAAATGAAAGTGAGAGAGTGAGAGAGGGAGAAATAAGAGAGGGAGGGGTGGAGCTCATGCAGACAAAGAGACAGAGATTAAAATGAGACAGATGGAGAGAGAGTGGACAGGTTGAGTGAGAGGACAGAAGGCGCGTGAGCGTGTGAATGTGTTTTTGAATGAAAGCGTCAGGGTCGCACAGTTCTATCTCCATCATCATCATCATCATCATCATCATCATCATCACCGGCATCTGAACGGCAGGAATAGGAGGAGGAGAGAAGGAAGGAGGGAGGAGGCACTTTTCTGAGCTTTTGAAGGTAGGAGATCGCTGACGTCTGTCTCTCCTCTCTCTTTTTCCCTTCGTCTCTCCATCTCTCTGTCTTTCCTCAGAATTGTTCACAGTGGTGGTGATAGGAACCAGACGTCCACCTCTAAAAGCTCCCTCACAGGAAGTTACTACATGAAATGGTTATGAATTCACTGCCTGATGACTGAGACACTGTTTTATGATGGTTCTGAGAAGACTGTGGCCTTAAACTCCATTCATGATGGAGGGATACATAATATGCAGGGTGCTGTGAGAAAAAATAGTCCCCAAAGAAAACTTATTATTTGAGATTTTCCACTATTTTCCATCATCAACTTTCCATATAAACTCATGTAGGTTCACTGGTGGTTTTGGATAGTAAATAATGTGTTGTAGTCATGGCGACCCCTGGTTCCTATCACCACCACTGTAAAGACATCTGAATCATTTCACAATCATTTTCAAACCACTCTGAATCACTCTGTTTATAGTATCTTTGCAGTGGTGCTATACTTTTGGTTCCCTAAAGAACCTCTCAGTGAATGGTTCTTCAAAGACCCTTGGTATGATTGTGAAGAACCTTCTTAAAGTTTATATAACCGTCACATAATGTAAAGGTTGTAAACCATTAATCACTTTTTCCAAGGATGATTCATCCAAACCACAAACCATTAAAGTCCCTTCATTTCTAAGAGTGTGGAAAGATTTCACCTCAGTGATTTTGGCCCCAGTTCTGATCCATAGTTTCCACAAACAGGCCGTTTATAAACACTCAGGCCCATTTAGACAACCGTCTGTTTTTCAGCCCCATATTAAAAGGGGTGTTTTGTTTTTTTGTTGTTTCTAAACTCCATCTAGACCTGCTAGAGCATCTGCTCGTCCTTCACTCTTCGTCTCTCTTTTCCTGTGCAGCTGAGACATTTGCATGAGTTTTGCATAGTAAGATCATCAAACCCAGCATGGATAAATACAGCATCCACTCTGTTCATCTGAGAGAGAGAGTAGTAGTCTGACTGGACTTCCTGTTTAGTGGGTCTTCAGAAGTGGACAAGGAAGGAGTGATAGCTATGCAAACATTGAGTAAACAAAAACCACACCATCCTCGCTTTTCCTGGAGGCGAAGGTGGAGTTAGGAAAAGTGCTCCTGATGGAGCTTCTCAGTCAGTAGGTTTACATCCACAACTACTTTCACTCAAAATATGGATGGCAGGCAAAAATAATTAGTGTTGTGGAGCATTTAAAGTTTCTATAGACTTACTGTGTTCTCTATAGACTTGCAGAGTAGCTAAAGACTTGTCATTGCCATTGTATTTATAGATAGTTGCTATAAACTTGCCATTTTATTTTTATCTATAGATTGCATTGCAACAGATTTGCCATCTACTTTTTGCCGTTGACTTTCAGATAGTGTGCCATTTTCTATATAGCAAAGTTGCTATAGACTTCCCATTATCTTTATAGACTTATAACGCTGCTATAGACTCTAATTCTAAAGTTCACATAATTTTGCCACTCACAGATATGAAATATTATAACAGCACTTCCAATAGCCAGTATAAGCCATTTCAGTTTGAAAGAGTAAGATGGGACATGAGCTCTTAAACACAGGCCCAGATGCCTCTATCCTATTGCAATAGAATCAGGAATTATTATTGAGAAGACAAGACCTAGTAATCATGACCCAGAATTTTAGCCTTAAAAAACAATTAATCTGAGCTTTGAGCCCAAGGTCATGGGCCCCCTAATACCCAACCCTTAAGAACAGTGACTATAATAATGGAATGGAAGAGTTTTTGGGTCTTTGAACCAAAATCCCAACCTGTTGAGATGATTGAAAAGAAATTGTGAATGAAGCTCTAAAACGATGTGGTACCAAAGACCAAGCCATTGAGACTGTACACAATAACCTGTGGAATGGAAGATTTGAGGCCTATGCCCAGTGTCCTCTCGTGAACATGATACACTTTAGAGTTTACCAAGTAATTTTTTGTGAGGGCTAAGGCCCAGGCCTGGGCCCAGGCCAAAGGTTCCCTACCAAATTGCCTCAAAATAATGAAATCTGGGGGATGATTCTGAGCCAAAAAGCCAAAAGCCTAGAAACTAAAACCAACACTTAAGGATAGAGAATATAATAGATCCCTCATTAGTCTCCACGATTGATAGGAAATTGCAATGAAATTGCTAAAACCCAAGAAAAAAACAAGGACACATGACCCAGACCTTGTCTAAAGATTAAAAATATGAACAGGATCCAAGGCCTAACATCATCTCCCCAGAAAAAATTAATAAATAAACGACCAAGTGTAATATTTTTGTCTCATTCGCTAAATTTGCTTCTCTTTATCTACTATTAGGACTTGTGTGAAAATCTGATGAAGTTTTAGGTCAGTTTTTTGCAGAAATATAGAAAATTCAGAGTTCACAAACTTTCAAGCAGTAGGTGACGCTACAGGTGGAAAATTAGTGTACAGTTTATCAGGACCCCTCTATCCTATTCGTCATTGGTCAATTTCTGACCACAAGGATGCTCTTGTCCAGAAATGTTTCAGGAAGTGGTCCATTCTCAGCATAGTAGTGTCACTGACTGAGTGAACCACCAACCAAATAATATCCAGATAAGTGGCTCTGTGGTCAGAAATTGACCATTGATGCAGGGTTAGAGGACAACTTACACTGACTGTTAATCTACAGATGATCTACAGTGTCTAACTGTACACCAGCGAGGTGAGAAAGTGGCTGAGGAGAACGTGAGGACCAATTCACTCTCGCTGTGAGATAAACATGTCAGCGTGTTGAAACACTGAAGGTAACGATTAAACTGACTTGGTTCCCACCAAACACCCACATGCCTTGGTAAAAATACAGACAACCTTAAAAAGACGTCTGAGCCTTAAACGATGGTAATCTGTACAGTCAAAACATTATAGACCAGCTTCGAAATAACATGATCGCAAAACGCTTTAGATACTGCAGCTGATAGAAACAAAGCTATCTGTGTGTTGATTGAGCCTATGCTATGTGGGCTGAGATTTAGGGCGATGAGGGAGTGTTTCATTTTATAGCAAGCAGCACGCAACTAGCTTTGGGTTTCATTTACAGCCATCTAATCTCATAACCTGTTCTGATAACAGTTTAAGGACAAGCTGAATCCCTGCACAGCATGGTGTTGCCTTAAGGCAGCAACTACTTTTTATGCTATTTTGCCTCACTACAATATGACAGAGCCCTTTTTTTTCTTTTTCTTTGGGAAACAGAAGACCCTCTTTGTAATATATGTGGTATATTTCTATTTGGTTACTGAATTTTGCAAAACAGTTGCAGTTTGCACCTCTGTTTTCACACATGGTGAGCACTGGCTCCTCAAGCTCTTTCAAAGAGTATACTTCTTACATTATACTACTTCAGGGTATAAAAACGTCAAGAAAAAAAACACAATCTATGGGTGGGTACAGTTTATTTTTCACAAATAAAACCAGTTTTCTTGCAATTCTTTACATTCCAAGCTGATGCAAAAATGCTACCCCAGCACCCCCCCACCCGAAAAAATATATATATAAAATATATATACATATATATTTCTATGAATTATGTCATTTTACATAAGAAAAATCACAAAAACAACAAAAAAACACCCAGTTCATTTTTATTTTCATATTTCATATCTGGCTGCTGTAGTTCTGGTTAAGTAAGTAAATTATGAGAACTGTAATTTGCAGTAATGTTTCAAAACACAGGTTATTTTGGGGTCAGCTGTACAAAAATGCAAACTGCATATCAGTAACCACCTGTCTTGCCTGAGGACTAAATTTAACACACAGACATGAATACCACATACACAAACAGTAAAACCTCTCGCACACTATTCTGCTGCCAAAATCAATAATAGTCTCTAATTAATCTTGTGTTTGCCAAAGTTTAAGCTTTGAGATTTGACCTCAGTCACGCTAACCTTCCTCATGTGCTTCAGTCAGCAGCCTTAGAAATGAGAAATCATACAATGAATAAGAGCAAGAGCCTCATCTAGCCACTGTCATCCTCACAACCTCGTAACTTTTTTGGATGTTTGTTTTAATTTTTAACAACATTTGGAAAAAGCCTTTATACACTTGCAAATTTTTTTTTTGTCATAGCAGGATCTTGAAGGTGGGAGGACCGTTTGAAAAATAAACTAAAAACTACAAACCAAACAAGGTGGAAAGCGGAAAGCTCTGTAACTGTAAATCGAGTTTTAGTGTCCTTTAGATTTCAATTCAGACACTTACAAATTACAGCTTTTCTTTTAATTCATAAGATGTTTTAAACAAGTGATCACTAGTCTTGTAACTCACTCACTCATATTTAGCAGCCTTGAGATTGTCCACAAGGGGGCGCCAATAGCTCTCAAGTTCTTACCCATATTTTCTTAAACGTTTGTATGTTTTTGCTTTGAGGTACTACTTTGCAGTGAGGAACTCCCGAAATAGCTGATGAATCAATGTTAGCTGCAGGATTTAATCCTAAAATCTGAGGCTGATGTCCATGAACTTTCTCCTTTGTGATGGACAGATGGACAGAACAGATGATGAGATGGAACCTTGTGTGAAAGCAAGTAGAGTTGGGCGAGAGAGTGGTTTGGAGAACGCGTCCAGCGGCAGTTCCTCCGCCCTCCCTCTGCAGCTGAAGGCTATGGTCCGAATCCGGAGTAAGTATCTGCGCCGAATGCGTCCTGAACACGGCGCGAGCCCCTCCAGCCCAGAAACCTCCACCGCCACCCGGCCAGAGCGCTCCGCCAGCCCCCACCGCCGCAAGAGCCGCAGGAGAATGTCTCGGGTGATGTTCCCCAGCGACAGGAAGAAGTATCTGCCAAAAAACAGAGACCGGAGTCAGGCCAAGGTCTTCCTCTTTCTCTTCCTCGTTGTCGTCTTCTTGCAGGTCAGTGAACGTCCCCTCTTTTGTCATCTAGCCAGAAAAAGATGCGCTAGCCCCCCCAACAAACATCACACCACACTATTAATAATAGAAGAAAGCACAGAGCACATCAACTGCAAACAATTCTGCCTAGTTCTATGTAACAAGTGCAATGACACCTCTAGAGGGCAGCAGAGAGTAAAGTTTGTTTATTTGAGCTCAGTTGACGCTGGTGTTACTGTGAAACTGTCCGGCATTTGTAGCAAATACTTTTCTCTTCCAGGTAATAGTGCTTCTCACCAAGCACTGTTATGTCACTAATAAAGGGTTTGCTAATGTTAGCTATGCAGCTAATGCTAACATTATTTGCATGTATATGGTACTGTTAATGAGACAAATGCAATTTTTAAAGTAATAGAAAAGACTTGTATTTTGTAACGTTTAAATATATAGGGTTCATTCCTCAGTCCACACAGTCATTATATGGAGACTAAGCAGCAAAAACAGCCCATTTTGAGGTTGATCATGGTTGTGATGTCACACTATAGACACATTTCCATATGGAGCCCATTCAGCCTTCAGTTTAGCCCTGCTCATTCAACTTGGAGCAGTTTAGCCCCACCCACTGAGCCTACAGCACTAAAGTAGCATTAAGAGTAAGAGTTCACTAAAGAAGCATTAGCTACCTAGATAGCTTACACTAACATCATTATCTATCAAGATACCTAAGGACACTGTACACAAAATGTCTAGATAAAAATAAAAATTAGAATAAAATAAATAAAAAGAATTGGGTAGAGCTAAAATTAGCGAATCACAAATTCTCCCTTTTTATCTTCCTTTCCAGGTTTACAACGCCATCGAGAACCTGGACGACCACGTGGAGAAGTACGACCTGGATGGATTGGAGCGAGCGCTGCACAGGGAGGTGTTTGGCCAGCAGGAGGCACTGGAGACATTAATGTACCACCTGAATGACTACCTGTCCACCTATGCCCACCAGCGCCCCCTAGCGCTGTCCCTGCACGGTGCGTCTGGAGTGGGCAAAAGCCACCTGGGACGCCTGCTGGCACGACATTTTCGTTCTGTGGTGGGCAATGATCTGGTGGTGCAGTACTTCACCATGCACCACTGCCCCCTACAGGAGAGTCCGGAGAACTGCACCTCGAAGCTCATCCGCCGCGTTACCAAAGTCGTGACCCGAGCCGAGGAGGAGGAGCGAATCCCGCTCTTTGTCCTGGACGAGGTGGAGCTGATGAGTCCGCCTTTGCTGGATGGGCTGCGGACGCTAATGCAGCCCAAGCAGACCAACGAGTTTCTGAACGTCATCTACGTTCTCCTCAGCTCCCTGGGAGAAGCAGAGATCACGGCTTACAATTTGCAGAACGCCTCGGCCACCGGGGCAGAACAGCTGCTCAGGCAAACACTGGGGAAGCTCCACCCGCTGTGGGCGGAGCCGGGGGTGGAGCTTATCCCGCTAGCCCTGCTGGAGCGGAGTCACGTGGTACAGTGCTTCCTGGAGGAAATGACAGACGAAGGATTTTACCCTGACCCCGCCCACGTGGAGAGACTGGCAGGGGAACTGGCCTATCACAGGGCAGGAGGGAAAGAGTATGCAAAGAGCGGCTGCAAACAGGTGGTGGCCAAAGTTAACCTACTGTGAAAGAGAGAGAGGGAGGCAAAGGGACGAGGGAGGACATAAGCGGGTATGTGCGGTACTAGCAAATGTAGAAACACCAAAAGAGAACAGAGAGAGAGAGAGAGAGAGAGGGAGAGAGAGAGAAAGAAAGAATGAGAGAGAGAGAGAGGTGGAGAGAGAGATAGAGAGAGAGAGACCATTATGTCTCAGAATTTTTTACCTCAGTAGGAAATGTTTTTAAGTTTGAGTTAAGCCTCACATTACAGGGTCTCTATAATGTAAATTGATGTTTCTTTGTTTATTTTTTAAATAAAACAGTTCAATGTAGTACGTAAAGTTTCAAAACATGCTGTGATGTCACAACCATGAATATATTTCCATATGTGCATCCATTCAGCCTACATTAGTTTAGCCCCACCCAGTCAGTCTACATCAGTTTAGCCCCACCCATTCAGCCTACATCAGTTAAGCCCCAACCCATTCAGCCTACAGCAGTTTAGCCCCACCCATTCACACAAGAGTGGTTAAGCCCCACCCATTCAGCCTACATCAGTTAAGCCCTACCCATTCAGCCTACATCAATTAGGCCCCACCAATTCAGCCTGCAGCACTTTAGCCCCACCCATTCAGCCTACATCAGTTAAGCCCCACCCATTCCGCCTATAGCACTTTAGCCAGTTCAGCCAGTTTTCCCATGTCCCTGTGGATATTTAACAATCTGCTCCACATTTAAGCCTGGACTGAATTTTGAACTGGACACCATACATGACAGCCAATCAGAACAGAGCTCATTTACATACATTAATGTGCAAAAGTCAGATCCCACTTTTTATTATACAGCAGCCACAACAGCCACATCTACTCTCAGCTGTGTCAGTGTTCAGTGAGTCACACTTTCCCTTTATTCCAGCTTCCATTCTTTTCAGGAGACTCACTTTCAGTTCCTCAAAGAATCTGCAGACACACCTCCAAAGTTCAGTCTTAGAAACTGGTTGATCATTTTCTGAAGTAATCAAACACATTCAGTGGTGTTGAGGTCTGGACTCTGGGGTGGTCAGTCCATTGTTCAGCTTCTTTGTTTGATGTGTCCGTCTCCTTTTCTCAGTGAGGTTCTTCTTGATCAGCTACACATCCTTTCAGACCCACAGCGCTGAGTCGTCTTCTCACAGTGGAAGGATGGACAGAAACACCTGTGGATGTTTTCAGATCTGAAGCAGCTTGATTTTCTCCTCTCTCTCAAAGAGGAAAGCTTTAAGTGCTGTTTATCTGATGGGGGCAGTTTTGGGTGTCTACCAGGTGGCTGTTAAAAGCCCCAATTTCTCTGTAGCTTTTCATCAGTTTTTAACTCTAGTTTTGGAAACTCAGTTTTTCTGTTATTTTTCTTTTACTTTCCCCTTGTAGATTATCTCATATCTGATCTCCTCAGAAAGAACTTGTACTTAATGGCTGTTTTGAGTGGAAATGAAATAAACGAAAGGGCCTCCAAATTTTGCACAGTACTGTGATTCTAAGGGAAATGGGGAAATGGTAATTTTTTGTGTATAAAACTAGCTCATTTTTGACTGACAGCATGCTCTCTAGTTCACCTCTGTGAATAAGTGTGCATTAAGTGAATCCTAGTGCTGTGGATAACAGTCTTCAAAACCCAAACCGGCTCCACCCGAGCCAGAGGCCTCTACAGTCTCCAAATATAACAGCCTTCATCCCCCCCGGCCTAAGAGACCCAGCCAAACAGCAAGACTGTGTCACGCGAATAACATTCACTCACTCACTTTCACATGCACACATACATTAATTAACAAAACTGCACTCTGTGAACCCAGAGCCAAACACCGGCTTTTCAATTTTGCCTTAATTAGACGCGACCAGTGCATTTGGAGTCTTTGACATAGAAAAGGCTGGTGGAAATGTGCTTTTGTTCCCATAGATGGAGGAAAGAGTGTTGTTGCTGTGTCCAATCAGCTCAGCAATTCATAATGTATGGCGTTTGTTGTATTTTATCAAAAGATGCATCAGCAGTTAGCATTTTCTGTAACTTGCTCCCACCAGTTGCCCACACGAGACCACTTATTATCATTCTGTAGTCGGCATCATGCCAATATTAGAAACTCTTTTTTTGTCAAAGAGAAATCCAGCTTAGACCCGAACGTGATCATGGCATGTTATGTAGCAAGTACAGTGTTAGCCTATCAACGAACACTTGCTTAGATGGCTCTTACAATGCATAACAGGGGAAACTAACAAGCCGTCTTTTCTGGTTTCCATAGCAATATCGTCTGTGAATTTGGACAGCAATTGGACCAAAATTTCTCCAGATTTACCCTAAAAATATGCCATAGTGAGAAATAGCTAGGCTAAAGTACAGCCTCCACACGGGGGGGTTAGTTAGGCTAAAGTACAGCCTCCACACGGGGGGTTAGTTTAACAGTGAGAGCTAGTCAGGCTTAAGTTCAGCCTCCACACTGGTTGGGGGGCTTACAAACAGTAACAGAAGCCATCTTGAAGCTTGAATTGAATCTGTACTTTAGCTACCTGGCTGTTACTTGTTAGCTACATTAGCCTCGTAGCTCCAGTGCTAAAACTAAAGAAGCAAACTTCAGACACTGAACATTACCTGTAAACTATTCCATTAAACAGCACTATTCAAAGATATCTAAGATATTTTGATAGCAGCTTGAGTCCCCCTAACCTCCAGATGAACTAGCATTGCAGTGCTAGCAGTTCTGGCAGTTCTTATGTGTTTTTATGGCTGCAGGCTGCTGTGGGTTCAGCTGCACGTCAGGCTGACTGTAGAAAAAATCAAGTTTAGGCTGACTCAGGTCGGTGGAGCTGAAGACTGAAAAGAGTTTTTACTCTTGGCCCAAAAATCTTATCACAATATTTTTTTTTTTGAGATCATTATAGATAATTACTGATAATTATGCTGTGCATTTTGCAATGATCAATTTAATATGAATAACATTTTAAAGGCTGAAGAAAACAAAGGGCTTGTTCTGATGTAATATTCAACACTCAGCATGTCACACCTTAAAAACCGCTTCAACCAGCCAAAAAAAACATACGAAGATGAAAAGAGAATAAAGTGGCTGCAGAGGACTTTTTACTCGCTAAAACACAGAACATCGTTAACACTAGCTAACTCTGCTAACTGCTCCACTGGTATCCCCACTGGGAAGAATAGCTCAGACTAGCATGAATTCTATGTTGGTCTAAACTGGTCTATGCTGGTCTAGTGTTGGCCTGGTGCTGGTTTAGCTGATCACCCAGAAGGGTCATATTGGTGGACCAGCATACCAACATCCAAAACACAACATATGCTGGTTTTACTGGTGACCAGCCATGCTGGTTTATGAGGCACCTCAAACATAGAGCGAATTTTGAAAGCTGGCGAATGCGAAGTCGACATCAGCTTATCTCAATAAATACATTAATTAACCTCAATAAATGGATTGATTTACCTCAAGAAATTCTTAATTAGCAAATACCTCAAAACTTTCTCTTGGAGGTGTTTAATGAGCAGCTAACGAGCAGCACAGCAGAGCAGCTGTTGAACGCGTCTCACTGGCTGATCTAACATCGTGTCCCAAACCACACACTTCTGTACTTCATCTACTACACTAATGAGTGCACTTATAAAGGTATATGTGGCTCCCGAGTGGCACAGCCGTCTAAGCGTTGGCCCTATCATCAGGAGATCGCGAGTTCGATAATTGGCCTCGCTCTCTCTGGGTGGGTAGGATGGCCCCTCCTTCTCCCCCCATCACTCAGCGTGATGCTAGTCAGCGCAGGCGTCTGTTAGCTGACGTAACAGATCTGGCGGTTGGCGCTTTCCTCAGAGCGCGTTCGGCTGTCCAGTGACGTTGCGTGAGCGGCAGTTCGAAAAGACGCGGTGGTTGGCTTCACAGGTCTCGGAGGAAGCCTGTGTTAGCCTTCGCCCTCCTAGCGTTGATAGCATCATGTGATTGGGGGAGTCCTAACTAGCGGGTGGAATTGGAGACGACTAAATTGGGGAGAAAAATTGGGTAAAAATTAAAAAAAAAAATAAATAAATAAATAAAAAAAATAAAGGTATATGCATTATTTTTACACAATATTTAGTGAGGTAATATGCGTTTGGGACAGGACGCTAGTTATGCAGCAGAAAATCTCAGCCGTTTACATTTCAGCTTTCAGTTGTTATCATTACAGCAACAAATCAAATAAAATCAAGTCAATACACTCAAATACATTGGCTAATATATTTAAAAAAAACGTGTTTCACTGTGTTTGCTGGATCCATCATGGCTGTGTTACCTCATTATGAACCACCACAGCTCTGCTGAATGAACTGAAGTTGCCTACCAAAATGGTGGCAGAGCGATAGTGACATCATCAGAATAATATCAGTTTTCTCTTTTTATGAATAACAACGTCATACAGTGTCAGAAACCACATAAGCAAGTCCAGAACAGTGTGTGATGCTTTGGGCACTGTGCTAATCAATGTGGTATAAGCTTACATTACTTGTTAGCTACATTAGCCTCACACCTTCAGTGTAAAACTAAAGACACAAGCTTAAGGGGCCAACATGTCTTGGCTGACTAACTACAGTGGGGTCCAAAAGTCTGAGACCACCTTTATCTTGCATTGCTTTCTAATTTAATAGACCTTTTTTTTTTTTATTAGTGTAACAATTTAAGTGAAAAGTAGAATCTTATTTTAGCATGAACTTCTGAATTTTGCAGTATCTGGTGTGTCTTTCTTTTGCTTTAATCACAGTGTACACTCCAGCTGCATGAGCTCCACCAGCTCAGATCAGTAGATCAGATCCACCGGAGAGCTGTCTGAAGACGGGCTTCACTGGAAGAGATAAGACAAAAAAACAAATCTGATCTTCCCGTACAAAGACCTCAACATGGTCACAAATTTGCTTATATTTGAGTTGTGGCCTAGAAATAGTCCAGAATCTTCCATATTTCTTCTTCATTTTAATTGTCATAACTTGTACATTTTAAAATTTTCAAGATTGTTGAAATTTCTGTTTTTTTTCCAGGTTTAAATAAAAAATACCAGATTTTCAGTGTGCACTCAGACTTTTGGACTCTGTAAAACTAGTTTTAGGTTTTTCAACAATGTATTCTGAGCCTTCTTTCTGAGTTTAAAGCACAGATTCCTCCTCAGGCCGTTCAGAGTTGCCACAGGCATGACACAGCATGCTACATTTCTCAGCAGACAGCTGAAAGGGTTGAGGAATCCCTGGCAAAAGCAAAAACATCTGCTTTGATCAAGATTTTAGATACACTTCTAAGTCAATCGGGAGTTGTTTTTATATATATATATATATATATATATATTGGTCGTATATACTGAGTGGGCCGCTACTGAAGTTCTGATAACTTTTCCACAGATGAAGTAGTGCTTTGGGAAAGGTTTACTTAGAGAGGCCGTGAAGTCAGGGCACACAGGGTGTCTCCGGCCATGTGTACTGACAGAACATTCCAGTAATCCAGGAGAGACCGAAGCAATTACAACGTTAAAAAAACAGCAACCAGTTAAATCCGAAACATCATCCACACCGTTTAACCTGAACACACTGTACACACCCGGCTCGTCTTTTATTAGAGACACACCTTAGAAAGTTGAGGAGGAAAGCTGAGACGAAGCTTTGTGCTCTTCTGATAGGATCTCCATTATGTTCTGGTCTGGTTTCTCAAAATCACGTGAGACTCAGCAGAAGATCTGCAGATGTAAAGCAGCCAAGACATCTTTGCTGTCTGGAGTTTGCTTCTTTACTTTTATACTGGAACTACGAGGCTAATACAGCTAACATGCAATGGGCGATAATACTTCACCAATTAGCATGATGTTAACTGCACGCCTGAATCATCACTCTCCGCAAATCTCAAAAAAGAAATACAAACTGGCGCCATCTGCTGGCAGCACTCAAAACAATTTTGATTTCATCGTAGGGAAATTTTGATAACCAATTAAAATCACTTAAAAGATGGAACTTAACTGAAATTGTCATTTTGCAATCATACAAACAGTGAAGAGTGAAATCGAATTGAACTACAATACCCATGGCTCAGTGAGCTGCTTCATAAAGTATGTGATAGTGACATCACTTTTGACTTTGTAGAAACTGAACTGTATTTCTATCTTTTGCTGTCACTTAATCATCATTATGTTTGACACAGTGTGAAATATAACTGTATATCGAGGCGACACGGCACTGCTAGTTCATTATTATCATATGTTTTGAATACAAACAGCAGGGGGCGATATTACTGCTGTCCTTCCTCATAAATACGGACAGAAGTAGTCCATAGCTATGAATTTGGTCCGTTCTTCTGTCCATTTTTTTTAGATTTCTCCTCATAGCTCCAGTGCTAAGACTTTGTGACTTTGCAGGGATGCTAATCGTATATTATAATACAGGTGCCTGCTTTAGTGAACTGAACTCTGATATTTGTTAGGTTGTTAGCTGTGTTTTACTATAGAAGTGGTATCCAGCAACCTAGTGGGTTGCTAACAAAAATAGTTTACCAGGTAAGTTAGATAGCATGTGTCATACATTTTAAGTCAGTTAACACAGTTCCATTTACATTAGCAAAGCTTGGCTAAGCTAGCTAGATAACTCAAAAAAGGGATGTTAAATTGCATTACACATCTAAACAGACTCCACCCACAGGCTCTTCCTCTAAAACCAGCCCCATGATCCTCCAGTCTGTGCACTTTTAGAGCTGTTAATGTTAGCTGACTAGTTAGGTCAGTTTACAGGACGTTAGCTTCGAGAGACTTGGAACGATGTCATTCGACATGATCACATGATACCTTATCAGCGTTTTGATTGGCTGAGATTTCAGCTGAGTTGCAGGACACCTTACATTATGAAACTCAAGTAAAGTTTAGTTTCATGTAAGCCACTGAAGTTGCATTACAGATGAAACTTTAAAACAGCTTAACAACATGCAATACAGATATGTATGTGTTTGTGTTGTTGCTGGTTAGCGTGCTAACAACCTGAGCAGAGACTGAGATTCCTGATCAGCGTGAGAGTCAGAATCCAGTCATTCCTTTGATCTGTCTGTGGTTACATACATGCACGAATCCATCCATGAGCGTGACTCTTTCAACTTTAAAATTACCTACAGCTGCACTTAACAGCACTTAATAACTCTCTTACTCCAGTGAGACAACTGGAGATAAACAACTTCATCACAGCCTCAGCGTTCAGGCCCAGAGACTTCGGTACAGTGAGGATGACCACCACCAGTTAGCCAAACTTATCACACATACAAGCTTTATGAATATTGAACACAGCATAATTGTTAACCTCACTTTTAGCTGGCTAACATCAGTTATTATAACGCCTGACTGAATACCACGGTGAGGAGAGGTCAGCTAACCAGAGTCCTACCATTTACAGCCCTAGGGATGGATGTAGAAGAGGACTGGAATGTTCTTGTAGCTTTTTCACAATACTGAACTTAGTTTTCCTCACCACAGACTCGCTAACTAGGTAAGTAGCCCATAGGAACCAGCGCAGCTCAGCTACGTTCTCAACATCAGGAGAAACTGGAGTAAGCTAATGCTGCATTTACATGATAAGGTTGGACAAAAGTGTCTTTCCGTCCCTTCTGCAAGGCCCACAGTGGCACACAGCCAAGAAGAACATCTCTTACAGAAAAGTTACATATATTTCTCATATGAAATGTGCAAAATCACATGTTTAGAAGTAATCACACTTTTTTCACATGATCACAATTTTTTACGATTTCACATGTGATCACACATTTTTCACATGTAGTCACACATTTTTCACCTGTAATCACACTTTTTCACATGTGAACAAGTTTTTGTAAGTAATCATGGTTTTTCACATGTAATCACATTTTTCGTATGTGAACAAGTTTTTGTAAGTAATCACACTTTTCACACATAATCACACTTTTTCACATGTGAACAAGTTTTTGTAAGTAATCATGGTTTTTCACATGTAATCACATTTTTCGTATGTGAACAAGATTTCATATGTAATCACACTTTTTCACACATAATCACACTTTTTCACATGTGAACAAGTTTTTGTAAGTAATCACGCTTTTCCACCTGTAATCACATTTTTCACATGCAAACAAGTTTTTGTAAGTAATCACACTTTTCACACATAATCACATTTTTCACATGTGAACAAGTTTTCACATGTAATCACACTTTTCACACATTTTTCACAAGTAATCACACTTTTTCATGTGATCCCATTTTTCATGAGATCATGCTTTTTTCACGTGATCATATTTTCCACATCTAATCACACTTTTCCCACATGTGAGTATAATATCACATGTGATCACACATTTTTTCCATTGTGAAAACACATTTTTAACATTTCAATTAGCAAAAGGCCACAAGTGTTTTATTTTTTATTCACAAGTGAATCTCATGGGACTGTTCTGTAAGGGATCGTCCACCTCTTTATTTATTTAAGGTGGAAAAATATCATGAGAATGCTAGAAAACAGCTCTGTTGCCCATGGCAACCTTACAATTTGTAATATTTCTATTGAAATCTTGGAATTGTTTTACAATCAAAAATCTTCGAGGGTGTTGGAGCGGGGTGTGGGGTTTGGTTTTCAAGTGGAAAGCCTAGACCCCTTCAGACCCCCTCGTACCGACGCGCCTGCAAATGTTTAACAAACACTGCTGCTCATTTCCGAAGGAACATATTCCGCATCTTTTGAGGAAACTATTAGTCTTGTGGACGGCTGACTCCTTATTTAAGCAGTGGACCCTTTTTTTTAAACAGGCCTATTCAGATGTGCCATCTGGAGGTAGTGGGGCTGTTAACCAACAGAGGTAACTGGAGTTCACGGCTTCTGAGCTGTACACCATACTGGAACTCTGGGGCACTGAGGCCACAGATATAAACATAGTTCCAACCTGACAAACAGGCGAGATAAAAGCTGACTGACTCACTGCCGTAACCCATCACGAGGTAACATCATCACGATTGATGACGTGACCCCTTCCATGACCCGACACAGGGCACGACCTCTCTCGCCCACCTCACTGCCACACATTAGTTAGCGCAGCGCTAATGGAAACAAGGAGCCACTGAGGAAGTGACAGAAGTAAACAGCAAACATCTGTGAAGCTAAACTACACGCAACACTCGTGACTCTGTATTACTTTATTCTGGATGACTAAAGCCATTAAAAACATCTTCAGAAAGTACTGCACGCTCTTGTGTTGTCAAGACTTCGACCCACATTGCATTATTTATAGGGACGTTAACGCTAAACCGCAACAGAAAGTTTGGTGATGACTTTGCGGATGCCAGCCCACAGCTTGTGACAGAAGAAATCCGAGGTACCTCTTTTTTCCGCTCCTTGTTAGCCGAGTTAGCATAACAACCTCTATTACAGTTGCATAGACTAGCATGGCTGTTCACCAGCTAAACCAGCGTATGTGGATGACCAGCTAAATCAGCACCAGACCAGTATATGGATTTCATGCTGGTCTAAGATGTTTCTTTTCAGCAGAGTGGTTAGCAGTGCTAGATAACATCTAACCTCTGAGAGGTTTTTGTCACTACAAGCTACAAATTCAGTTTGCTGTTTAGTCTGTGTAGTAAAACTCATTAGCATTGCCATATTCTTCCTTGAGTACGCTAGTTGATACTTTACTGTGTTTCTAGAAATGTGGCCACTTTCTAAATTCACATTTCATCAGTCAGGGATTTGTATTTAGCAACAGATTTGTTTATTTGTCTATGACTCAATCTTAGCTCAATCTTAGGGAACAAAAAATAATCAAATGAGGCAGAAAGGACAGGCGATTATAGGAAACAACAAAAACGTGAGTCATTTTTGTTTATTTGAGCTCAAGCTAATATTTACCGTTGTTATTCAGTTTTCTTTGCTAACACAAACTGAGAGAACATTACGTGGCTAATTCCTCATTCTTTCATCTGAAGATAGCAAACACTCATGTGTTTATGTGCTGAATAATATTGTTACAATTGTCACTTTATAAACAGCTTTGCTAAGGTAACATTCACTGGGTAGCTAATGTTATTAGCTTGCTTGTAAGCAGCTACAATAGTTTGCTCAAATATTTTATCTGCTCTTATATTTTTACTCTGTCAGGAAAATGTTAACTTTATTTGACTCTATACATGTTGCTGTAGAGGTTTGTGAGTGTGTGCAGAAAAATACCACAACCCAGTGTTAGCTATTAAGCTAGTAAACTTGATAGCTACCAATTTTTAGTTCCTACTCCACGTTTATGGAACTTATGAATGCTGTCCACAATGTGGACGATCTTTCTGTCCATACAGCTGTGACCATCACAATGGTTTCATTGCAATGTGTAACAATGTTGTAATCAAAACATATTTTTAGATAAATTATTCATTTATTTTTTATTTATTGTTTACAGCATCCTGCTAGTTGCACTGTTATGTTAGCATCAAGCTAAGAGTGGTGTATGTTCACGGATCCTCTGGGCTTAATTCCACTTATGGCAACTTTAGAAACTGAAAGTAATGTATTCACTTTTTTTGTTGCAGTTTTACAGTGAATTTCATACTTAATTCTTATAATACCAGTTTCTTCTCTTTCACTTATTCAAACAAACAGCCTGCTAAACATGAGTGAGTTCTTCAGTGACTTAGAAGCCAGGCCTACAAGCTGCTTCACAAAAATATGAAAATATGACTGCAGTATGAAAAATCGAATGCAAATAATTGAACTTATTTTGGTTTGGAATGATTTAAGAATAGGAATGAGGGGTGTGTGGTCCCAGATTAAATCTGTATAATGACTGCTTTTGTTACAAAAGTGTAAGCACTGATCCCAGGTTTCATCCTTCAGACGGAAAGAGCAGAAGTTTTTGGAGTGAATCATATTTTTCCCTCGGCTCTGATTTTCTTTCTTCAGGTTGAGACTGCTCTACAGGGCGAAGGAGTTATTAGGGATAATAGTCGTGTTTGATGCGTGAGTTTGCCTCATTTTCTCTCTAAGCCAGCCACCCTGACTGTGGCTGTTGCTAGGCAGGACAGCATGCTGCTGATTCCAACCCACTCAAACAAAATCAAACCCACCTAAATCAGAGAACCTTTCAGTTTTCTTTACATAGCTGTTTTACTGCAGATCCTGGTGTTTGATGAAGGACTCAAGCTAATCTTTTTTGTTGCTGCATCTGTAGTGTACCACTGATTACCATAGACAATTGTTTTGAATGGTCTTGTTTAGGGAAGGGCATCTCAGTCAAATTCGACGTTCGAATTGTGGGCATTGTTGGAATAATATCTTTAACTTTTCTCCCTCCAAAAAAAAGAAAGAAAACCTACAAATGACTCATAAGCCCCCAGAAAAAAAACCCAGATCAAAGTGGCATAAAGTATACAAAAGAAAGGCATTCAGTCAGAAGGCCCTTTTCCACTGCATGGTACTGGCTCAACTTGACTCGACTCAACTCTACTCGCCTTTTTTGTTTATTCATTAGGCAAAAGTTGGTACCTGGTACTTCTTTTTGTACCATTTCCATCGAGGTTCCAAGTGAGCTGAGCCGATACCAAAAGGTGATGTAAGAACACTGTAGACTACTGATTGGTCAGAGACAATTGCTAAATACAAATGCTAACATTAGCTACCAGGTTAGCTCTTACGTCACCTTTTTTGAGCAACTAGAATCGTCTCGCCGTCTGAACTCTGAGGCAAATTTTCCTTTTTGTCTTGCTTATATCAGCCTCTTTTGAACAAAATTTGTCTCCTTCTCATCTTGGAAGTTTCGTTTAGCATCGCTATGACAGCCATTTACACTGAAGGGGTGGTATATCGGCATTGGAAAACAAAGAAGCTGGTACCAAAAGCGAGTCAAACCTAACTGAGTCGAGTCGGGCCAGTACCATGCAGTGGAAAGGCAGCTTAAACTCAGGTTTAAACTCAGGTAGCAACAAAGTCAATGTCATGTGTCTTACATCCACAAGGGGGCGATCAGAATAAGTTATTTAGCAACTCTAAACCACACAATGTTTAAACCAGTAATTCTCTGCTTCAGGGGTCACGGGAAAAAGAGAATGGAGGCCTATTCTGGCCTCAGTTTGACAAAGACTAATCAATGAAATCCCCACACCAATCCTCAGCTGCTAAAAAGCTGTCGTATGTTTGCAAATATTCCCAAATGAAGGCATGTGCTTCCCCTCTGTTTGGTAGCTGTCGCATGTGATAACGTACTATCTAATGGACCTGGATCTAGCACTAGTATTCTGACAGCCCTAGTGTGCAGTAGCCTTTAGACGGCTGCAGTAGTCTTTCCACATTTCCATCATTGGACTAAACAGAACAACATTACACGCAGGCTCTACACTGCCCTCTGGTGGAGAACAGAGTACTTCTGAAATATGAGAATGTATAACGTCAGAGAGTTGCAAATTTGCTTTTCAAAATTTTAAATTGGTCTTCTAATTTTAACACTTTTATGACATGTTTGAAACTGAGACATTTCGGACTCATCCCTAGACCTGTTCTTAACAAAAAGCCATGTTGACTCAAAATAGAAGTCAAGGGAGAGTCACTTCTATACAACACATCTACATCAGTTTGAAAAATGCCACAATATTCCTTTAAGATTCCCTAACCTTTTTCTGCTGAACTGGAGGGACCAGTCTGGTGGCCATCTAAATGCCAGCAATTGTTTCTGTTTCTTAAGCATGGTTTCTGAGGAATTGAAGAATTCTTTTAAGCTGAAGTCACACACAACTTACAGAACACATGCTTGTCATTTTCTTAGTTTCACAACACTTTGCTTTCATATTTATTACGAAACAGGAGTCTATCAGAACTGAACTGATTGATTGGGGTTTCTGCAAACACATTAATCTTCACGAAGTGACAAAAAAAGCACAAATGTATCATCTGGCTCAAGTTTCAGTAGCTGTTTCAGGGCTGCCGCTCTGAGCGGCGGGCTGTTTTCCCATTGTTTCCTCCTCAGTGGGGTGTTCACGGTATGTCTGGAATGAGCGCTATGAAAGAAAGCAGGGGTGAGACCCAGGTGATCCTTGAGGCTACGAGAGCAAAACCTCCTGTTTTCGACACTAAAAATAACCCTAACTACCAGTCAACCGCAAAGAGGGTGGAGCCTGGACCCTCAGGTGTGCATACCACGCCCACCTCAGGTGTATATAAAGACAGAGAGGGGGAATCCATCCAGGAGACACCAATCAAAAGAACGAAGGAGAAACTAAAAGAGAGAAAACTGAGAAATAACGTTTTAATGTTCTACCAAACCAGAGAGAACAAGAGATCAAGTCAGGCATCCTCGGACAGAGTGCAGACAAACGTGAAGCACTTCAGATCTTCTTGCTACGTCAGAACAGGCAGTGTTGGTTAACAGGTGAGTGGCATATTGAAAATCAGAGCCAAAAATATAATTTGCACAATTTTCCTTGCTAATTTAAATGCTTTAGTTTTGCACTGGAGCTAACAGGCTAATGTAGCTAAGTAGCAGAAGCCAACAACATGGTGCTAGCTCTAACTGAGATTGAAGCCAAGTGTTTGAAGATCTAGGCATGCATTTAGCATGATGCTAAGCTAGTGGCTGCTAGCTTCCATTACTTTTAAACTACATTAGCCTCATAGCTCCAGTGCAAAACCAAAGAAGCAAACTTTAGACACTTGACATGTTGACGGACAGTTAGTCTATCACTTCTAGTTATGCTAACGCTAATGTTTTTCTTTTAGAGATGTGTTCCTCTTCCTCTGAGACTCATTCCCCCCTGCCCTGCCCCCTGAGGGTCTCGAGGCCCCGCCCCCGCCGGGTTCTCTACCCTCCCAGGGTGAGGAAGGTCCTGCCGAAAGAGGACGCCGACCCTACGAGGCGGTGGCTGATCCTCCTGTCCACCGTGCTGTTCCTCCAGATCTACACGGAGGACAGCCTGTGGGAAGCCCAGGAAGGTGGAGTCCAGCTGGGAGAGAGCGTCAGCGAAAAGCCCTGGGAGGTTTCGGACGCAGCTGCATGTTTGGAACTAAACATGCACACAGCATCCCAACCGCAGTGTGTGGCGAGGTGAGAAAGGACAGGAAGAGACGTCGGGGGACGTTTCTGGACAAATAAGACTCTGAAAACAACACGCAGAGCGTTAAAAAGGGTGGACTGTCACTGTTACCATGACCAGCCTGGTCAGATTTTTAAGGGCAAAGTCGTGTTCTTATTAATAGAACCTCACATGAATGTTCTGCCACCAATACCAATTTTTAAATTGTGATAATATCGTTTGATTTTAATTTTACTTGGCCAAACATTTTACAGGCTTTTACTGTTCATTGCGATGGTGGACTGTTCACCCCTCCTCAAAACATAAACAGCTGCTCTATATCTTCATGTGATGGTTAGTCAAGGTCCTGTAATCTCAAAGTGAGGTATTAGTGCCTCCTAGAGAACGACAGTATGATAGCATTATAACAGCATTGCACTTGTGCGGCTTCTTTTATAATATTATAGGAAAAGAGACACTTAATGATGAAAATTCTACGTAATTAAATAGCAAAGTCGATCAAAGTGGTTTGATGTGAAACGTACTATTGTAGTCAGATCTGTTTGCAGTTGGTGGTGATAGGAACCAGACGTCCAGGCCTTGTAAGGCACCCCCAAATTTATCCCAAAGAAAATGTTTTATTTCAGATTTTCCACTGCTTTCCATCATCAACATTCCATATAAACTCAGAAGACTCGTGTAGGTTCACTGGTGGTTTTGATAGTAAATAAAATGACTATATTTGTGTTGTAGTCATGGTGACCCCTGGTTCCTATCACCACCACTGTAAAGAACTCTGAACCATTTCACACCAAACCTCTTTGAATGGCTCCGTTTACATCTCAACCACTGAATTTTGCTGAAATATTGGAAAAATACTCAATTTCGTTTTTAATAATAACTGATTTCATCCGCCAAACGATGTATGCCAGTTAGGCCTCTGCTAATTACAGAGTAGCCTCATGTTAATGAGGTTCAATTCACAGTAGACTCTTAATGAGGTCCACGATGCAGAACGTGTTAAAATAGCACAAGCAGGCTGGCATGTTGTGAAAGTCAGTGTTTCGTAAGCGAACTTTCCTGGGCTTTCACTACTTTGCGCATCGTCACGTGAGCGGATTTTGGCCTGCTTGAGCCGGTCAGTTTGCTGAGGCAGCTTTCCCAGACGCTACTGCACGTAGATAACACATGCGAGGGGCCCAATGCCCAAAACAACAGAGCATGACTGAGAAAACCCGCCAGCTGAGCTGGACTTCCCGACATATGTAGAGCTGCCGTCACGCACACACAGCTGGTTTTGGGCTCAGAAAGCTGGAGAAGTGGTCTGAGCTGTAACCTGATACATGCTGGTGTGTACGTCACTCAGCGGCGCAGGAGAGAGAAAGTGCCTCGATGAGTCAGACTCCCCCTCAAACACACACTCACACACCCCTCAGAGCCGTGTGTGTGTCTGAGAATGCGTGCGTACGGAAACGTCTGTGTGTGTTGAGGGTGAAAAGGGAAAGTGTGATCAGATTGGTGATTCCTCTGGTGGAGGGGTAGTGACTCTGTTTTGGAGTTTCTCTCAATTACTCTCTCTCTCTCTCTCTTCCTCTGTTAGTGAATCACCTCCTACTGTAACCCATCAGAAGTATAACAGTGTCTGGACTACAGATTCATTCATCACTCTTCTCTATGAGAAAGCTCACATATATGCGTGTGTGTATATATATACTCTGTATATAACACTAATGTTACCTGTATAAAGGTGTTGTTCATCACATCAGTGTAATAAATTTGTTATAAGACTCCTGTTTGTGTGCTTTTTTATTGATATATTCTTTGTGAAGCTGGTTTTAACTCAACGTTTGAAGGAAAAATGAAAAACGGGGCCTTTTCCATGACAATATGTGGGCCATTCATCCACATTAGTTCAAACTGCAGCCTCACTGTGAATTAAGCATTTTTAAAAAACACGTAAGTATTCAGATCTTAGGTGTTTATGAGCATTACATTATGATCTATTTAATGCCAAAGCATTAACAGACATAGTAATAAGCTAATTATATACTAAATCACCATTTATATGGTACTTCCTATTAAGAGGTGTTGGTCCTAAACCCTAGTCTCTAAATTTACACTTCATATTTGGGTCATTCAACAGAAAAGTCTACTTTTCTATCTGTCCATAGGAGTCACTGGTGTTACCGATCCTCATTGGTGTTACACATAAGAAAGGCAACACCAGAGACATTTTTAATGAACAATGCATTTTACAAAGTGGCTGCTACAGAGCATCAAACCACATGTTGTCAATCATGGAATGTCCACTCAAATATGTAATTTAATCCGTTTCTATTCTGTTTTTTCACAATTACCTAAGAATAAAGTCGGTCACACCAGTGACTTCAGCTAAAAGCTTCATATGAAATCATGAGCTAAAATCATGAGCTCTGATAACTGAAAGACACAGTGGACTCATGAGCTTTTCTTCATAGACCCTCAGAAAATAGGTGAAAGGAAGTCAAGTGATGTCATCAGAGTGACTTTTATTTCAAAATAGATTTTTTTGTTACGCAGTAACACCAGTGACACGACTCCTGGGGATATATCATTATTTATAATTTATTTGGCTTGTGTTTTTTTATGTCATTATAATATATTTCACAGTCTTGTATAGATTATTGCAGTTAAAATAGCAGAAAAAACATGTTTTTTACCTCAAAATATGGCCTCACCCTTTACACATGAGGGTGGTGCTTCTGTGGTGCTTAGAATTCTATATGATTGATTTAAAAACCAATATTGCTAAATTAACGACTCAAGAAGGTGTAACTCTTAAAATAACTTATTGTTTTATTTTTAAATATAAATAAATTGTAACCCTGACATGTTTTTTCAAGTGTAATATATCTGAAAACGCTAGGGACACAAATTGGACTGTAGAATGACCCATTTACATTTTTAAAGACCTTGATTTATTTTCAAATGAAGCTGAAAATTTTTGAGATTTAAATTGATCATGAGTTTATTTTTTGAAGCTTTCCCACATTTTCACGTCACTACCAAACACAATTTAAGTCAGTGGGCGGGGCCTTATTTTAGCCCCTTTATTTTAGAGCAGGAAGTGAATCTGCATCCCTGTGGCCACATGGTGAGCAGTTAGATCCCATTGTTTGTTAGTAAATGTGTCCCAAAGTCTGAAAATCAGATTTTAGTCTAAAGTCAAAGTCAGTTAAAAGTTTAAATGACTTTAAACCAGTTTGGTAGAATGATACAATCGGTGACGTCCCAGTTTGAATTCCTTTAATATTAAATACAGATCCCATATTAGCATTTTTGTTGTTTTGTAATAAAAGCAGTCCAGTTTATGTGAGGTTAGTCTCACGGAGCCAGACGTGATCTCATTCTGAGAACATCTGGGGAGAATCATGAGAGACTACATGTGAATAAGTATGTAGATTTGTTAGGGTGTGAACAAGCTGAGAGTGAAATTTCTAAGCCAGTCCAACACCATCTGGTGCGCTCCTCAACACTACAACACTACATAACAGGCCTGCCGTTAACCCAATGAGCATTACACTGAGGTAAAAGGTATAAAAGTGGCTGTATGTGGCCTTTGACACCTGAACAAATACATGTACATACATGTACTCACCACTGCGGAAGGGTGTGAACTTTGTGCACAGCTATTCCAACAAGCTGCTGATTGAATAAGTGCTCCATCTCCATCTGTCTTGGCCAGTGATTTCCATGCTGTTGCTCCTCCAGTGTGGACAGTAATGGACATGGCCATTGATTTTGTGCTTCAAATATGAAGTTGTAAATGCTGCCCAGGCTTGGTAAACTAAACTAGACCTCTTCCTTCAGTTAATGTCTTCAAAAGTGGTTCCACTGAATTGCCTCGAGCACCTCTGACAGAACTAATCGAACAGCATTTCTAAAACATTCATTCAACATGAACATGAGCTAAAGAAGCTAGCTAGCTAGCATCTTTTGCTGTTGTTATTGACTGTAGCACAGCCTAGAGGAGTGTGGGGTGGGTTTCAGATGCGAAGTAACTTTCTTAGCTGCGGATTTCACCACAATACCAGGTTGTCCTCAGATGTGTGTTTTCTCATTACAAGATCATGTCTGGCCCTGTGAGACTGAAGTAAGATATGCTAACTCGGTCATTACTTTAAAATGCTGCTGTAAAATGAAAATAAATATGGTACATATCAATCGCAAACCGTAACTCAGAGTTTAAGCTTGAGCCTTCAGCTCAATCCACAAAAGTCTGGACTCTGTGGTAAAAAAAAATCTGTGGTAATGCTAATCTTTGCTAGCGCCACTATAGAATTTCTAGTAGTATGCAGAGATGGAAGATTCTAGGTCAAGCTAAACGGTCCTGTTCCAACTGCCTGGACAATTCTGTTGCTGGTCTGAGAAGCCAAGCGGTCAGAACAAAATTCTGGAGAGGATCTTTACTTTTTGGACCTGAATTGTCCACCTCTGGTGGTTTGTTAGGGCTAATGCTAAGCTAATGCTGGGACACAATTTTTTTTGGGCCATTCTAGATTAAACACAAATGTCGGTAGCTTGTAAAACACATTCGTTATGTTTTATTTGAAACTTGTAACAGACATTAGCAAATGTTTTGACCTCGTTTTACAGTTTTACAGTGATTCAGTGAGAACTTTACATTTACTTGAGTAACATTTTATCAGAAGTATCTCTACTTTTACTCTTCTGTACTTACTCTTCTGTAAATACATATCATGTATTTGAGCTTGTATGTATCAGTTTTAGAGAGACTCTCAGTAAATTGTCCATAGAGGTGCCGCTGCTGTTTTCCATTCCTAACAACTAACTGAAACACTGCTTAGGCTACAGCTCATATTCAGGCAGTGACGCATCTACAACCTCCAGAAGGAGTACAGTGATGTTTTTTATGTCCATCCACTGTAAATCAAAGCATGATTGGTAGATTACGTTGGTAGTTAATTCAACATGTAAGGCCTTCAGTCCAGCTCCTGAAGTCCTAACCAATAGGGGGAGCTCGCTTGGCTGTGTGTACCTAGATAACACGTAGAAAACAATCCTGATCGGACAGTTTTGCATTGGGTGTGTCAAGATGTGGTCACTGTTATCTTTAATAATGAATGGACATGATAAAACAGGGAACTCCTCTGCTTGCAGTCTGTATGAGGTAATAATGAACGAGATAAGAATCATAGTACAATCTGACACAATGACACACCGCCTGAAATCAACTTGAGCATTACATCATAACCAAAACACAGACACGCTCCCACCCACATCCACAGGCCTGCATGGGGAACACCTGTGTTAGATCTTACGCCACATTAAACAGCTTCAAAAATATTAGAAACTTCCTGAAAGCTTGTTTATGTGAGTATGTGCTACAGAGAGAAGGGAGAACAGGTGTTTTTCTCTCTCTTTGTCTGTCTGTCTGTCTTTCTCACCTGTCTGCTTTACTTGTCACCGTGGGAAGAAGTGGTGCTCCGTCACTCAGGATCTGCTTTGTCATCACCATCATCGCTACACTCATCCATTTGTTTGCCGTCCTGCGTAGCAACCCTACAGTTACCCTCCACACCCCCCGAGACCATCATTGTGAAATGACTGGTCTTACACAATGGCCGCACAGGTCCGTGAGGGCGGCCATTTGAGACCTATATGGATGTATGTGGGTGGGGGGATGACCTCACACTCTAAAACTAGAGCCATTCAGATCAGAGAGTTCCATAGCCACTTATGGTTCTGGAATTTCCTGTCACCAACATTCCCCAAGTTCTATTAAAATCTGGGAAAACATTATAGTGATGTATATTCCAGAAAGCATTAAAGACCAATTTCAGGATTTTTTTCTCATGATATACATTGTTGGGAGTGGGCTTTATACATATGGGTAATATCAGTGCTACACTATGACTAATACCACCTTTATTACAGAAATACAAATGTTTTCCATCATACGCCAGCTGTTATTCAATAAGTTGTTAGAGAAAGTTGTAAAGTGGATATACAGCATTTGGAACAAAATCCTTCTAACATATATAGAGAACTAGATAACGGTAAGCATCACTATATACACAGAAAAGTGAAGACACTCAGCCGCCATATTAGCTCTAAGTGTTTGTCTGTGTCTACATATTCCCATTGTTTCATGACTGATGTAACCTAATCTAGGCTAATCCAGTATTTCATTGGGATGGATGTAACTATTCCAGAACATGTGTATCCCACCTCATTAGCTGACCACAGCTTAACAGTGGACACTTAACATTTAGCAGCTGACATGGATTTTTATCTTCACACTGATTGCAATTTACAACTGTATTAAGTTCATATTAGTACAAGTCTGATTATCCAGTGCAGTAAACCAATAGTTTGGGTACTTAAACACACAAAATTCATTTGATTCAATTTTATTTCATTTTATTCTTTTTACAGAGACCCTTAGGTGAAATGGTGATTATTTATTATTAAGGCATGGCCACAAATTAATATTTTTAGGCCAAGAGTTAATACATTACAGCCACAAGTTAATATATTGGGGCCATGATTTGATATATTGAGACCACAAGTTAATATATTGATGCCACAAGTTAATGTATTGGGAGCACAAATTAATATATTGAGACCACAGATTATTATATTGTGGCCACAAGTTAATATATTGAGGCCATGAGTTAATATTATTAAGGCCACAAGTTAATATATTCAGATCACAATTTAATATATTGAGGTCACAAGTTAATATATTGGGGCCACAAATTAATATATTGAAACCATGATTTAATATATAGAGGCCAGAAATTTATATATCTTGGCCATGAATTAATATATTAAGACCACAAATTAATTAATTGTGGCCATGAGATAATATATTGAGGCTGCAATTAAATATATTGGACCATGAGTTAATATATATAGAGGTCTGCAGTTAATAAATTGAGGCCACACATTAATATATTGGGGCCACTAATTAATATATTGATGGCACAAAATTAATATATTTGGGCCACAAATTATTATATTGAGGCCACAAGTTAATGTATAAGTTAATATATATTCCAATATCCAATTTGAATTTTTAGGTCTTCTTTTCTTATATTTTGCCAAATTACTAATGACACATATTAAACACATTAATCATTACAAAAAGAAATAAATAAGAGGTAAATCTTCCTGAACTCAAACAACGGCTCAATTGTCACGTTGCTCATCTGAAACTGACAGAGGGTTTTAAATTTACGTTCGTTTGGATCCCCTCAGGCATCAATAGACCGACTCTAAAAAGTGTTGAAGAGACTGACATCTACGTTGCTAGGTAACGTTAGCTAGCTGACTAACATCTCTGATGAGTCTGCGTTGACAAAGTTTATTCACGTTTAACAGTAATTACAGGGTGGCTGACTGTAAAGATGATATTTGTGTGTGTAGTTAGTTTGTGTCATACTGAACTCAACAATAGACACAGCTGCAACGTAGCACAGCCTAAAGAACGCAGCACTGTGAGCTCAGAACACTGGACACTGTCTATAATGTGGTGAAAATTAAGCAAATCCAAATCTTTAAAACCCGGCTGATTTTTTAAAAATATCAAATTATTTTACAAAATATCCTTAAAACAGCATTAGAAATCTTTAAAACAGCACTGGATATCTACAAAACCCCATTAGATATCTTTAAACCCCATTAGATATCTTTAAAACAGCATTGGATATCTACAAAACCCCATTAGATATCTTTAAACCCCATTAGATATCTTTAAATCCCATTAGATATCTTTAAAACAGCATTAGATATCTACAAAACCCATTAGATATCTTAAACCCCATTAGAATCTGTAAAACAATCGCTATCTTTAAAACCATGGATACTAACAAAACCCCATTAGATATCTTTAAACCCCATTAGATATCTTTAAAACAGCATTAGATATCTACAAAACCCCATTAGATATCTTTAAAACCCATTAGATATCTTTAAAACAGCATTAGATATCTACAAAACCCCATTAGATATCTACAAAACCCCATTAGATATCTTTAAACCCCATTAGATATCTTTAAAACCCCATTAGATATCTTTAAAACCCATTAGATATCTTTAAAACCCCATTAGATATCTTTAAAACCCATTAGATATCTTTAAAACAGCATTGGATATCTACAAAACCCATTAGATATCTACAAAACCCCATTAGATATCTTTAAACCCCATTAGATATCTTTAAACCCCATTAGATATCTTTTAAACCCCATTAGATATCTTTAAAACAGCATTGGATATCTTTAAAACCCCATTAGATATCTTTAAAACAGCATTAGATATCTTTAAAACAGCATTAGATATCTACAAAACCCCATTAGATATCTTTAAAACCCATTAGATATCTTTAAAACAGCATTAGATATCTTTAAAACAGCATTAGATATCTACAAAACCCCATTAGATATCTTTAAACCCCATTAGATATCTTTTAAACCCCATTAGATATCTTTAAAACAGCATTAGATATCTTTAAAACAGCATTAGATATCTACAAAACCCCATTAGATATCTTTAAAACCCATTAGATATCTTTAAAACAGCACTGGATATCTACAAAACCCCATTAGATATCTTTAAACCCCATTAGATATCTTTAAACCCCATTAGATATCTTTAAACCCCATTAGATATCTTTAAAACCCCATTAGATATCTTTAAAACCCATTAGATATCTTTAAAACAGCATTGGATATCTACAAAACCCCATTAGATATCTTTAAACCCCATTAGATATCTTTACAACAGCATTGGATATCTACAAAACCCCATTAGATATCTACAAAACCCCATTAGATATCTTTAAACCCCATTAGATATCTTTAAAACCCCATTAGATATCTTTAAAACCCATTAGATATCTTTAAAACCCCATTAGATATCTTTAAAACCCATTAGATATCTTTAAAACAGCATTGGATATCTACAAAACCCATTAGATATCTTTAAAACCCATTAGATATCTTTAAAACCCCATTAGATATCTTTAAAACAGCATTGGATATCTTTAAAACAGCATTAGATATCTTTAAAACAGCATTAGATATCTACAAAACCCCATTAGATATCTTTAAAACCCATTAGATATCTTTAAAACAGCATTAGATATCTTTAAAACCCATTAGATATCTTTAAACCCCATTAGATATCTTTTAAACCCCATTAGATATCTTTAAAACAGCATTGGATATCTTTAAAACAGCATTAGATATCTTTAAAACAGCATTAGATATCTACAAAACCCCATTAGATATCTTTAAAACCCATTAGATATCTTTAAAACAGCATTAGATATCTTTAAAACAGCATTAGATATCTACAAAACCCCATTAGATATCTTTAAACCCCATTAGATATCTTTTAAACCCCATAGATATCTTTAAAAACAGCATTAGATATCTACAAAACCCCATTAGATATCTTTAAAACCCATTAGATATCTTTAAAACAGCACTGGATATCTACAAAACCCCATTAGATATCTTTAAACCCCTTTAGATATCTTTAAACCCCATTAGATATCTTTAAAACCCCATTAGATATCTTTAAAACCCATTAGATATCTTTAAAACAGCATTGGATATCTACAAAACCCCATTAGATATCTTTAAACCCCATTAGATATCTTTACAACAGCATTGGATATCTTTAAAACAGCATTAGATATCTACAAAACCCCATTAGATATCTTTAAACCCCATTAGATATCTTTAAACCCCATTAGATATCTTTAAAACAGCATTAGATATCTACAAAACCCCATTAGATATCTTTAAAACCCATTAGATATCTTTAAAACAGCACTGGATATCTACAAAACCCCATTAGATATCTTTAAACCCCATTAGATATCTTTAAACCCCATTAGATATCTTTAAAACCCATTAGATATCTTTAAAACAGCATTAGATATCTACAAAACCCCATTAGATATCTTTAAAACCCATTAGATATCTTTAAAACAGCATTGGATATCTACAAAACCCCATTAGATATCTTTAAACCCCATTAGATATCTTTACAACAGCATTGGATATCTTTAAAACAGCATTAGATATCTGCATTTTAGATAAACTGCATTTAGATATCTGCACAACCCAAAATAGTGTCTTTTAAACCCCATGTCATGCCTTTAAACTGCATTTGGATATCTTCAAAACCTAAATTAGCATCTTTAAAACCCATTTCATGTCTTCAAACCCCATTGGACATATTCAAAACCCAAATTAGTGTCTTTAAATCCCATGTCGTATCCTTTAAACTGAATTGGGTATCTTTAAACCCCAAATGAGTGTCTTGAAGCCCCATTTCATATCTTTAAACCCCCATTTGGGTATCTGCAAAACCTCATTAGACATCTTTAAAATCCAAATGTCTGCAATTAAACCCCATTTCAGATCTTTACAGTCCCACTTGTTGGACATCTTCAAAATTGCCCTGGATGTCTTCTGAACAGCCGTGTAGATTCTGCATATGTTCTGTTTTGACGGCTGTATTTGTTCTGCAGGGCGATGATTGAGAAAGTCCAGCAGAAAACATGGCAAACACAGCTGAGCGCAGGCCGAACAACAACACAGACACAGTATGAAACCATCAAGCTGTCAAACACTTGACCACTCAGAGCTGCTTCACCATGACTTGGTCTCGAACACGCGGCTGATTTGTTGACTCTGTAAGGGTCTGCTATTATTAGCAGTATCGGGACGCCTGGCTTTGTTTTTCACAGCCAGCGAATGACAATAGCGCATTAGCGTCCGTGTGGGCGTGTTTGTACGTGTGCGTGTTTATGTGTTGTGTGGGAGGCTGTGCTAATGTGCTAACGTTAGGAAACGCATTAAACAAAGGAAATATGAGTCTTAAGGCTCTTAAGAATGAAGACAAACACATTAGCGTTCAGTCACCATGACGTTGGCGCTGTCGCTCACCTGCCTCCGGGAACACCCTCTCTAACGATTTTGTCATCTGGCAAAGGTCAGCCTTTTGTAGTTCACACAAAAGACATTCCTGCTAGTACACCCTTATTTACACTGCTGGGCTTCACAGGGCTAAGCTAATCCCTCAAAGAACTATTTTAAAACACAGCGGCTATTTCTGTCCTGCATGCTTCTTTTTGTTGGAGCACCTGGACAGACTGGACATGTCCTGCATGCCTCACCTTTGCACCAGGTAGAATATTCTAAAGTTTACAAGCAAAATCATAAGCACTTCGGTTCTGATTAGCAATGTAAGCTGTAAAAAGGAATGTCTGTTTACAGTTCAGACATGATGTACAATGTTTTTAAAAGGCTACAAATTGACAGCAGTACATTAGCATCATCATCATCATCATCATCATCGTTAACCGCTTAGTCCAGATAGGGTCGCGGTAGCAGTTGGGAGAGCAGAGAATCCCAGATGACCCTGTCCCCCGCAACTTCCTCCAGCTCATTCCCGGGGACCCCAAGCCGCTCCCAGGCCAACCTGGAGATATAATCCCTCCAGCGGGTCCTAGGGTGTCTTTTGCACAATACTGTATATACTGTATGTGATAAAATTGCAGTTGAATTGCAGCTTAACTACATTTTAAAGAGTCAACATACCATACGAAGTTATTAAATATTTCATCATTTATTTTAAATTGTTCAAAAATACAAATAGTTCCAGTTACAGGTAGTTACAATACAAGTAATTCCAAAATAGCTGTTTGCTAAGATGCTTCACCAGTAATATTCAGAGTAAAGCATATATTATCATATATATATCATATCTACAGTCAATGGATGTATATATCATATATACCACATAGACAATCAATGAGTGCACATATGATATATATCATATATAGTCAATGAGCATTTATATCATATATACAATCAATGAGTGTGTATATCATATATCATAAATAATCAATGAGTGTGTATGTCATATATATATATATATATATATATATATATATATATATATATAGACGATGAGTGTATATATCATATATATCATATATACAGGGTTGGGATGGTTACTATAAAGATGTAGCTTGAAATATTTACTGCAAGATGGACTTAAAAAGTTAAAAACACAGAATGTTACTTGCATGTCTTCTCAGCTGTTGTTGTTGTTGTTAGAATTTGCAGTTAAACAAGCCTGAAATCTGGGGCTGCTGCAGCCCCCTCAGCCCCCTCAGCCCCCTTCGCCCCCCTACCTCCCTAATGCATGATCTGCACTGAACATGTTTTCAGTAGGCGATACTGTATAAAAAACACATTACTGTGGAAGGTACAATTCTTTACAGTGTAGCTGGTTGTTAGCCAATAACCGATAGTGACCTTCTCCTTTCTTACACTCTCTCTGTGCTGCAGTGCTGAACAGTCTGAGGTTTGAGTTTTGGGTGCTTGAGCTAGAACTTGAGTTCATCCATCAGACGTTCCTTTCATTAGCTTTTCCAACAGAGCACCACTGTGGTGGCTAACAGGCCATTGTATTGTAATTGGCAGTGAACTGATTGAATTAATGCCCCCTGTCTGCAGGCCCTGGTACTGCCGATTGATCATGTTGGCTCTTTCATGATCAGCTGCACGTACTCTCTCGGATGGCCTCGCGCCATGGCAGAAATGAAAGAGACGCTTCTGTCTTCCAACAATGACCCACATCTCACTAACGATGTTAACGTCCGCCGCCGATGCTCACTGTTCTGCCTGTCAGACTGCATCTGTTAGCCCTTCGCAAATGCGCTAGCTGAGTCGCCCAAGGCCATGAGAACCGATCTGCAGCCAGATCTAACTCAGCTAGAACTCTAACTCACTTCTGGAAGACTCAAGAAACTCAAGCAGAGGTTCCTAACCCACAGAGCAGAGCTCGAGAGGTGGGGAGCAGCTCTAGAGGCCCTGATTTGCTGGGCCGGTTTAACCATATCAACCAGCAATTGCATTCTTTGAAAGACGTAAATCTTCTTGATTACAGAACTGTGGCGCAGTAATGGATTACTCACGCCTGAGGGTATGAACACAATGAGGAGATTGCCAAAGCCTGACGGATTACATGAATGGCATCCAGTCCATGTGTTGACTCAGAGCAGGAGCCTCAGGCATGCTTTCGTCATGGAATATCTATAGGCTGCATTGCTATGATGCGCACTCATCTTAAAGGCCTTTCTGTTTGCTCTCATTGCTCTCTAACAACGTGCACGTGCTGAAGAGAGCAAAGGCATCAAGTAGAGCGGAGATGTTTTCCATCTTTAAATTGCATGAACGCAGAACCTGAGCAAGAACCTTACTGATTTACATGAACGCAGTTTCCAATTTCATCATCAAGGTCCAGTGAGAGTAACAGTGACTGCATGTTCCAGCCAATGAGTGTATATATCATATATATCATATATATAGTCAGTGAGTGTATATATTATATAGATCATATACACAGTCAATATACATATACCATACATATATATATATATATATATATATATATATATATATGTATATATATATTAGCTTTATATTTTATATATTTATATATATAGTGTCAATATGTATATATATACAGTCAATGAGTGTATATCCCATGTATATCATATATATATGTAGTCAATGATAGTATATACAGCATATATATCGATGATATCACACTTAGAGTCAATGGTTCAACTCCTCTGTGATTGTAGCTTCTTGCTCTCGTTCATACAGCTTGTGGATTCTTGTTACGGTGAAGACATTGTCCAGCATGGTCTGCTGAAGGAGCTGAACGTTTGGCTTTAAAAGACATTTAAAAACTGTATTTGAACGAGAGTGTACAGCACTCAGCTGGGCTTCAGCCTGCACTACTACGGATGGGTCGAAGGGTCAGTGGTCAAACTGGGAAACTGTGTTAACAGCATTAATTGTTTATCATGGTAACGTGATATTAACATGCTAGCTTTGATAGCCATAGTATGAAGACTGATCAGTAAGCTATGTGGTTCTTTGGGGTGATGCCATAAGCCCTATTTGAGCTGCATTAGTTTTACCAGAGGAGGTCTAGTAATGTAATCTGTGTATAATTTGACTGGCTGATTCGTACGGCATAAAAGACCTTGATGGGATAAAAGACCTGTGTAATTTCCACAATGTACTTGTCATAGGATGGATGTTCATGTCAGTTCACCACAGGCATCATGCTTCCAAACCACCCTGCCCAACAAGGCAGAAATCGTACTGCCTTGCTAAAGTTACTTTCAAGACATTTCATTTTCATTTGACTTGTAATTCCACCAAAATTGGTGTGCATTTCAGTAGTTCTGTTGTGAACTTGAAGAATGAGGAATTGGGTCAAATCGTGCTCCATTTTACCGGTTAGCCTTGTCTTCATATCACAAAAAATAAAAGAAATGGAAGTGCCGTTTTCTATTATCCAAGTTTGCATTACAGTAGTGTTGATTCGAACAGCACTGCTATTTACAACGGAGCTCAGAGTTTATAAATTTTACAAAGTAATTTGCTTCGGAATTATAAACAATAGACATTGCAGGTTTGTACTGGATTAAAATCCCTTTCTCAAGTGAAACTAATCCAGCTCCAATAGGGTTTCCGAAAGAACCTTGCAATGGTTATTAGAAGAACCATTTGTGTAAAAGAGATGCAAAAGTGAAAAACTATCCCAGTGTAAAGGTTCTATACTACGTGACTGCATACATGCAAGCCAAGAACCATTTAGGAGCCTTCATTTTTAATAGTGTCGTGGTACCAGTTAGCAAACTATCACACTAACAGGCAATATTTGCTCAGTCTTGTTGGTTTTTCTCCATTTTTGGCCTGGTACCACACGGTTACAGTAGCGCTGGCTGAGGTCATGCTGAGCCATGCAGCTCACAGCACACACCTAGAAGTGTGTCAGCTTGACCAACCACTGTACCCATACTGCAGGTTAATCTTAGTAAGGTGACACATACCTTATGCATTTGAACTATTTCCAAACTAAATATGCCAGGCCTCTGACTGCAATGCAGAGCGCGAGGTTTCGCCCGCCAGCAGCATTCCGTCCTCTGTAATCATCAGGAAGGACATAAAGCTCTACAGAAACCGTGAGAACTCAAGGCCCTGAAAGGACTGAGAGCAATGAGGAAATCTTAAAGTGAACCAGTTGCACATTCATGTACATTAGGACCAGACAGTTTACAGCAGGACACTTAAACCCCTCACATATTCACAGCTTATCCTTAAATCCGGCCTATTAATCATTAGTTCATTTCCAATGGCTAAATATTTACTGACGGCTAGATTAGCTTCACCCGCTGTGGCTGCTTACTCAACGTAAGCTCTATAAATCTTGGCCTAGACTGATTATTACGATATTAAAAGCAGAAAGAGAGCGATGCATGCAGGATCAACCGTTCACACGAAAACCTGACGCATCACGAACGCTGCACGGCGTAATTTAGCTACAGCTAATTCAGCTATAATTCTTATTTAGGCTGATAGTTAGTCAAATCTGCAGTTGTGGATTCTTTCATTACATATTCTTTTCAGTGACACAGTGTGTTAATTAAGAAATGAATAGAATTATCAAATGAATCCACTGAGAACACAGATTTAACTGCTCACTTCACTCGCAACAACCTCGCGTTTGGTGGGAATGCTGATGCCAAGTCGGCCTGATTTAATTAACACAAAAATATTTATTAAACATTGGTTATATGGATATATACCACAACTACTTACAATAAAAATAATAATAATTTAAAGAATTATCAACAGAATGTACTCAGAACACAGACTGAACTGCTCACTTCACTCACAACAACTTCACTTATGTTCAGTGGGAATGCTGATGCTTTCACAGTAAGAGTCCCCCATAGTTCTACTGTTAAATGTAAGTTGGCCTGATTTAATTGAAGACTAAATTATTTATTAAATACTATTTATTAGCTATGTAGATATACACCACAACTACTTACAATAATAATAATTGATTTATTATTTATTACAAAATGTGGCTTGTAGTGGCAGAAGAATAGCTAACAAACACTAAGATGTGCTTGAATGAGTGTGTATGTTATGTTATGCAGGTCAAATTCATACTTCAAATAATGATGGGACACCACAGCTCCCTCCTGTGAGAGGACCACCCAGGCCTTGTGGCCTAGTGACTCGTGGGTAATTTCAAGATATCCCTGGTTTACAGTTATCTTCTTGTAAATCCATCAAGGCTGATTCTAGCTGCAGCTTCATGAGCCATAAAAGAGCTCTGACATGACAAGCAGACGCTTCCTTATTATTCATCGCTCACCCCGACCTCCTTATAAGGCCTCCTCCGGAGACAGCGGTCTAATCAGTCATGCCGCAGGCCATGCTTTAAGCATGCAGGCAATCGCATTGTTCACAGCACTGAAACTGTCACTGTGACAAAGTTTCAATCCACACTTTCCAGGAAAAGAAAATGTATATTAGGTGCTTTTCTGGCGCACGTTTTGTAGCGCACGTTCACTTAGACGCCCTCCAGCAAACTAAAGGAAGGTAAACACACACTCTGTATTCTAACATACATAATGATATCTTAATAAAATAATGTACAAAAGTCAAAATCCACCCTTCATTTATTGAGTTTCTACCCCAGAGTCCAGACCTCATCACTGAGTGTGTTTGGGATTATAAACCAACTTCTAAGACTGAACTCTGGAGGTGTTTCAAGAGTTTCTTGAGAAACCAAAAGTAGATTATGGCTTGTGGTGGCAGATGAATGGCTAATAAACACTGACTAAGATGTGCGTAAACGAGTGTATGCCATGCAAACCTCAAAAAATGATAGGACACCAGTTTTCCGCTCTGCGAGAAGACCACCAGGCTAGTGACCCCCAGGTAATTTCCGTTTAGACCCCTGGTGTACAGTTATCTTCCTGTATAGGTCCATAAGCAATAACAGAGCCCTTCTCATCACTCGTCATTCATCCTGAGCTCCTTATTTGCTGTATTACAGTACAGCTCCTCTGTAGCATCACGCTGATTTACACAACTGTACAAATGTTCATATCCTTCTGTAACATTCTGTATATAATAGTCATTATATTACGTCTACTCAGGCCTGCGTATGCATAGTCATTCATATCTGCCTAAGATCTCTAGCTCCTTCCACATTGGCCCTTTATTATTCTTTATTCTATTTACTGTATTGTTACTTTATGTCTTAATTAAATACTTGTTCACTGTCTGTTAGCTCGTCTGGCCTGTTCAGTATGTTGAACGTCACGAGTGTGTGTGAGCACTGATTCTGATCCTGATAAGGCCTAAATCAGAGGCAGCAATCTAATCAGTGAAGCCACAGGCTGTGCATTAGGTATGCAGAACGAGTCGCTCAGCAGAACCGAAACCGCTGTTGCGACAAAGCTTCACATGACATTTTCCAAGAAAAGGGGTTTTTTTGGCGCGCGTTCTGTAGCGCACGTTCATGTAGATGCCCCCAGCACACCAAAGAGAAGACGGCTGAACACACTAGCCTAAGTACGCTAACATATACCATGATATTTCGCTGCGATACTGTGACCACCCTTCGTTTATTCAGTTTCCACCTGTCTGACCACCCCAGAGTCCAGACCTTAGAATCACTGTATGTGTAATCTGGATGGTGAGACGCAGAAAATGCTAAACCAGCTTCTGAGACTGAACTTTTGCTTCAAACTGGAGTGAGGAACGGACGTCTGTTTAAGGGTGCTAAACAGGCCGTGATGTGTGGTCACTCCATCAGTCTGAGTGGACACAGGAGCCACAGTGGTTCTGATCCACATACAGTACACAGATGGAGAGAAAACGCCCACGCTGCCCGGCTTTTCCCTTTGGGTCACTGAATTTATACACTTGGCCTACTTTCGCTCCAAATGCTAACGCTAATCTGGTAAATTATGTAAGATTTGCATATAGGAGTGAAATCAAGGATCGTTATGGTAGAAAATTATATTGTTTTCTTTCTTTCTGTCACTCTTTCTTTCTGTGGAGATGTTCTGGGCCATTTTTCTTGCCTCACAAGCATTTAATTTCCTTCAGTACATGTAAATCTAGTTATTATTATTATGTATTTATTTATCATTAATTTATTTATTAGCTTCACATGTAATAAGTTAATAAGCTAAATATCAGCACTTTCATCTCTTTCTGGATGTATATGATGGAAATCAAACTGAAAATACTATAGAGTGCTTATAATAAGGTTATTATTATTATTATTATTATTATTAGTGATAATATAAAATGTCATAAGTTAAATTAGGTATAAGTACTTTTTTGTCATTCTGGATGCTGGAAATCAAACTAAGAATACTGTATCAGCTCATTAAAAGCTGTTATTATTAGTATTATTATTATTATTCTCCTGATAAGAATGGAAGGTAAAGAATGACATGCTAATATCTGAAACGTCTGACTGACAGTATATTTTGATGTTGAGGCTTCTGTGTAATTTCCTCTTAAATGTTTCCTTCCGAAAAAAATGAACAAATCTCTGACTCACAGTATTCACACATATTCCCTTATTACAAAAGCCTTAGCGGTTAGCCACTTAGCCTTGGTTTAAACCATGATCTACTGACCTCCTCTACGATCCCAGGCTTGTTAGACCCTGAGGCTGATTACTTAACACCTACTCTAAACAATGCAAATTGTCTATGTTATTATTCAGCAACAGGAGTGAGTAACGCATAATATCAGTCCTGTAATTTTGTGATTGTTTAACACAAGTTAATGAGCTGAATAAGAGAACCTCATTGATGCTGGGAACCAAACTGAGATCACTACAAGGTCTGCCACAGCTGATGTTGTCCTAACGCCCCTCAAAGCTGATTGGCTGAGCTGGTTTAGAGTGAGTTCTGCAGCCCTCTGCTCTTCCTCTCAGCCTCGTCACGGCCTTTCAGCCTCTCTCTCCCCAATGACTTCATATTTCCTTCTCTTCTCTGTCTTTCTTCACATCCTTTCTTTTCTTTTCCCTTTCTGTCACTCTTTCTTTCTGTGGAGATCTGGGCCATTTTTCTTGCCTCACAAGCATTTAATTTCCTTCAGTACATATAAATCTAGTTATTATCATTATGTGTTTATTTATTATTAATTTATTTATTAGCTTCACATGTAATAACTTAATAAGCTAAATATGAGCACTTTATCTCTTTCTGGATGTATATGATGGAAATTAAACTAAAAATACTATATAGAGTGGTTATAATAAGGCTATTATTATTATTATTATTATTATTATTACTAGTGCTAGTTTGATACATCATAAGTTAAATTAGGTATGAGCACTTCATTGTCATTCTGGATGCTAGAAATCAAGCTGATATGAGTGATTTATTATTATTATTATTATTATTACTATTAAGTGTTAGATTCACATATAATAAGTTAATAAGCTAAATATGAGCACTTTCATCTCTTTCTGGATGTATATGATGGAAATTAAACTGAAAATATTATAGAGTGGTTAAAATAAGGTTGTTATTATTATTATTATTATGATTATTATTAGTGATAAGATAGTATGTCATAAGTTACATTAGGTATGAGCACTTTTTTGCCATTCTGGATGCTGGAAGCAAACTAAGAATACTGTGTAAATTCATTAAAATGTATTATCATTGATATTATTATTATTATTATTATTAGTAGTAGTAGTAGTAGTAGTGACACTTATTGAGTGATAGTGATATGTTATATTGACTGAGTGATATATTATAAGTTCATAAGGTGGGTATTTCCACTTTTTTGTCTATATGTTGGAAATCAAACTGATATTCCTGGGTACGGTGATTATTATTATTATTATTATTGTTATTAGTATTATTATTATTGTTGTTGTTAGTATTATTATTATTGTTGTTGTTAGTATTATTATTACATCTGTGAGGCCCCGTTATAATCAGTGTGAGTGCGGATGTGAGCTCTGGGCCCAGCTGACCGTCTCTGCATGTGAAACTCTGGGAGATTTCAGAGTTGAGTAACCTCACTGTGGCGCTGGGCGGGGCTTCCTCGGTGGGCGTGTCACATAAAAACAGCATATAAACCTGTGCACTGCGCACGGACAGACACACCGAGCTCGAGACACACAGAGAGAGCACGAGCGCAACAGCTAGACAAACAGAGAAAGAGCACGAGACCCACACAGACAGACAGACAGACAGTCATCATGTGCAGGTCCGACCCTCAGAGCTTCACCCTGCCCGCTCGCAGGACCACCGAGCCCGAGATCTTCACCTTCGACAGAATCCCTGCAGCGCAGCCGGTGCAGCCAATGCAGTGCGCGCGCCCTCGCCCTCGCCGCCGCCCGCTGCGCGTGCTGTACCCGAGCACGGGCCGGCGCTACCTGCCGCGCGCCGAGCGCAGCCCCGCCAAGCGCTGGCTGCTCGCGCTCTGCCTGGTGGTGCTGCTGCAGATCTACTCCGAGGATGACGTCGCCGTCGCGGCGGAGGACGACGTCACCGTCGCCGACGAGACTGCTGCCTTCGCGCTGCCGTTCGCCTCGGCCGAGGAGCGCGCGAGGCGTCTGACCGAGCAAGGAGAGGGGACGACGCCCGCGCGCACTCTTGACAACCTGCTGAGCTGGTGGCAAGACAAGACGTGCGCCCCTCCTGCGAGCCCGAGCACGAGCGCGAGCTGGCAGGGCCAGGCCGTGCGCGAGCAGAGCGCGAGGAACAACGGCGGCTACGTGGTGGCCCTGCTGTACCCGGTGTACCACAAACTGGGCAGCGAGCAGTGAGAGAGCGGCGGGAAAAACTCCAGCGGTTCTGCACGCAGAAAAGGCAGCTCGCGGGAGAAGCGGGAAAAATAAAGAAAAAGCGCGAATATGAAGCGCGAAAGCAGAGGCGCGCGCGAGAGAGAGACACTGTGTGAGAGAGAGAGCGAGACATTGTGAGAGAATGGACTGGATGACGGTGTGGAATAATGGCGCCCTGCCTGACAGAGAAAGAGAAAACGAGCGAAAGAGGAGCGGAGAGACTTCTCTGAGCTGTGTTGTGATGTGAAAACGATGACTTGATGGCGACCAACCTGGCAGGAACTGTTTTTTTTCTGACGAAGCTAGCTAAAAAGTTGGATAGGCATTGGAATTTTTCCGTTCCACCTTAAATGCAGCAGTAACTGCTGCAGCATTTAAGGTGGAGCGGAAAAATTCGATTAGCTCGTCAACTTTTCCGAAGTACTTGCACTTGAAACGAACTCTGGGATGAAACTTGAATGGCTGGTGTAGTTTACTTGAACATTTCTTGTAAAAAAAAAAAACTTGTTTTTTTTTGTTTGTCACTACAAAACTATTATCCTGTCACAAGTTAGACCTGCCTGTTCGTCTACACGACCACAAATCCTGCTGGATGGCAGCCATTAGGAGGACCCTGACTCACTGAGCACTACTTGAACTTTACACTAGTGTGTTGTTGTTTGTGTTTATGTTTATGAAAACGGTTAGTTGTACATGTAGCTATTTATTTAATGCTATTTATTTAATTAAGTAATTAATAATCTATTAATATTGTCCGTGTTATTTATTTGAATGTGTCTTAAGAAAATAAACATGTTGAAATGTATCTCCTTGTGTCTTTGCATTTTCTTCTGCAGCCTTAATCCAAAGTTAGCCATATTAATAGTTTTTCTGCATTTAAATACTACTAAGTAATATTATTTATGTGTAGCAAAACTAGAACTGCTATAAACTGCACATTGCAGAAATTGCTAGATTCTTCTTTCATTCTGGACATGAACATCTTAGCATCATCTCAAAAGGCCTTGAAAAACTAGCTTCTTACAGATATATACATATTTATTCATTCTTTATTAATTTGATTATATTTCTATACTATAAAATGCTAAAGACGCTTCAAAGTGACCTACCATCCTCCTAACCAACAGTGGGCTAGTCAAGAAGTTAGTACACCAACCTTACAAGAAGCTGCTATAATCACTTCCATTGCTGGAGAGTGAATTTTCTCCTTAAAATATTCAAAGTTTTGCAAAGCCGTGAGCTTTTAGAGCCATATTTAGTTTGGTTTGAAGAAGGGAGCTTCATAAAAGTGACCTAGCATCCTCTTAACCAACAGTGGGCTAGTCAAGAAGGAACAAGCATCCAAGCCTGGTGGAAATGCAATCTTAACCTTACAAGAAGCTGCAATAATCACTTCCTTTGCTGGAAAGAGATTTATTCTCAAAATATCAGCAGCTTTGCAAAGCAGTGAGCCTTCAGAGCCATATTTAGTTAGGCTTGAAGACGGGAGCTTCATAAAGACCATCTATAACATCTTCATGAACAGTGAGTTTACAGCAGCAGGCCATGCCAGATGTTTACACTCGGTGACCCCTGGCATCTTCTTCATCTAGCGGACACTAGGCAGCTGAAACGTTCCTTACTGTCGTTTAATGACTAACAGGCTATGAATGTGGACGGCAGCTATATTGGTGAACATAAACCACAGTTAGGACTGTGGAATTACTGGGCTCATATGGAACTAAAGCGTGCTACGGTTCAGACGGCCAGACACGGTGACGGATGGGTCACGTCTCGGGTTTATAAACACTTAACGCAGCCAGTTGTGGCTGAGAGACTATTGGGAAGCCGACGTTAGACAGGGAAGCGGAAAGCTGTAGTGTCTCTAACCTGTTCGAAGGCATGTGACGGTCTGTGATCAAACATGGCTGCCTGACCAAAACAGGCCTGAGGGGAATCAGGCCTTGTCACCACAAAACTGTTTTGAGAATCAGTCTCTTTATGTTTACACTGGCAATGGAAAAGCTGAGCACTCTTACAGTTTATGACGTCTGGACGTAGTTTAGTGAGGATTACTTTACATGAAGTCTGCTATGAGCAATTAAGCTTCTTATGTTCCTAATGGGATGCAAAATGGAAAATACTAAGCCACTCAGGGCAGGAACATTTTACAAATGAGGGATGTTGAGTGCTAGCTAGGTGGTAAACAAGATCAAGCTGGAACTCACATGTAGAGCCTCAAAGAAATTGGCTATGAAAATCAAAAAGTAAACGATAAATTTGGGTGCTAAAATTTGGTAGTTCCAAAATAGCCGACAGGGAAGGGGTGTAGCCAGAATTTCGGGTTGGAAGGGGGCAGCTGAAAAGCATTATGTCTCAAAGACATCGCTGTGGTGAGGCTGACAACCAATAACTAACCAAAGTGATTGCTGACCTTGCCTACATTCCTAGAAAGAGGGTTCTGTATCGCACACTGCTATATTGAACATTCTTGTTTTTCAAAAGAACTACATACAACAGGTCTTTTACCAACACAAAGAACCAATTAAATGTAGTAGCTACAACAGTTGACAGCACACTATGGCAGGTAAAGGCTAAATGACCAGAGTCCTCCACGCTTTAAAAAGATGATTCTTTAGTAAAGGGAATGGTTCTGTTTAGAACCATGGGTACTATATAGAACCATTTCAGGCTTAAATGGTTCTGTGCATGGTGAAATGGTTCTTCAGATTGATAGATAATGTGTTGTACCCTCTTAATCATGCAAAGGGTTCTTCGAGTGTTTCATGGTTCTATCTAGATCCATTTTCTTTACTAAAGAACCCTTGAACACTCAAAGAACCCTTTGTATGATTAATGTTCTAATAATATTATGATGTCAAGCTTGTCACAACAAGAAACCTTCTTGGTGCTATATAGAACCATTTTCAAAAAGGTTCTATGTAGAACCAAATATCAACGTAAAGAACAATTTCACCATGCAAAGAAGGTTCTTTGAGTGTTCATGTTTCTATATAGAAACATTTTCTTTACTAAAGAAAACTTAAAGAGCCATCTTTTTAAAGACTGTATATGGTTCTATATATATATACATTGTAACAATATTAGAACCCTTTTTGGTGCTATGTAGCACCACTTTCAAAGGGTTCCATACAGAGCCACATACAACATTCTCCATCAATCTATAGAACTGTTTCACCATGCAAAGAGCCGTTTAAGCATGAAATGGCTCTGTACAGAGCTCATGGTTCTAAAAAGAACCACTTACTTGAAGAACCATCTTTTTTAGCCTCTACAGAACGAGGTGCTGATGTGTGGAGCAGATGTTTAGTTAAATGGGGAAACGGTGAGTGTTGACAGAGTGTGGAGGTGTGTAGGCATGATGGAGTGGGGGTCTCAGTGAAGGCCCGGAACACCCACCTATCCAGACTCCAGTACGCCACTGAATGAGCTGCTGTGGTGTTGAATGAATATGTTCCACTGCCAGGTTTAATCTACAGATTAGTCCTTCTTTCCCTACAGCTCACAGTCTCCACTGTCATTAGAACAGCTGCCTCTCAGTGTTTGTGTTTGACTGGGTCTGTATTTCCGTCTGTCCGTCTGTTTAGACTGAAAACAAGCGAAACTACACTGTAAAAGTGGAACAAGAAGACATGAACGTTGCTTTGATATAATGAAACTACAGTTCTGTCTGTCTTTCAGTGAATTTATGTGTGTTTAAAATATTTTTTAGGTTGGACTCATGAGTCATTTTTCCAGCATATCTTCAGAGAAATCCAGTGAGGGGAAAGAAATAATTAGACACTTTTATTTTTGTTACTTACACACTTGATCTCTTTAGACTAAAGTCTTTTTGAATATTAACAAAAAAGGATAAACAAAGATATTGTCGCTGTCCAAAGACAAACATGTATCTCCATTTTTTTCCTGTATCTCTTTTTTTTACTTTTCCACATCATTTGAGCACAGCATTGCATTGTGTGATGTTTCATGATGATGTTACAAGTTCCATGATGAATGGACCAATAGAAATGCTCCAAAATCACTTAATAAAAACCTGACTTATGAGTTGTGAAAGAAGGGTTGTGTGGATGATCACAAGAACACCCACAGTGAAGCATGATGGTGGGAGCATCATGATGTGGCCTCCTTTCTGCTTCTCTGCTTCATTTTTAACCTTTAATCTTTAGATATACTTATACATACACATATACCTTACTGTGCAAATGTTTTAGGCACTCGGGAAAACTATTCAGAAAACTAAATTACCATAAGCACACATAATATTAATATAATACGTCGTGAGTTTATGTATGTCAATGTGTTTCTTTAGCCATTTCCACACCTCTCCTCACGGAGGCCCAGTTTTATCTGTAGTTATCTACCAGCATCTGGTTAATTAATCAGTACTTCATTATGTTATTCAGGTGATGGAATTTCTTAAATCTGGAACCAAATTTTGTACTTATAAATATATATCTACTTTTTTTGAAAAGCACTTGAATTCTTGTTACTTTTTATTTCTGTATTTATGTTTATTTGCATTCAATCTAATATATGGTTTTTATACAAGCAAAAACACATTAATCACCAAGATATACGGTTTTATACAATGTACCAAGCCTTTATTTTTAATACAGTGTCTGAATACGTTTTCCATGATTCATGTGTTTATTAAACATATCTTTAGTTATGCTTATGAATGAACAGTTATTCATATTCTTAAGTGCAAAGTCGAAACACTGAGGTGAACTTGAAGTGGGTTTATGAACTAGATGCTTATCAGATAAGAGTCTGAATGCTTGTTTCCTCTGAGCCACATCACTGTGCACTTACACAGTCTTACACAGTGTTACACACAGTGTTGCAGACACTGATTAAATCACTGAAACTGTGTGTGTGTGATGGACTTTACCCAACCACTTCCTCCAGGATGTTGCATTCTCTGCAATATTACCATAACCCTGAACTTCTTCCTTCATTACACTGCGTGTGTGTGTGTGGGGGGGGGTTATCTAGGAGTGTTCAGTGAGTGTGTGTGTCCGGTCGGAAGTTGTGGCCGACGTCCCACAAAGGAAATCACACTTATACTGGAATCTCCCAGTCACAACACACACACTCATTAAAGAAGAGTTTAAGAGTCAACTTCCCCATTTTTACTGCACGCAAAGCCCCCCCCATCTCTCTCTCTCTCTCTCTCTCTCTGTGTCTCTCTATCTCTCTTTCTCTCTCCTCCCTTTCTATCCCCCCTCTCTGTTTGAATCTCAGTGTCTCTCTTTCTCTCTCTCTGACTCCCAGTGTCTCTCTCTCTCTCTCTCTGTTTGAATCTCAGTCTGTCTCTCTCTCTCTCTCTCTCTCTCTCTTTCTCTTTGACTCCCAGTGTCTCTCTCTCTCTCTCTCTCTGTTTGAATCTCAGTGTCTCTCTCTCTCTGTTTGAATCTCAGTGTCTCTCTGTCTCTCTCTCTCTCTCTCTTACACACACATTCCTGAGTTGTGAGTAATCAACTCCAGTACACTCCAGATCGGCCTGGCCTGGCTAAGCTCAGCACAGGATGGGGGAAGGAGAGAGAGAGCAAGGGAGGGAAAGAGGGGTGGAGCGGAGAAGGTGTAGCTCCTGAAGGAAATGGTATGAGAGAGAAGGGAGGAATAGAGAGAGGGTGAATGCCTCTATATAGTGAAGGTGTGTTAGGCTTGTAGAGGCATGACCACAGACTCACTGTGCAGGGCAAAATACTCACACACACACTTGTTTTTATACGTCGTCAGGACGTGGAGATATATATGTGCACTAATATGTCCCATATGTGTTTTATGTACATGGAAGAATCTTTATGTAATGCCATAAAAAACATGTCCCATATATTAAAGTCACATGCAAAAAATTCCATGCCTTTGTTGATTTTCTGAGTGTAAATAAGTGAACAGAGACACACTACTGCACACTATAATACACACCTGCTGTTTATTTACTGAATATAACATACTGAAAAGACAAAATCCAGCCTGTGCAAATGCACATATGCCTAAAAAGTGTCATTCTAACTTATTTTCATGTAGAAATGTCAACAAAACATATCGTTTGGCCAGGTGTAAATATATATAGGCATTTTCAAATTATGTCAAAAACCGAAAAATGGAGATACGAGGCAATATGTATACTTATGTCTAACCTTAATCTGGAGCCCAAAAGAAGTGGTTTTGTTCGTTCAGTTTTTATGATGACTTCATGAATGAAGTGATTGAATAAACAGCACTTTATGAAATCGGAAGCATTCTGTTGGTCATGCAGGTTAGACCTGTTTTTCTCTGCTTTTACTGCAATCGTGACATTTTTGTCCTTTTATCCTACGCATGAACCAAAGCCCTTGTTCTCCAGAGCGCTGCAGTAAGAGAATCTTCAGTAATGCTGTTTCGGTATGCAGCTGTGTGAGAGTATGTAGGAACTAATAAAGTCATATTCTGACAGCGAGTGCAGTGAGTGAAACTCAAGGACAACAGAGACTCCATTAAGATCCAGGACCAGGTTTAATCTACGGCTGGGAATCTTATTGTAACCTGAATATGATCTCAATGTAATCTTTTAACCTTAAAATCTGTTTTATAGGCTGTTGTCTAGAATGTCCCTCTCTTTCCTGCTTCTCCTATTTTCAGCCAATCGATGAAAAGTTATGCTGACATAAGAATCAAACAATAAAACCTTCACAACCCAGAACAGTAAACTATCTGTGCAGAACTGAACCGCAGTACAAATCTTACAGTAATCAGCGCTGACCTACGGGGTGGCTGTTCGAAAGAACTGGAGGCCTGACCAGCGCCTGGATGAGCAGCGTCCATAAATCTGTTCGGGATGAAAAGTGAGGCTAAAAACGCTTCCTCCAGAAGATCCGCCAATGCAAGTCCAGTCTACTCGAGAGAACCATAAAGATGTCAGCTTGCATTAGAACTGGATTCCAAACACTCAGGCCTGAGGTTTTAGCTCTGAGTTTTATAGGGAGCTTATATAGCAGCAGTGAAGGCGGCTGGGAATTCACAGAGCTGTGTGACTCTGAATGGAACCGAGTCATTCCGGTTTAACTACATATGGCCTCATACGGTCTAACTCACCACCATTGTGTATCAGGGCATGGAGTCGGTGAAGGAGTCAGTAATGGAGTTAGTGAAGAAGGCAGTAATAGAGTCAGTGAAGGGCTCAGTGAAGGAATCTGTAATGGAGTTAGTAAAGAAGGCAGTAATGGAGTCACCATTTTGGTGCTATATAGGACCATACATGCTAAGTCTGAAGAACCATTTCACCATTGCACAGAACCATTTAAGCATGAAATGGTTAGAAATCATGGTTCTAAACAGAACCGTTGACTTTATGAAAAACCCTTGAAGAAACTACTTTGTAACTCATGGTGTTAAATAGAACCTTTGCCTTTACTAAAGAATACTTAAAGAACCATCTTTTGTAAGTATGTAGAACTCATGGTGTTAAATAGAACCTTTGCCTCTACTAAAGAATCCTTAAAGAACCATCTTTTGTAAGTGTGTAGAACTCCTGCTTTTAAAACGAACCATTGCCTTTACCAACTATCCTTGGCGAACCATATTTGTAAAACTCATGCTTCTAAATAGATCCCTTGTCTTTACTAAAAAACCCTTTAACAAACATTTTTAAATATGTAGAACATTGCCTTTTGTAAAGAACGCTTGAAGAACCATCTTTTTAAAGTGTGTAGAACTCAAGTAGAGCCATTGCCTTTACCAAAAACTCTTGAAGAACCGTCTTTCTAGTGCATGTAGAGCTCATGGTTTTAACTAGAACTATTGTCTTTACTAAATAACCCTTGAAGAATTGTTTTTTTTTTAAGTGTATAGAACTCAGAACTAAAAACAGTCCAATAAGTTCAGTTCACTAAATAAATTTTACATTTTCAAGCCCTCAATAAATGTCAAACTAACATCGACTGCCAACTAGGAGAGTGGAGCTGATTAGCATTAGCTTAGCTAGCATTATTCACAATTTTCAATCACAACACACTGCCGCTATTTTGGGCTCAGACATGGCTCGTCTTGGTTACTGCAGCCACAACCCTGCAGGTGGATGAGGACCAAACAAAATACACCAGAATGACCAAGAAAAAGATGAAATGATATGCGGACACATTTGAAATGCTATGAGGAGAAGATTAGCTTGTGTGGTGGACTGGATCCATATAACTTGTTCACCTCATCTTCTACACTAACTACCTACTACTATTTAGTGTGCTGGTATGCGGTTTGGGACATGGCACTAGTAACGCAGCAGAAAGTCTCAGCTGTTTAGATTTTAGCTTTCATTTTTATCATTACAGCAACAAATCAAATAAAATCACGATGATACAATCAGGAATTTTGGTTAATATGCTTTAAAAATGAATCTTAAACTGAGTGTCCCACTGTGCTGCCGCGTGTTCTTTAAGTTACCCACAAAAATGGCTTGACGTCATCAGAACAGTGCAATTAGCCACTCTGCTCACCACAGAGTGGTTAATTTATGGGCCTCATTGCTCAATTCTGATTTTTGTTCAGATCCAGTCTTTCTAACTTGATGGTTCATGTTGGAGTAGTTAGGTGACACAAGCCTGGCACTAATGTGAACCCATGTCCTGAAATGACCCACATCCTGCTAAAAAGCCAGCATAGAACAGCAAGCATTTCATGCTGGTCTAAGCTGGTTTATGCTGGTCTTGTTCTTGTTTAGCTGGTCACCCCAGCATGGTCATGGTTGTTGACCAGAATACCAGCATTAAAACACAACATACACTGGTTTTGCTGGTGACCAGCTGTGCTGGTCTGTGCTGGTTTTTCTTGCAGGGTCCTGATCAAAAGCATCAAGTGATTAAACCACATGCGTCATAAACCACTAAATAACCAGCAGAATAGACCTTCATCATGAAGATAACCTGCTCTAAACAGCTGTTCATTATTAGAGAGAGCCGCATGTGAAAAAGGGTCAGTTGCTTTTGCACTGTTCACTGGCACTAACTTGAGATTAGGGCCACTTCAGCCTGGTAAAGTGGACGTGGCCTTAACTTCTGGTTAGCGCTACTGCTATGGAAACACTGAATGATGGCGCATGCTCATATGTATTCCAATCTGACCATTGTCATTTAAGGTCACGTGGCTATGGAATCAGATTTATATCCAATTTAGGACAGTGAAAAGCTGCGTTCACGCTGTCAGACTAAAGTGTGAATATACACCACCGTTAGTATATCATGTTACATAGGGAGTCACATAGCTTTGGTAGCGGAAATGAGCATTATGCTAGAGGTGGTATGTCTTCTGCTTATCTAAAGTAGCCTACTGTTGAGAGGCAGCTACGTATTGCCTTCACACCAAACAAGTTCCATATACAACATGTACGACTGTAGGAATTAGAAAATATTTCTGAACATTTCATTCTGACATTAAAGATTTTTTGCCCTGTGCAACACAGGTCTGATGTTTTGAAATTAGAGCTGAACCTCTTTCATATGTGGTCCTAGATCGGATACACATCTGATTCGTGGACAAGGAACCTTAACGAGAACGCTCAGATCAGAATTTATTGTTTATTTATTTATTTTTTTTTACATGTGCCATCATTCTGTGTTGGCAACAGCGCTGAAACTGAAGTATGTGCTAGTAAACACTGCAAATACACCTACTACTCTACTTCTACTAATAAACAACTGAGAGCTTTTTGGAGCAAACTATCTTTGCTTGTCAGCTGGTTAGCTTGTTGCTCATCATTAGGAATGTGCACATGCGGGTCGTTTCAGGACACAGGTTCGCATTAGTGACATATTTGAGTCACATACCTACACAAATGTGAATCCTCAGGTTGAAAAGATCGAAGAAAAAAATTGCAACTGAGCGATGAGGCTAGTAATGCAAATGTTGCCAAAGACTCGAATTTCAGGGAGCAGGAGTTCAGCTATGACAGAAAGCTGATATTGAACTTATAACGAATAAGTTATAATGAAGCTATAACTGGTGCTGTAGCAAGCTAACTAAGCTGGCGCTGGCTTAGCTAGCAGCCCAAACAGCACCACACAGCACAGTACAGGTTAGATTCTGGCTAGCTAATGCTGCACTGACACAAATTAGACAGTAAAGACTCAAAACTGAGTAAAGTCGGGTATTAACTGGTGTTGGAGGGACAGTTTAGCCAAAAACAAACATGTGTTGTGTTGTGTGGAGCTGTTAGCCTGCTAGCTGCCACTAAGGCACTGTTAGCCTGCTAGCCATTGCTGAGGCACTGTTAGCCTGCTAGCTGCTACTGAGGCACTGTTAGCCTGCTAGCCATTGCTGAGGCACTGTTAGCCTGCTAGCCGCCATAGACACACTGTTAGCCTGCTAGCCGCCACTGAGGCACTGTTAGCCTGCTGGCCATTGCCGAGGCACTGTCATGTGTAGTTTTTCGTCTTTTTATCATTACAGCAACAAATCAAATAAAATCATGATGATACAATCAGGAATTTTGGTTAATATGCTTTAAAAATGAATCTTAAACTGAGTGTCCCACTGTGCTGCCGCGTGTGCTTTAAGTTACCCACAAAAATGGCTTGACGTCATCAGAACAGTGCAATTAGCCACTCTGCTCACCACAGAGTGGTTAATTTATGGGCCTCATTGCTCAATTCTGATTTTTGTTCAGATCCAGTCTTTCTAACTTGATGGTTCATGTTGGAGTAGTTAGGTGACACAAGCCTGGCACTAATGTGAACCCATGTGTGAAGGCACTGTCATGTGTAGTTTTTCGTCTAGAACCACTCCATCCAGCATCTGCCTGCTTAGGAACTGACATCTTCACGGCTTTATTCTTCTCTCAATCTTTAATCTTCTCTTCTTTTTTGGTTCTTTAGGTCTAAAATAAAATGCTAAAGCTCAAAATTGGAAGTCGTTGACAACAATAAAGCAGAATAGGAGCTGAACCAACACAGCAAAAAGAAATTAAACCCAAAAAAGAGAATTAGGAACTAATAATGACTAAAATGGAAGTATTTTTTATTTAAAAGTACACATTTATATAAAAAATACTTTATTACATGGAGCTGGAGGAAACTAGATGTTCTTGTTAATGCTGATACTCAAATATTGGAGCAGATGTATATTTGATAATGTATTGAACGCTGAATTGGTGTTAGTGATGATGCAGTAATGCAGGGTGTGATTGACTGTAGAGCAGCTGTTACCCAAGCTGAATGTAATCTAATGCCATGGTGGGGTTAGTCTGAGAGCGAAGTGATGACTGTGAGAAATATTTTCTAGAAGAATGGGTGGAATAACTTCACTGATTCTTTCATTCCTCAGAACGTTTAGAAATAGTTAGAGGAACACAGTCATTCCCTCTGTTCCTCTAAAGCCCAGGGAGTTACCTCATTATGAGGGCTGAAGGTTTCCGCCGCTCTTTCATCTCATGTCATCCTTTCTTTTCTAAAACACAGTCACTTCCTAACACACACAGACACGCCCTGAGTTTCGAGGGGGTTGCGCAAGCTCTGAAATCGTTTTATCTGTAACACAGGTGTGGGAATGTGTGTGAAGGAATAAGACTCTCCCTCAACTTTCACACTTACAGTGAAATCTCAGGTATGAAGAGTCACCTCACATCTTGAGAAAGAGACCAAAAGTCCAAGCTTTTACAGTCTATGTTCATATTTAAATTAAAATTTTTAAGGTACTGTTAGTATAAAAGTACCACTTTTTTGTTGTATTAGTGCCTTTTTGTTATATTAATCCCATTTTATAAAACAAATCCTAGAAGCAACCCCAGTTTATATTGATCCCATGCTGTACAATGAACTATAAAGATAACCCTAGATTATATTAATCCCATGCTGAAAATGAGCTGTAGAAAAAACCCTGGATATATTAATCCCACACTATTAAACAAGTTGTAGAAATAATCCCAGGATATTGTAATCTCATGCTATAAAACGAGCTGCAGAAATAACGCCAGGATATATAAATCCAGTGCTAAAAACAAGCTGTAGAAGTAACCCCAGGATGTATTAATCCCATGATAAAAATAAGATGTAGAAATAACCCCAGGATATATTAATCCCATACTACAAAACTAGCTGTAGAAATAACCATGAAGTTTTTACCTGACATTCATTCTAAGTTGCTGTCGGTTTACAGTAACATCTCTGAATATTACTGGAGGAGCCTGTTAGCCTGTAAGCAATCTGCCGAGCCGTTCAGCCTGCTCTAATGAACACAGTCAAAGCATGTCATCTTTATTTACGTAGCACATAGCAAACAGAGCTAATGGATTGAAGAATAGTCCATTTTCAGAGAAAATGGGGGAGGGTGACATCTGCGTGGGTTTCCTCCGGGAGCTCCGGTTTCCTCCCACAGTCCAAAGACATGCATTTGATTGAGCATTAGCGAGGTCGGGTACTGGTGTTGGATGGTCAGTTCTGGATCACTCCAACTCACCCCAAAGGTATTGGGTGGAGCTCCATCACTCCAGAGGACACAGTTCCACTGCTCCACAGCCCAATGCTGGGGGCTTCATACCCCTTTAGCCTACTTGGCATTAACCATGCAGACCTTAGGCTCATGTGCAGCTGCTCCAGGTCAGTGCTTTTTTAAGGAGATTATTTAAGCTGTGAGTGCGCAATGGGTGACCTTAAAGTGACTGAATTCAGTCATTAGTAATGCTGTCTGGATACTTTTAGTCATATTTTATTAGACTTTTGAACATGCGCAGATACAATTTTCCATGACGGCACCTCATTTTTAAGTGGTACATCATATCTGAAGTTGCAGTGCGAGTAAAATGCTGCTTGCAGAGTTTACATTCCATCTACTTAGGATCATCTTCATCAAGAATTTTTACGACAACTTTTTGTATTCACTCTGCTGTTTCCAGGCGCCTGATGCATGTAATAAACAGGTCTAAAACTTCACAGAGACCCACTACTGTGTAAAAAACGAGAAGCCAGCTCAATTTAAAGTAACTGATTACACAACATTTCTTGAGTTAACTCAATTTGAGGTCACCCACTCAAACTTCCTAGCTTGGTCAAAAGTTCTCCTTTTCTAGTTCTGCATCTCAGTCAGATAAATGACATGGAATTTGTTTTTTTACACAGTTTCTCCACTAACTGGGACTCTTTCCCTCCACAATCCCCTCAGACATTTCTCTTTTTGGGCTCACAGATGTGGACAGCTGTGGCTATGCTGGGCTCACAACCTCCTGATGTTGGAGTGAAATATTACAGCTGCTGCTCTTCAAAGTTATGAAAACACTGGACCTCATTCACCAACTGTTCTTAAGAAGAAATTTCTTCTTAAAACCCACTTACACAGTTTTCACAAAGACTCTGACATTCGCCAATGTTCCTTATCTGGGATTTGTTCGTAGGTAAGAACAGAATCTACACACACTCAAGAGCACAAAGGTAAGGACAGTTCTGCGCTTTAAGAACACGTCATGAATCTGACGTAGACTTTTTCTTAGGATCGTTCTCAAGAGCACACTTAAGAACAAACTTAGGAAGATACTGGTGAATGAGGCCCAAGATTTTCTATAGTACATTGAACATTAATCGACACAAAATCTGAGTAACCTCAGGTGTTCCTGAGTGGATCAGTGGCCTACGCCATCACCCAACAGGAGGTCAGCTAGTATATTACTTACCAAACTGAGAAGCAGACATAAAAAATTAAGAAAATGTTTGTCTAAACTAAGGCTACATTCACTTTACAAGTCTCATTGCTTAAATCTCTGATATGGTGGTTCAAACTCGTTTAGGTAAGTGACTTAAATCTGTAATTAATGTGAACGAACTGGCATCCTGAAATGACCCGCATGTGCACATCTTCATCAATAACGTCACAAGTGCATGTGCGTCATGAACAGAAAAGAAACTAACGGGCAGAACGAGCCTTCGCTGAGAAGATTATTAACTCTGATCATGCTGCATTATTAGAGCGAGAAATGTATTTTTATTTTTTTGTAATTGTTTACAGGCTTTAACTTCTGTTCAGCGCTGCTGCCAAAGTAACCCTGAATGATGATGAATGTGCAAAAAAAAAGCACATGAATTCCGATCTTAGCGTCAAATTAAGGTCACAAGGCCACAAATTGGATACGTATCCGATCTAGGACCACATATGAAAGTAGCTCAGGTCGGATTTGAAAAGATCAGATTTGTGTGTTCACACAGCCCTGAAAGCATCAGATCTGAGTCACATTAGGGCAAAAAATCGGATTTGTGCCACTTCAACCTGGTAGTATGAGCGTAGCCTAAGACGTTTGATTTGGGTGACCTCTGGCATCCTCAAGTTGGGTTGACTCAAAAAAAGCAGGTAAACAGTTACATTGCATTTCTTGAGTTACTGACTTTCATTCTGCTGACTTTCGTTTTTAACAGAGTGTTTACTTACTGCAGACCTTTGAAGAAAACTCACCAACTTCATCTATAGTTCATGTGTATAAATAAACAAGTACATAAACATATGTGTAAACAAATTAGTCGAGTGACAGTCTTAGTCACCCAGGAATGGAATGACTGATGAGTTTACACAGCGAGGCAAAAGAACTGGGCCTGTAATTTAAATTAGGGCGGGAGGGAATTTACATCATCACAAGATGATGTTTATCTCGTGAATGAGAGGAAGTAAGCAATCCAGACAAACCAAAAATGTGTACGAGGTGCTTTCCCCTGTCATACAGCGATAAAGCACAGAAGACAACTAGAAATGAAAAAACAAGATTAGTGGATGGAAAAGCACCAGAGGTGTGATGGCGCATTAGTCTGAAGGTGGTAATTCAACGGCACCGATTGTGGAATCTAATTCTAATCAAATATAATGATATTCAACAAAAGTACGTCTTAAAAAGAAGTGTCCTTACTGAGTGAGGAGAATATAAACCGGCTAAAATATGCTGAGTGTGTTCTGCTGTAAAGCCTGAAATAATCATTAAAAGTCAGAGGCGTCGGGTCGGGAGTTTTTCACACCACGTCATACGCCTCTATGTATTCACGTCATTCACGACTCAAAAAGAAGGTCTGACTAGATGGTTAGGCCTGAAATGATCTCAGAATCAACATCAAACGGATGAAGATGTGATGACTATAGCAGATAATTCACTCACATTCTCAGAAGACGCTCCTTTACCAAGTTTAGACTGAGTTCTCTTTGAATTCACTTTCCGTCATCATATTCATCCATTTGGGGAAAGAGGCCAAAGCGCAACCCCCACTACAGAATGTTCAAGCTGCATGCAGTTTCCACCACAGAGGTCTCCAAATCCTCAAAATTTAATGGGATTAGCAATACACTTTAAGTTTTGAGTTTTAGACCAGATTCAGTGAGCAAAACAAAGATGCATGTGTGGTGTATTTTTTGTATTCTACTACTAATAATAGTAATATTACTACTGCCACTATTACTACCACCACTACTGCCACTATTACTACCACCACTACTACTACTACTACTGCTGCTACTACTACTAATACTACTGCTACTACTTATAATAATACTAATAATAGTACTACTGCTACTACTACTACTAAAAATACTACTACTACTACTACTACTAAAAATACTACTACTACTACTACTACTACTAATACTACTACTACTAAAAATAATAATACTAATAATACTACTACTGCTACTACTACTACTAAAAATACTACTACTACTACTACTACTAAAAATAATACTACTTATACTACTAATACTACCTCTACTACCACTATTACTACCACTACTACTACTAATACTACTAATACTACTACTGCTACTACTACTGATACTAATGCTACTACTAATAATAATACTATATTTTTATTTATATAGATCTTGTTATTTCAGTTACAAAATCTTTACACTTTACAAGTGAATATAACATTGCTGCCTGAACAAAAGCTTGTCTGTCCAGAATGGCAACTTTACAGGAGAAGGAAAAACATTCTAACTTGTAATGGAAGATAATGTAATAAGAACTTTTCCTGAGTAATTTTGGACCATTTCTGTGGAGACATTCATCATAAATATTAACACAGTGTAAAGTGAAAAACGTAGAGAGGGTGAAAAATGATATATAAAATATATTGGATTATATTTATCTGAATTGAACTGAATCCAGGATAGGAGAACAGGTCACTGCCTTACAGTTCACTGACCACTGTTTGCGTTTGTTAGCATGAAACATTTAACACACACACACACACACACACACACACACACACACACACATATACACACACACATCCCTGCAAGAGTCCTGTATACACACTCCCACACACCCTCTCGCACACTCATTCTCTTTATAACACACCCTCACACACACACACACACATGTTTTTTCATGCAGGCTCACTTCCTATTCCTAGAACAGATCATCACAATAACACCTTCACCCTTCTCTCTGTTTACTATCTGTGTGTGTGTGTGTGTGTGTGTGTGTGTGTGTGTGTGTGTGTGTGTGTGTGTGCAGAGCAAAAAAAAAAGTTCTTATACTTAATATACTTGTACTTATACAATCCACCTTGGGAGCCACAACATTTTATGTCCGTTTTACCATTTCGGCTGTTAATATATCTCAGTATGTGCTGATGTCCTAGTATAGGTTAACAAATATAACATAAACGAAAACACAGACTTACTTTGCTCTGCTTTAAGCTTTAGCCCACCTATAGCTGCTTTTCTCACATCTCCAGCAGGAAACTTTTCCCCAAAAGTAGAATAGTTTCTTGTAAAATTTCTGCGCTGATTTTCAGGGTTAAAGGGTGAATTAGCAGTTCTACATTAACTCCAGCGTTTAACTCAATTTAGTGTCAAAGTGTTTTAGTGTTAAAACGATCAGCAGAGCTGATCAAAGGAGTAAAGGAGTTTTATTTTATTTTTACCTACCAATCTGATTCTGCTGTGGAGCCACAATAGGGCAGTAAAAGAGCCGCATGTTGCCGACCCCTGGCCTATAGATACACATACAGAAATACTTATATATACATACATGTATGGACATTGACCTTACTGTTATTACTAGGACTATTACTATTATTATTACACACACACACATATCTATATACTCTTTTAAACACCTGAGACGGTTGAGTGCTGAGAAGTGCTGACATCACAACAAGGTGCTCTATTTCCTATTTAATGTGCTACGTAACTGCAAAGAAAGACAGACAGAAAGATGCTTGGTGCCTCCTGACTGCAGCCTTGGGGTTCAGGTGCGCCAGCATGATTTACAGCCGAGGTGGGACATGCAGGAGTGGGGCAGATGGCAAATGCTCAAACACATATAAGAGTAAAAATCTTGGCACATATCTGCCAGCAGCCTCTCCCCGTTTCCTTATAATAATTAGAGTGAGGCCTCTTGAGGCGTCCTATCTCATCATCACTACTCTGTTATTTCATCATGCGCTATTTTTGTAGATGAATGAATTCATATTTTTAATTTAATTAATGCCTGAATTAAATGATTTTTTCCAATGACAGTGTTTCATCAGTAATACTAGACCATATCATTTCTCAAAAAGTGAAACTCAGAGATTTAATTAACATAAATACAAACAAACCACAATTAAACAAACCTTCTAATTTTAACATAAAATCTCAAAGTATGTAGTACATTAACACTTGTAGAGACAAAAAAGTCAAGTCAGTACTTGATATAAACTGATATAAAAAGCTGGAGTCAGTGTGGAGAAGCTGTGATTAGCGACTGTAGAAAGCTTCAGTCTTTGTCACTGCAGAACAACAATGAATATTTATAAAATATGTATAGTTACACGCAAAGTGTGAACACCCCTGGTCAAATTACATGTTTAATTAATTTTCAAAGCGAACATAAATAAGCATATCCACTTAAATATGGCATTTTCTGCTAATGTTAGTGCACAATTTCTGTTTATGTGCTGAGTTTAACACATTGGAGAAAAATAAAACATAACTTTTGCACAGGCTACATTTTATGGCATACATTTTTGGTCAATATGTTAAACTCAGATGTAAACTGATGTGATTCAGAGTGGTTTGGTGTGAAATGGTTCAGATGTCTTCACAGTGGTGGTGATAGGAACCAGGGGTCGCCATGACTGCAACACAAATATAGACATTTTATTTACTATCCAAAACCACCAGTGAACCTACACGAGTCTTCTGAGTTTATATGGAGTGTTGATGGAAAATATTGGAAAATCTGAAATAATATGTCTTCTTTGGGGACAATTTCAACACGTTGCGTGTATCCCTCCACCAGGAATGGATTTAAAATACGTTTTAGGCCAAAATCTTCTCAAAACTATCATAAAACAGAGTCTCAGACATCAGGCAGTGAATTCATAACCACTTCATGTAATAGGGAGGGAGATTTTAGAGGTGGACGTCTGGTTCCTATCACCAGCACTGTGAACAGTTCTGATAGAAACTCTGAAAGTTTCTCTAGAACTGAGCATTTCACACCAAACCACTCTGAATGATTTACATACTAACCACTTAACTATGCAGAGATTCTGAGAAATCAGTTTCCCCTAAATTGAGACCCAAATCACTGTAACACTGCACAAAAATTTGCATCATGAAACTTATTGGCGACTTCCACTGAAGTGAATGTAACAGCGCTTGTGAAATTTCACTGTAAAAACGCTGTCCTCTTTCGCTGATGTATAGCTGAGTAGTTTGGTTTCATCACTGCTGCTTTCATTTGGAGTGTGATGTGTATACACAATAACACGCACACACACACACAGAGGAAGTGAGTATGTGTTGTGTTGTTTAACAGTGGCTTTTCCCCTCTACATGTAGTGCCCAGTGGTGAACCATGACTATTAGAGCTAGGCCTTCAATTCAGGCCACAAATTTCAAAACATGGTCACAGAGAGACAAACATGACACAGAAAAAAACACCTTTATGACAATGCTAATTTCTGCTAGCATCCTAATGCAGAAGAACACATATTGCCTATCCTAGATTAAACTGTTACACTAAAATTTTGTTAAAGACATTCTGTTTGTTTTCTATGAAGCTTCTAACAGATGTCAGCATATATCTGAGCTTGTATGTATCAGTTTTACATTGACACTTTTGGTAAAGAGTTCTGTCATAGAGCTGCCGCCGCTGTTTTCCATTCCTAACAACTACTCGGAACACTGCTTAGGTTACAGCTTGTATTCACAGTCAGTGGTGTATCTGGATGTTCCAGAAGGACTAAAGTAATGTGGTTTCTCTCCATCAAAGTGTGACTGGTTGATTCCTCTGTCACTTTCTAATTGTTATTAGTTAATTTAGCATGGGGTCATCTATTTTACTACCCTGTTGTGGCTTCACAGCAAATCTAATGTTAGATGTCTAGGAAAAATAAAACAATCCTCCTTTACAGTAAAATAAAGCTCTGCTGATCGTTCAACACAGTTTAACAATAAATGGTCTTAAACACTGGAGTTAATGTAGAACTGCTAATTCACCCTTTAATTCTGAAGATCAGCACAGACTGCTGGTCACTACAGCAATGCAGACAACAGTCTCGCCCAGCTAGTAGCTACCAAAAAGGCAAAAACAGAGATTTAAGACGGACATCGATAATTTGGAGACAAATGGACTTACTTGTGTTTATAATCACTCCAGCTGGTTTCCTGACACATTTAATCTGCAGTGAGAAACTCAAACACTAAAAAGTTGTGAAGCTGAAGTCGTTTTCTCATTCGTCAGCGTCTTGTTCGAATTATCCTGTTCCACCTTAAATGGTGCTGCAGTTACATTCTGGTGCCTCAGGTACGATTTAAGGTGGAATGGGAAAATTCAAACAAGAAGCTGGCGAGAAGCGACTTCAGCCTTGTAAAAACTTGGACGTTGAGAGACATTTTACAAGAAACTACTTTTGAGGACATTTTTCCTGCCAGAGATGCGAGAAAAGCAGCTATAGCTGAGCTAAAGTTTAAAGCAGGGCAAAGTGAGTCTGTGTTTTCGTTCATATTATATTTATAGCCTGTACTAGTACATCAGCACCTACTGAGACCTATTTACAGCCAAGATGGTAAAATGGACATAAAATGTTGTGGCTGTCAAGGTGATTGGATTTTAAAATGGCTTTACTTACATTTGGGTTGTGACCCCTGATCTAGTGGATAAGGCCTTCTGTCAAGCTCCTGAAGTCCTAACCAATGGGAGAGCTCGCTTGGCTAGATACCGCAAAGAAATTAATCCTGATTGGACATTTTTTGTTCTAGTTCAACATTTATTTCCAACCAAAACTTAACAATAAGTATTTCTACCATACTTGCAGAGTTTAAATACAACAAAAATTATGATTATATCAAGTAAAAGTGGACGCATTTGTAGTTCCCAGAAATCCTTCTCTGAAGGGTTCCCCACTGCTATCTTCCACTCTGACCACAATCCTAAAGCTATAAACTGCAGAATAAAACAGATCAGGCCACATAACATCACAAAAAAGTTGATATAAAAGATTAGATTCCTAGCAGGTCTGGGCAGATTTACAGGCACCTGGATATCACCTGGAAAAACCTCTACTGAGTAAATGATGCCATAGCATATGACTGAAAACTGAGACTTATTTTCAGTGGAAAGGCTGCTATAAGACACTGCTTTAAAATTCAGCCTCTAGGAATTTTTCCTTATGACTGCGTGACTAAGTTGATTTTCCTTCCCGTCTTCTCGATTTTCTTTGGTACACTTTTTCTTTCCTCTTGTTTTGTAAGCTGTGAATTAAACCAATTACAGTGTAAACACCAAAATATTCCCGTCAGTTCAGCTGCTTCCACTTGCCAACTGTTTTATAGGATACTTTTCTTACTCTAGCTTGTAATTTATACTTGTTTTTTTCTGTCTGAAACACAAACGCTGCCTGTGCTGCCAACAAATACTGTCCCAGATTTCTACAGAGAAATATCCACAGCTTTCATCTCGAATCAACAATGAAGAAAACAATGAAGTGTTCAGACCTTAAATATTTACAAGAATTATGTTCTGATCTATGTAAACCCAAGGCATTAACAGGAATAGTAATGGGCTAAATATATACAGAACCATCATTTATAGGGTTCGTTCTATTGGGAGGTCTCTGTCCCAAATCCTAACCCCTAAATTTACACTTGTCATGTTTTACTTTTTTTAAAGTGATGTTTTTTTTTTTTTTAAGATTCTTTTGATTTCTTTTAAAGTGAAGTTGAAAGATTTAGATTTATTTAGTTTAATCTTTAAATAAAAAATGCTGTCCCACATTTTAATGTCACTGCTGAAAGACAAGAGTTTTAGTCTGTAGGCGGAGCTTTATTTTAGCCGCAACCCTGCATTTTAGAGCAGGAAGTGAGGTTGCATCCCTGTCCCTCATAGCCACATGGTGAGCAGTTAGATTTCATTGTTTTGAGGTAAATGTGTCCCAAAGACTGAAAATCAGTGTGGAACATTGAGAATTGTCACAGCCGAAACAGATATTTTGCAATTAGGTAAACATTTTTGTATTTTAATGAAAAATGTGATGATTTTATGTGTGAACAGCTGTTCAAAGCTGTGTTTAAACATTTGGTAAAGTTTGGGCAGTGTTATGATTGTTTTGGTAGTGACGAAATGGAATGTCCAATCATACATATACATACATCATCTAAACCGCTTATCCTTCTGGGTCGCGGTGGGGTGCTGGAGCCTATCCCAGCTGTCATTGGGCGGAAGGCAGGATACACCCTGGACAGGTCGTCAGTCCATCGCAGGGCAGACAGACAGACATACACAGTCACACCTAGGGGAAATTCAGCATTTCCAATTGGCCTGACCGCATGTTTTTGGACTGTGGGAGGAAACCGGAGTACCCGGAGAAAACCCACGCAGACACAGGGAGAACAGGCAAACTCCACACAGAAACAACCCTGGTCGCCAGGCCGGGAATGGAATGTCCAATCATTTATTTTAATTAGATAAACAAAATTAAGGTGTAGGGTCACTCAAAGCAAAAGTCCAAGTCAGTTAAAAATCTGAAATGTGTTTTCAACTCTGACTTTTCTTTGGTAGAACTATCCAAATAAATGTACTGTAGGTTAAAAAAGGACATTCTGTCAGCTATTTTTAATCTCCCCAGTGTAACCAAACTCCTGGAAAGGGTCCACCTGATAAAGATCTTTTCAGCCCACTCTAATCTTGCTTTTGTTTAATGCATAACACTCTGACAGCCGACTTACATGTTCTAAATGACCTCTGAAAACTGCCCAAGGTAAACACAAATCTGCTATTGATGCCAGTACATGGAGGGGTTCCCCAGGGGTAGGTCTTTGGCCCACTCCTTTTCATTTTCATGCTGCTCCTAGCTCAAATTATGTGGCACCACGATCTTCAGAGAAGGTCTAATGATTCCTGGGAACTAAAAATACATTCTAGGGATTCCAGAAGTGTCACAGACTGCGAATAGGAATGTATCCGCATGCTAACGTATACACTTCCAAATGGTGTAGCACCACCACCCCATTTAGCCAGTCTTCTTTACCTCTACTGCTCTACCCATACACTTATGGCTTCAGACACTGGCCTTCTGTTTGTTCATAAATTTGGACTAACACTACTTGTAGCAGAGCTTTCAGCATCATGGATCCTACATTAAGGAACTACCTCTTCACCTCTGCTGTTCACTCTCCTCCTTCAGAGCTCAGCTTTCTCTTTTCTTCATGTTTTCATTCTCCTTCTTATTCCTCTTGATTGTCATGGTTCATTATTTGCTTTTTTAAATATCTTTTTTAGCAGTTAAATGTTGGTATCCTCCAGCTTCTGAGTGAGGTAAGAGCTTCTCTGCCTCAGCGTTTTTCTCCTTCCTGATTCATAGTTGGAGGCCACGCTGCAGCCTTCCGTTGGGCCACACACCCACTGCCCACACCCACTCAAAATAAGTGCTGATTCACGCTTACTGATCTTTACTTACTCAAAGTGTGCATAATACATGGAAATTCACCATCCACACTGCGCTTCAGACACCTCAGGAAGGGTCCACAAATTCCCTCTGGCGGTGAGGATGTGGAGTCAACCATGGTATTCTGAAATGAGATAATCTACGCTATTCTTAACCAGTGGAGAAAACTGGGAATATTGGGAAATACTGGGTTTAGCAGTGATTCCCGTCCTTCATTCTAGAGAACCCACTGACACATTCAAATGGTTAAGATGTAAACAGAGTCATTCAGAGTGGTTCGATGTGAAACTTTCTGTCCAAGAGAAACAGAGTCAGAATTGTTCACAGTGGTGGTGATAGAAACAAGACGTCCACCTCTAAAAGCTCCCTCACAGAAAGTTACTACATGAAATGGTTATGAATTCACTGCCTGATGACTGAGACACTGTTTATGATAGTTTTGAGAAGATTTTGGCCTTGAAATCCATTCATGGTGGAGGGATACATGCAGGGCGTCGTGAGGCAAAATAGTCCCCAAAAACATGTATTTTCAGGTTTAACAACATTTTCCCATCATCACCATTCCATATAAAAGCTCAGAAGACTCGTGTAGGTTCACTGGTGGTTTTGGATAGTAAATAAAATGGATATATTTGTGTTGTAGTCATGGCGACCCCTGGTTCCTATCACCACCACTGTAATTTGTATTGTTCCATTAGCAACAGCATGAACTGTTCAAACACATATTCCTATAAACTAAAAATACAAAAACTTACAGAATCAATATTCTCACTATTCCCCCCTTAACTCAAAGTTCACCCAAGATAGATTTGGTTTAGCACTGGAGCTGCGAGGCTGATGTAGTAATAGAAGCTACCCCACTAATTAGCATCATGGTAACTGCATGCCTAAATCATCACATACTTGCCCCAAATAATCTGTACTAGATCTATACCTAGACTTGTTTATGTTCTTATTCCTTGAAGCTAACCAATGAAATAAGCTCTTCACTTAGCTACTGGGTAGCTAAATTAACCTCACAGCTTCTGTAGAAAAACTAAATACAGTTTTATGAGTTGGAAAATTGGGAAACTATTCCTATGAAAAAGGAAAAGGCCTTGTTTTTTTGGTCAAAGGCCTGTTGCTGCCTGAAGACACATCCACCCTCTACATAAACAGATAAATGGATTTTCCATAATGGAGGATTCCCACTTACAGTATAAGATTTGATACTGTCCACTACCCGACACTATAATGAGTGTGGACCTGAGGATCTCTGCGTTTGCCCGTGTAAAAAAAAGGATTTTCCATAGACAATCCCTGCTGATACCATCAAGTTTGATGCTATCTGAAAACCTGTAGAATGGGTTTGGGGAGCTCCTTGCTCAAGGTCTCTCTGATACTGCTTATCTCACAACTAAACATTACACTCCTTCTCCCTCCTGCTTTCCTATCGTGTGATGCAACTGTAAGGTGCAAGATGCAAGAACTTTCTCAGGATAATAAAAAGCAGGAGGCCTACTCATTCACTGCAGTTGTTTATTTTAATTCCACCTATTTTTCAACCTTTCTGCGTAATTCAGAGTTTCTGTACAGGGGAGGTGATAGGAACCAGGGGTCACCATGTCGACAACACAGATATATCCGTTTTATTTACTATCCAAAACCACCAGTGAACCTACACGAGTCTTCTGAGTTTATTTGTGATGATGACGGGAAAATAGTGGGAAATCTGAAAAAATAACGTTTCTTTTGAGGGGTGTTACTCACAACATCCTGCATGTTCCTCTCCAGTATGAATGTATTAAAATTCCCTTTTAATAAACCAAAACTGGTTTGCATGACCAACGTTAAAAACAATAGGAGAGTCTGTGTAGTCAGCAGGATGTTGCCATCTGACTGTCATCCTGGTATTTTCCCTGTTAAACCTCTTCCTCTTTCAGACTGAGCGCTGGGCCTGCAGAGCTTCCTAGGCCTGGAAGGAAGCCTTGCTGAGTCTTGCATCATCGGCCTCATCTCACCCCAGAACCTCGCTGAGTGTTTTTCCCCTGCTGAAGGGGCTGACAGAGAGTTGAGGAATGTGAACTGCGCGTCTGCGAACTGCTGCCCCCTGGTGGCTGCAGTACATGCAGCCTGTCTAGCAGCCTGTGAGTGCGGTGCTTTGATTTGATTGAGTTTGCTGGCCTCTGCTGGCCAAATATAGCAACTACAAGTGCTTTAGTATGCTTTTGTGTGACTGTTAAAGAGGATTTTTCACATTATTCTTATATGTCCATAATAATTAGATCATTTAGATGTAAACAACATCATGCAGAGTGGTTTGGTGTGAAAAGCTGTGGAGAAGCTCTGTAAACTGTTCACAGTGGTGGTGATAGGAACCAGACGTCCACCTCTAAAAGCTCCCTCACAGAAAGTTATTATTATGAAATGGTAATGAATTCACTGCCTGATGTCTAAGACACTATTTTCCGACAAGGTTTTGGCCTCAAACTTATTTTTTAGAATACATTTAAAGTGGAGAGACAGGACAATGCAAAGCAAGGAAAACTTATTATTTCAGATTTTCCACTGTTTTCCATCATCAACATTCCATATAAACTCAGAAGACTCGTGTAGGTTCACTGGTGGTTCTGGAGAGTAAACAAAATGTCTATATCTGTGTTGTAGTCATGGCGACCCCTGGTTCCTATCACCACCACTGTAAAGGTCCGTGAGCTGTCAGGTGCATTTCACATCAAACCACTCTGAATATTGTGATACATATCGTGTATTGTAAAAATGTTTTGAAGTATCGTGACATTGCGATTTTTTGTATCACAACCTGCTGCATGAAGCAAGCCAGCTAACGATAGTTAGTGCAAAACCACTTTGTTAAAGTTGTTAAAGTCAGTGCACTAGATGGCGCTGTAGTTTATCTTTTTTATTGGGAGGGCATTTTTTTTTATTGAGAATAATAATCAATTCATAATTAATAAATGGATAAATATAATTAGAGACCATTTTTAGCAAACCAAAGTATGCATTGTTTCATCATTTTTATACATAAACATCATGCAGAATGCAGGAATCTCTGAGAACAAGTTCAAGCCTTACACCTTTAAGGGGAATTCCACTTTTCTAAATTTCTGTATAATTTAATGTTTAAGATGTAAACAGAGTCGTTCAGAGTGGTTTGGTGTGAAACGCTCTGTTCTAGAGAAACTTACAGAGTCAGAACTGTTCACAGTGGTGGTGATAGGAACCAGACGTCCACCTCTAAAAGCTCCCTCACAGAAAGATACTACATGAAATGGGATGAGGTTTAAGTCAAAAAGCAATAAGAAACATTAGGCCTGATAAAGTTAATATTTTGGTTAACACATAGATTTGATTCATGACTTCTCAATGCAGCTCCAGCCATAGCAAACATATGTACAGTGTTGTGCAAAAGTCTAAGGCTGCATTTACTACATAGGGAATACAAGGTGTTTGAGAGGGCTATCAATGGCCAAAAGTGTGCGGACACCTAACCATCACACCTATATGAGCTTGTTGGACGTCTCATTTCAAAACTGTGGGCGTTAATATAGAGTTGCCCCCTTTGCAGCTATAACAGCCTCCACTCTTCTAGGAAGCTTTCCAGAAGATTTTGGAGAGTGTCTGTGGGAATTTGTGCCTGTTCAGTCAGAAGAGCATTTGTGAGGTCAGACTCTGATGTTGGATGAGAGGATCTGGCTCACAGTTGACGTTCCAGTTCATCCCAAAGGTGTTGGATGGGTTTAAGGTCAGGGCTCTGTGTGGGCCACTGGAGTTCCTCCACACCAAACTCATCAAACCATGTCTTTATGGAGCTCAGATGCTGCAGTATTAACATTACCCTTCACTGGAACTAAGGGGCCCAAACCCTGAAAAACAGCCCCAGCCCATTATCCCTCCTCCACCTAACTTTACTGTTGGCACTATGCATTCCGGTAGGTAACGTTCTCCTGGCATCTGCCAAACCCAGATTCATCCATCAGACTGCCAGATAGTGAAGCGTGATTCATCACTCCACAGAATACGTTTTCACTGCTGAGTCCAGTGGCAGCGTGCTGTACAGCACACCTGCCGACACTTGGCATTGCACATAGTGGTCTTAGGCTTGTGTGCAGCAGTTCGGCTGTGAAAACCCATTTCATGAAGCTTCTGACTCACAGTTATTGTGCTGATTTCATTATTATTGTGCCACTTTCTGCTGCCAGTGCTTGTCTATGGAGACTGCATGGCTGTGTGCTTGATTTTATACAGCTGTTAGCAGTGGATGTGGTTGAAACACCTGGACTCAGTAAGGAGGTGTGTCCACATACTTTTGGCCATTTTACTTCATTCCTACGTAACACATATCAGTACAGTTACTCCCAGACGTGAATAAGCTGAAAGAGAAATGGTGTTGATGTATTATAACCGTGTGGAGACGAAGTGCCCTAGTTCACTACCTAGGGAACCTAGTGGTTCTGTTTGAGACGCGGCCGAAAAGTTAAAGGGGAACTTTTCCCGTTGAGTTTGGGAGGATTGTGTTCCCACCTCCTCCTCCAGCGGCAGGAAGAGGGATGTGATGTAAAAATCACACTGAACTCTTTTTTTCTTGGTTTCCAGATCTTAACGATGTGTTGTAACACGGCGAGGAGAGCTAAACTTTCCAGGACAATGAGTGCGGATCCGTAACCGGGCCACGTCTGGGTTAGAGGACGTTCCTGAAGCGCCTTGTGTGGAGAAACGACTCGGAATAGCAGGTAGGTTAGCTAACCCGTTAGCTCGGAAGGTAGAAAAGATGGGGATAACAGTTAATCCACTGTGTTTTTCCCACGAACAGACAAAAACGTTGACGTTTGTGGCCGTTTTGTTGTTGAGGCTGTGCGAAAACAATCTAGTCCGCTCGGCGGAGCTAGCTTAACGTGAAAGTTTACACTTCTTAAAAAAAAACAACTTTTTCTTCTCTTCTTTCAGTCGAAAAGACAAAGACAAACAGAACAGCCTCCTTAAGGCAGCACTGTTAACTTACTGTGAAAGAAACAAGTCCCTATTCTCCAGCCTCTTTTTCGAATTTTCCCGTTCCACCTTAAACGGTGCAACAGTTACATTCTGGCGCCTGAGGCGTTGTAGTAATAACTGCGGTACTTAAGGTGGAACGGGAAAATTCAAAAAATGGGCTGCATAGTAATAAGCAAACTTCAGCTTCCTCGGTAAATCTCGTCTAAAACGAGAGGTTTTTACAACCAGACTAATCATTTAGCAGCCGAGCGATTTATTCGTAGTTATAACGGTTCAAATAAGACAAATTCAAACAAACTTTATTTGTTTTTAAAGGCTTTTAAACTTGGCTTTTCGATGCTAGCTAGCTATGCTAGCTCAACGCTCTAACCGTTAACCGTTGACCTGACAGAAGCGATTCCTCCTCAGAGCTGCTGTGTGGTTAGCAGTGTGGCAGATCTGATCAATAAGCCGTGGTCATTACAGTGCACGTTGTAATAAATTACAAAGCACCATTAAATATGAGGGCATCGTTTGACGGGCCTGGTCTTACTTGTGAGTCTCTGAATCATTATTTGGGGATTTTTTGGGGCTTTCTGTGCTGTGTTTATAAAGGATGGTAAGGCCTGTGAACTCAAATTTATTTTTAATTTTCAAGGCCTCTACAGTTATGGTTGCACTCAGCAGTGAGTTACGGTAACACCTTTCAGTGTGTTACTATTACACCATGCAGTGAGTTACTGTTGCACCATGCAGCGAGTTACTGTTTACACCATGCAGTGTTACTGTTATACAGTGCAGTGAGTTACTGTTACACCACCCAGTGTTATTGTTAAACAGTGCAGTGAGTTGCTGTTACGCAATCCAGTGTTACTGTTACACAGTACAATGAGTTACTGTTACACCATCCAGTGTTACTGTTACACAGTGGAATGAGTTACACCATCCAGTGTTACTGTTACACCATCCAGTGTTACTGTTATGCCATCCAGTGTTACTGTTACATAGTGCAGAGTTACACCATCCAGTCTTACTGTTACACCATCCAGTGTTACTGTTACACAGTGCAGTGAGTTACTGTTACGCCATCCAGTGTTACTGTTACACAGTGCAATGAGTTACACCATCCAGTCTTACTGTTACACCATCCAGTGTTACTGTTACACAGTGCAGTGAGTTACTGTTACACCATGTAGATGGTAAGGCCTGTGAACTCAAATTTATTTTTAATTTACGAGGCCTCTACAGTTATGGTTGCGCTCAGCAGTGAGTTACGGTAACACCTTTCAGTGTGTTACTATTACACCATCCAGTCTTACTGTTACAGTGCAGTGAGTTTCTGTTACACCGTCCAGTGTTAGTTACACCGTGCAGTGAGTTACTGTTACACCATCCAGTGTTAGTGTTACACCATGCAGTGAGTTACTGTTACACTATCCAGTGTTAGTGTTACACCATGCAGTGAGTTACTGTTACACTATCCAGTGTTAGTGTTACACTATGCAGTGAGTTACTGTTACACTGTCCAGTGTTACTGTTGCACAGTGCAGTGAGTTACTTGACCACCTTGTAGTGTTATTGTTGCACCATGCGATGAGTTACCAGTACAGTTTTTGACAGATGCCTCGTTTTGTGACGCGCTGCCATTCCACCTCAGAATGGATGAGAAGAAACCTGAATGAAGAAAAGGAGGGATCTCTATGACCCTTCCACTTAACAATAAGGAGCGAAATAGCTAGAACACTGGAAGTTTAAGGCTAATATCATTTATTTTGTGTCCAAATCAAGAATTTTGATGAGGACATGTAGCTAGTAGCTAAGTAGCTGATACAAGTTGGCAGATGCAGCTGAGCTGCCCACCACCAGGGCTTTATAATGCTATTTTAACAATGTTATTTGGACTAGTGATGTTAAATGTGGGGATAAAACGTGACCCACTATACACTCTTTTAAATGTCCCAAACACTGGACAGTTCTGATAGGTCAGTGGTTTCAACCTTGTTGTGTGCTCTTGACGTTTCCAGTGTAGACATCCTAAAAGCTTTGTGATATGATACGATGATACTTTTGGGTGCTAGCTTGTGGTCAGTGAGTTACTGGAACACCATGCAGTGGTCCCGTAACTCACTGCATGGCATAACAGCAACACACTGCATTGCGTAAAGAATACTCAGTAACTAATTACATAGGCTAACTGCATATTTATAGCAAAATATAGTGTTTTAGTGTTACTGCTGCATTGTGCAGTGTGCCACTGTTACAACATGCAGTGTTACTGTTACAGCATGCTGTGAGTTGCTGTTACATCTTGCAGTTCTTACTGTTTCATGCAGTTTTACTGTTACATTGTGCAACATAGTAACTCAGTAACTACCTTCCTAACTTCGTAGTGTAACAGTAACTCACTGCGCGCTGTAACATGTTCTCAGTAACTTATAACAATGTATAACAAACTTAATTGACATAACTGTACAGTAGAGGCTATTGCATCATAGTAGTCTCACTTACTTTATGTCCAGAGTTTTGTTGACATTCTACTGAAATGAAGGGTGTTAGTTAGTCAGTTCCTACTCTTCTGGGAAGGCTTTACACTAGATGTTGAACATTGCTGTGAGGATTTGGTTGAGAATTAGTGAGGTCAGGTACTGATGTTGGATGGTCAGTTCTGGATCTCTAACTCATCCCAAAGGTGTTGGATGGAGTTCCATCACTCCAGAGAACACAGTTCCACTGCTCCACAGCCCAACGCTGGGGGGCTTTATACCCCTCTAGCCCACGCTTGGCATTGACGTGGTGACCTTAGGCTCATGTGCAGCTACTCCAGAGCGTCCCATTCCATTGGTCAGTGTAGCTGTCTGCCCAGGTGATACTGTTATAGGCCTTTGACGTATGAACACCGTCACCCTGAGCAGATGTGTTGGTCAGTAGCCTGTGCCTCGTAGTTTGCTCTGCACCATCTTTGACCTGGGTTAATGCCCACAGGGCAGAGGTCATGCAGAGCTGTGTGAAGTGCTCTCAGCTCAAAGGCATTCCTGCATGTGCAGGTGTTGAGGAGAACCGTAGAGTCATTATCTTTATGCTGAGGCCAAGAGGGTCCAGGTCAGGCAGACCCATCACTGCTCCAAGCTGCGTTTATCATTGGAGGCACAGCAATATTTTCTGAGCGCACATTTGCATCGCTATGGAAACACTTATTGCTGTGTTTTATGATGGTAACAATAAAAGATTATTTGAAGTGTGAAATAAACAAAATAAAACACAATCAACATAAAAACGTTCCATTCTGTTTGACGTTATTAAAGGAGGAAAAACATACAAATGGCTCAAATAGCTGCATTTTACCTTCATTAAAGGTGTAAAGGAGCGAAGTTCTGTATTTTAACATGCTGTTGTGTGTTTTTCGCAGTGGTCCGTGATGAAACGAGTGCCGTTGGATTTATGATATTGTTCTTGTGTGTCCCAGAAACAAGTGATCATGCTCTTGTAAACATGTCAGTGCTGCCATGTTTCTGGAAAGCTTCTGGTATTTTGTTCTCTGGTCATTATTAGTCACTGACAGCTATGAAAACCGAAAGCATTTGTTACTGGAAGTGTTTCAGGATGATTCTGGCGTTCCCCTCATGGTCAGCTGTAGCAGAACACAAATATTTGTTCTGGAGCTGTTTGTGAAGTTTTGGGAATATGTAGTCAAAAGCATAATTAAGCAACAGAACCTGAGAGGGAGTGTGTTATTGCAGAATGAGTTGGTGTGAGCTGAGGATGAGTACAGTGGATCTTCAGCCGTAATCGTAAACACAACCTTGAGTGTTTTATCGATTTTATTAAACAGTTCTGCAAAATAAAGAAAAGCGAAAGCAAAGAAGTCCCAAACATATTCTCAGATATGCTTTAATATCGGCAAAATGATAGTCTCAAAACTGTCTTAATATCAGGTTCAGCTCAGCTTTTTCAGTGTTTTCCAGATGAAGCCGAATGTGGTTCATCCCAGTTAGCGTCACGTTTCACAGCCCGTCTTGTTTACTAAGTTGTGTTCTGTTAATTTCTGGCTAATTCCAGTTTCTTTAGTTGTTCTGTAACAGGTTTGGAATTTGACGCAGGCCTTTGGTGCGGTCACTCTCTACGTCAAACAGATCTGACAGGAGGTCAGATATTGGCACAATCTCATTTCTTCTTTTTACACCTACCCCTTGTTTTCGAGTGTTGCCCCTTGGAACTGAGTTACAGGGTAGTGGTTGAAATCTTCCCTCTGAAATGGGACCCTCAAATAAAAAGAGCATCACTTCATTAACAGCTACCAGCGCTGCTCTGTAGGCAACCCTGCCAGTCTGCAGTGACAGCAGAGGAGGGTAAAGTTCAGCTCCTCACTGCTGGGCTTTAGTTACATTTAGGGATCATATGCCTTCAAAGAGGGGGGCAATTATTTATTAACACCCACCCCTAATTCTTCAGTGATGTGAAGCTGAAGTCAGATATTCACCAGCTTCCCGTTCCACCTTAAATGGAGCAGCAGTTACATTCTGGTGCTTCAGGCGTCAGAACTGCTGGACTGTTTAAGGTGGAACGGGAAATTTAGCTAGCTAGCTACCGAGACATTAGCATACTACTAGTGCTTTTTATGCTTTTTACAAAGAAAATGACCAAAAAACACTGAAACGACATTAAACTAAGATAATACAATGGTTATCGTCATTTTTTTAACAGAGAAAATTCTCACGTTTGTGTGTTTCTTTGGTCGCTTGTGCTCCATCTTACCGGTTTTTCTTTTTTCCCCATAACTCTCTGTTTGGAGTCTCAGAAAACCCTCCGGTTTGGAGGGTCATGTAGCCCCAACACTTCACCCTACCCCTCTATCTCAACAAGAATCGGGACACCCTACCCCTAGATGAGAACGCGCAAAACAGAGGGCTAAGTGCTGAGAGGTTGGGTCGCAACAACTGAGAACTGGCGTTTCTCACGTAGCAACGAGGTTTCGCCTTGCTAGTAGCGAACGAAAAAGGAAAAGCGAAAGACAGGCGAACATTTGGAGATGAATGGACTTCACACATTTATGAGCAGCACAGTTGGTTTCCTGGTACATTAAATCTGCAGTGAGAGACTGTCAAACACGAACTAAAAAGGTGCGAAGATGTATTTGCTTCTAATTTTCCCATTCCACCTTAAATGGTGCCGCATTTACATTCGGTGCCTCAGTCAGAATTTAAGGTGGAACGGGAAAGTTCAGCAAGAAGCTGGCGATTGAAAAGAGACTTCAGCCTCGTAAAACAGGACAATTTACAAGAAACTATTCAACTTTTGAGGAAAAGTTTTCTGGCGGAGTTGGAGGAAAAGCGACTACAGCTGAGCTAAAGCTTAGAGCAGAGCCTAAACTAGGACATCATCACATACTGAGACATTAAATGTTGCGGCTCCCAAGGTGGTTTAATTTTTGTTGAAAGGTCAAAATGGCTCTTCTTATCATTTGTGTTGTAACTCCTGACCTAACCTGGCTTTAATGCAGAGGCACTCATCCAGTTTTTGTTATGTGCCGCCACAGACTGTCCGGGCGCTGCACTTACCCACTTCCAAGTTCCGCCTTTTGCATTCCGTCAATGTTACGTTATAAATTAAATATTTAGAAAATCGATTTTTTTTGAAGTGTTATGGATAAGACTGGGTATCGAATTTTAAGACCTTTATGGTGCTGATCGAATTGCTTCAATACTGCAGTATAGTACAGTATAATAATCAGTCAGCATCCCTAAGCCAAATTGCTTGTTGCAACATCTAGACTCCTGATTGACTGAAATTACATTCCATATGCATGTCATTAACGTCAGCACTTCTTGATTGGTCTGCAGGCCGTTGCCGTCAGTACATGCACCCACTTGTAGCACCTCACACTGGTTCTAGTTCTTCTGGTTGAAGCCGTGCCCACGTTGAGTTTGTAATTAAAAAGAAAGTATCGAACACTTGTTCAGGAATCAGTATCAAAATGAAGGTATTGCTGCTGATATCGAACGATACTCAGTCCTAGTTGTTTTTGACCAGGGGTGCATAAACTTTGGTGAGCTAAGGGCCAAAAGACTATAAAACTGTATTTCACAATGTTACACTGCACGTTGTTACGAAAATAATTAAAAATAACAATTTTAAATTTAAAATAAGTATTCGGTATATTGAAAGTATATAAATACGTTCTCTCGGTGGATGAAGGGAACTTTCGGCAGGCCAAATCAGACGTTCTCATTGGCCAGGCTTTGGCTGCTCCTGAAGTATTGAAGTATTTTTGCCATATTGCCCTCCTTTACTCTCTTGCTCTCCCTCTCCCACTCTTTCTCAGGGTCTCTCTCTCGCTCTCTCTCCTCCTTTGCCTGATGGATTGCTGTTCGTTGACCGTGTTGCATAATGAAAGTCTGTTTTGCAGTAACGCTCCTCTGGGCCTGCAGAGCGAACGTTTGTACTGGTTACATTTCTGTGCTGAGGGAGCTCTGTGCCGATGACAAGTTCCTGCATGTTGTAAGACTCGCCGCTGGCTGGAATTCGGGCCTTTCGTGCTCCGCTATGAGGAAGTCGACTGCTGAAGTGCGTTCGCATTAGTGCTGGACTTATATGAATATGAATGAAGAGCTGTTTGGAAAGATTGTTGTGTTTTTCCTCCAGTGCTTCTCTCTCTCGTCTGTCTGCCCTGACTGTGCAGGTGTGCTCTGATCCACAGCCTGAAGCTTCAGTCAGGATTCTGGGTCCTGAGCTCATCTGGTTCTGGGCACTACAGCTGAGCTATCTAATAACAACATCACCTCTCGACTGCGCACACGCTGAAGTCCAGCCTGCTCTGTGTTAGTAAACTCCGAGCTCGTCCCAGGGGCACCGCTGGGGTCGGTTCCGCTGGGGTTTCCAACAGTCATGCAGAACAAAAACAGCTCACACGAATCCACACTTAGGAGATTTACCGTTTTGTGCTCTTTCTTCACGCAGTGAGCTTAGCAGTTTTTTTTTTCGCTGTTGGGAGGTCAGGGTCAGGGTTTGGTTTGTTCTGGGAGGTGTTTAGTGTTGTTTGGAAGAGTTGGTTGGATATTGTTTGGGAGGTTGTTAGTTCATGTTGGATATTGTTTGGAGGTTCTTAGTTCATGTTGGATATTGTTTGGAGGTTCTTAGTTCATGTTGGATATTGTTTGGAGGTTCTTAGTTCAGGTTGGATATTGTTTGGGAGTTGGTTCGTCCAGGTTGGGTGTTGTTTGGGAGGTTTTTAGTTTTAGTTGGACATTCTTTGGAGGTTGTTAGAGTTTGGGTTGTTATTGTTTGGGAGGTTGTTAGTTCTGGTTGGACATTGTTTGGAGGTTGTTCGAGTTTGAGTTTGGGTTGTTATTGTTTGGGATGCTTTAAGTGTTGGTCAGACTTAGTTTGAGAGATGGTTAGCATGGTATTATTTGAGATGTTAGCATTGATCTGAATTGGTTTGTGAGGTTGTTAGCGTGCTTGGGTATTGTTTGGATGTTATCGTTGGTCAGATTTTGTTTGAGAAGTTGTTAGCATTTGTTGGGTATTGTTTGTGAGGTTGTCAATTCTTGTTGTTAGTTCTGGTTGGATATTGTTTGGGAGTTGGTTCGTCCAGGTTGGGTACCAGATTCTGGTTAGATATTTGGAGGTTGTTAGTTTGGGTTGGACATTGTTTGGGAGGTTGTTAGTTCTGGTTGAACATTGTTTGGGAGGTTGTTAGTTCTGGTTGAACATTGTTTGGGAGGTTGTTAGTTCTGGTTGAACATTGTTTGGAGATTGTTAGTTTTAGTTGGACATTGTTTGGAGGTTGTTAGTTCTGGTTGAACATTGTTTGGAGGTTGTTAGTTTTAGTTGGACATTGTTTGGAGGTTGTTAGTTCTGGTTGAACATTGTTTGGGAGGTTGTTAGTTTTAGTTGGACATTGTGTGGAGGTTGTTAGTTCTGGTTGAACATTGTTTGGGAGGTTGTTAGTTCTGGTTGAACATTGTTTGGGAGGTTGTTAGTTCTGGTTGAACATTGTTTGGGAGGTTGTTAGTTCTGGTTGAACATTGTTTGGAGATTGTTAGTTTTAGTTGGACATTGTTTGGAGGTTGTTAGTTCTGGTTGAACATTGTGAGGTTGTTAGTTTGAGTTTGGGTTGTTATTGTTTGGGATGCTTTAAGTGTTGGTCAGACTTAGTTTGAGAGATGGTTAGCATGGTATTATTTGAGATGTTAGCATTGATCTGAATTTGTTTGTGAGGTTGTTATCATGGTTGGGTATTATTTGGATGTTATCGTTGGTCAGATTTTGTTTGAGAAGTTGTTAGCATTTGTTGAATATTGTTTGAGGTTGTTAGTGCTGCTTGGATGTTGTTATCATTGGTGCTCTTTGGGAGATTTTTGGCATTGTTAGAGTATTGTTTGAGAGATTGTTAGTGTTGGCTGGGTATTGTTTTGGAGATTGCTAGTGTTGGTGTTGTTTGAGAGCTGTGTTGAGGGGTATTATTTGGGAGATCTGTTAGCTTCAGTATTGTTTGGGAGGTCTTCAGCTTTGGTTAGTGTTGTTTGGATGACAGTTAGCGTAAGTATTGTTTGGAAGGTTGTTAGCGTGGTTTTGTTTCTGGGCTGTGTTTCCTGGTCAGCCACGCGGGACCCTCAGAAAGATGAGCAATAGAGCTGGAATCCCAACACAGGCCTCAACTGGAGCCAAACATTACATAAACTACCTCCCCCTCTCTCTCTTCTGTCGTTCTCTGCTCTCTCTTTCCCTCGCTTTTTCACTATCTCTCTGAGCTCTCTAGATCTCAGCTGTGACCTACTGTGACCTGGAACTCAATGTCTGCGGGAGCGTTCTGAAGAAGAACTACTAGATGAGTTTCAAGCAAAGATCACAAACTGAATTTGTTACGAAACACGAACAAATAATGCATTTAAACTAAACAACTAGATTGAAAACAACCGGACAATAGTAGCTTCAGGACAGGGAGGCAGGTATACGAGGTATATGATATGAGCTCTAGTCTGATAAAATCAGGGATCATATCCAAAATCCTGTTCCTGTTACTTCTGGCACTTTGGCATCAAAGATCAACGAAAGGTTTTATGGTACAATATTTAAAATCTCAAACATTCAGTAATCACTTAATCTGTTTATTGATACTTGTTTAACTGATCATTCAAACGATTGTTCTTTTATGGTGTAACAAAGTCGAATCGCCCCCTACGCTTCCTGTAGTGTATTACAGTCTGTCAGAATGACTGTGTGGATCATATGAACATTATAGAGGCTTTTTAAATGAAACAGTAGAAGCCATATCGCCCCCTATGCTTCCTGTAGTGTATTACAGTCTGTCAGAATGACTGTGTGGATCATATGAACATTATAGAGGCTTTTTAAATGAAAAAGTAGAAGCCATATCGCCCCCTACACTTCCTGTAGTGTATTACAGTCTGTATTATTGCTAAGCTGGCTGCAGCTACCCTGATTTTGTCAGTTCCGTTCAGATTTCCTGCCTACACGTCCGTGTGAACGCTCTTCCGTGTCATTTGGATCTGTGTCTGTATGCTGTTCGTAGCAGTATGGGTGCTAGATGTTTTCCACTGTGTTGACAGCTGCAAAGCACATTAGCTGCTGGGTTCATATTAGTTCAGAGCCGCAGCGCTACTGGACGCTCTTTAATGCAACACACTTCCTCACATTCCCTGAATATTCCTGTTTATTCAGACAGTGTGCTCAGCTGGCTGAGCGGACATGTGAACAATCTGTCAGTACTTTGTTGTGGTCACCAATTTTCGTTGCATCATTTTGATGTAAAACTCTTAGAGACTTTAAAACAGTGTTGCTTTTTTAATTTTGAGTCTGTTGCTTTGCATGTTCTTGGTTCTCAGAGGTAAACTTGACCACAGTGTGCCGGAATTGGAACCCCGAAAAAGCGAACACTGCTGCCAGAAGAGTTACATCACCGCCGGTTTTAACAGTAACATCACTTCATCAAGCTCAGCGTGTTGAACCGGAGATGTCTGAATGTTGCCTCTACTGTTGGATGCACCGTGATTTTTTTCCAAGCGAGCGTGAGAGCTCCTCCACGACAAGTTCTGATCAGTGAGCACTTGTTATTGATCTGTTTACTCAAATTAGTAATGAAGTGCGACTGAAGTGTGACTTAGATTCCTATTCATGCATTTTCATGTTCGAACGGTAGTTTGTAACTAAAAATCTCTTCATTTTCAGCTGTTCATGTTTGATGTGTATCAAAATAAAGACAATAGCAGTGCTGAGAAACCATGTGATTAATAGAGAAGAGCACATTAAATGGCAGAAGTAGATGTTTTTTGTATCTGCCATAAAGGGTTAATTTACTGTGTTTTGACAGAAACTAACGAGGCTACGTTTGATAAATATTAGACTTAAAATACTAATATTAAAGTAGCAGATTTTAAAAATAAAGAACTTTAGTCACAGCAATCACAAAAAAATCTTTTAGCCTCTTTGGTTGATTATTCAGACTCTTTGTATTTGGGGTGCCCTGCAAGTCCTCTCTCTTCTTTCTTTTTGATTTTTCTCACACTCTTTTTTTTACCCACTATCAGTTTTAGAGGGATACAGCAGGAGCTCTCCTGATTCAGCCCCAGACTGCAGCAATAATCTCTGACTTAATGTTCTGGACATAGTCCAGACACTCTGCTTCAGCATAGAGGGAGAGGGAGAGAGAGAGAGAGAGAGACAGAACAGAGAGAGAGAGAGAGAGAGAGAGAGAGAGAGAGAGAGAGAGAGAGAGAGAACACAGAGTGAGAGAGACAAAGGTGGACAGAGAGCAAGAGACATAGAGTGTGTGAGAGAAATAGAAAGGTTCTGTGTGTCGGTGATTGTTGTGTGATTTTACGCTGTAGTTCAGTGTGTCGGTGATTGTTGTGTGATTTTACGCTGTAGCTCAGTGTGTCGGTGATTGTTGTGTGATTTTACGCTGTAGCTCAGTGTGTCGGTGATTGTTGTGTGATTTTACGCTGTAGCTCAGTGTGTCGGTGATTGTTGTGTGATTTTACGCTGTAGCTCAGTGTGTCGGTGATTGTTGTGTGATTTTACGCTGTAGCTCAGTGTGTCGGTGATTGTTGTGTGATTTTACGCTGTAGTTCAGTGTGTCGGTGATTGTTGTGTGATTTTACGCTGTAGCTCAGTGTGTCAGTGATTGTTGTGTGATTTTACGCTGTAGCTCAGTGTGTCGGTGATTGTTGTGTGATTTTACGCTGTAGTTCAGTGTGTCGGTGATTGTTGTGTGATTTTACGCTGTAGCTCAGTGTGTCAGTGATTGTTGTGTGTTTTTACTCTGTAGTTCAGTGTCAGTGATTGTTGTGTGTTTTTACTCTAGTTCAGTGTGTCAGTGATTGTTGTGTGATTTTACTCTAGTTCAGTGTGTCAGTGATTGTTGAGTTTTTACTCTGTAGTTCAGTGTCAGTGATTGTTGTGTGTTTTTACTCTGTAGTTCAGTGTTTCAGTGATTATTGTCTGTGTTTTAGCTGTAGTTCGCTGTGTCAGTAATTGTGTTTTTACGCTGTAGTTCAGTGTGTCAGTGATCAAGTTTTACACTGTAGTTCAGTGTGTCAGTGATTGTTGTGTGATTTTACGCTATAGTTCAGTGACTCAGTGATTGTGTTATAGCTGTGGTTCAGTGTGTCAGTGATCGTGTTTTTATGCTGTGGTTCAATGTTTCAGTGATTGTTGTGCTTTTTTGTGTGTCAGATTTTTCTCATCATAAATAAGAGTACAGACGATTGTCATAAACAAAGACAGTTGTTTATACTCTTTATTGCTCATCTCTTCTGAGGAAGCCGTTAGGAGGCGCTGTAGAGCAACTGCATAGATGTGGTGCTGAACTCCTGAAACCCTGAAGCTCTTCTGACTGTGCAGCTCTTTTTTCCTCAGGTGTTTGTTTGTGATTGCAGTCAGACGGGTCATCGGTGTGTGATCTAAATTTAGAAGCGAACACTTTTGAAGTTTGTGTCGTGTGTTTGTAGATGCTGCCTGATATGTGATGTGTTTTTTGTTAATTGGTTATAATTTTGTTTGGTATGGAAAAGAATGTAGTTAACCTGAGGCTCTTTGGGGCTTTAATGTCATTAATCTCTCTCTCTCTCTCTCTCTCTCTCTCACTCTCTCTCTCCCTCCCTGTAGAGATGTAGTGTGTTTTCTGCAGTGAGCGACTCTGATGCCTCACCATGTTACTCTTCCTGCTGCTGGTCCTAAACTCTAAAACCGACGCTCAGATCGACCCAGGTACGAGATCACAGTACGAGATCACACACTGTCTGTACGTAATAACATGTCCCGTATGTTCTGTACGTATGTAAAGACTTACCTCACAATAATGCATCCTATATGTGTTATATATGCACTTTCTTATATGTAATAATAAGACAATGTCTCGTATGTTTTAAAAGTATGTAAGTATCTATATGTAGTACCTGTATATGGTAATACGTAGTAGTAAAACGCTCCATACGTAGTACAGTTATATACGCCCCTGGCTCAATGTCATGTGTGGTGAAAATAATTTAACATCCTATACAGTTACTGTTTATTTGTTCTATTTAAGACAAACACTGTGGCCAGTGCATAAGATATGGCACATTTTAGGTTTTATTTTTTTCAGTATGTAAAACCTCAGCAAATCAGTAAACATTGTGCACCAAAATCGCAGGAAAATGCCATATTTATGTGTGTTACTGTAGAAGACGTGTTAATTTATTTACACTTAAAAAATCAACCAAACATGTAATTTGACCGGGGGTGCTCAAACTTTTGCATGCGACTGTATAAGTATAATATATAGCTGCTGCTGTCGGAACAAAACCTCATATCTCCAAAATGGTGACTTTACAGGAGAAGGAAAAACATACTTTACTTTCAATGTAAGTCAATGGAACCAGAATTTTTTCCAAATCATTTTGAGCCGTTACTTTTGGTCCATTCATCTTGCAATTTACACACAATGTAAAGGACAGCAGGCATTTTCAAATTATATCAAAAACTGAAAAATGACAAAAATGGAGATACAAGGTGCATATATGTAATAATATTATGCTTCATATGTATTATATATGCAGTACTGTACAGATGTGCACCTAAGCACATTTACATCAACAGTAAGTATATTTTTACTTGTAAACCATCATATATAATTGTAATAAATGCCATTACAGTAAAAAGTAACAAGAATTAGCTTGTGGTGGCTGAAATCCTGTGAGCTAGTTTAATGAACAAAGTCTAGAGATCTTTACAAAGTGAGAAGCGTGTTGTTGGTCTTGTTGCTGTTATTGTTCTGTTGTTTACTAAAGCATATGTAAGCGATTATATAACAACAGAAAACAAATAAAATGTGTGGTAATACATGGGGTTATGTTAACAATGGGTTTTGCATAAAAACAGAGTTTGCATTCAAGGTAGTCAGGATTTACGTCCAACGTAGGACGTATACATCAGAAACAGGGAGTTTACAAAGTCTCTGTGGGATTTAATGCGATCGTGACGTTTACTTTGTGGATTTGGCTTAATCTGACCTCCAGTGCCCCGTTCACCCCGTGTGACCTTTTCACCTCTGCCCTCTTCCAGCGCTCTGCCGTTATCCTCTCGGCATGGAGGACGGCAGGATCAAAAACGATGACATCACCGCCTCTAGCCAATGGTACGACACGACCGGGCCGCAGTACGGAAGGTAAAAAAACAAAAACAATATACGACATTGTTACAGAGTCAGACCGCTGTGGTGCTCCAACACACAAACACACAAACTCAGCCTGCTTTATCACTCTAGTGTTAGTTTTAGAACCAGCTGTATCCCCTTCTTTCTCTCTCTCTCTCTCTTTCTCTCTCTCTTTCTCTCTCTTTCTCTCTTTCTGTCTCTCTTTCTGTCTCTCTTTCTCTCTCTCTCTCTCTCTCTCTCTTTCTCTCTCTCTCTGTCTCTCTCTCTCTCTCTCTTTCTCTCTCTCTCTCTCTCTCTCTCTCTCTCTCTCTCTCTTTCTTTCTCTCTGTCTCTCTCTCTCTCCCCCTCTCTCTCTCTCTCTCTCCGCTGATGAAAGACGTTGTTTAAAACCATATGGTTCTGTGAGAATGCTTTGTTCTTCAGGGCACTGTAGTCATCAAAGTCTCTCTCTCTCTCTCTCTCTCTCTCTCTCTCTCTCTCTCTCTCTCTCCCTCTACTGTCTACTGACTTAAATTTTATGGTCAGGCTAAATTGTCTTGTTTGGGTTACAAGAACAAGAGGGACAAATGGAGGAAGCAAATGACCCAAAAATGACATTTACATGTTGTTTAGACTTATTTACTTATTTTAGTGCTGTAGAGTGGAATTTGCTTTTTTACATTGCAATGATTAGGCCTGGTTGAAATAGGCAGATTTTAAAGGCCGACTCATTGGCTATTAAAATTTTTAGTTCGTATTAAGGTTCTATGAACCACACAGTCATTTTGACAGACTGTAATATACTACAGGAAGTGTAGGGGGCGATATGGCTTCTACTGTTTCGCTGCATCATAAAGGAAATTCTTTGTCGCATTACTTTGCTTTTCTTCAAAATAAAAGCCTTCTATAATGCTCTATAATGTCTTTCAGGCTAAACAGAGAGGAGGGTGATGGTGCCTGGTGTCCTGCTGGTCAACTGCAGCCATCAGATGTTCAGTATCTTCAGCTGGACCTGCGCCAGCTCACCTTCGTCACCGTGGTGGCCACGCAGGGCCGCTACGCCCGCAGCTCCGGCAACGAGTTCGCCCGCAAATACCGTCTGGACTACAGCCGCGACGGCCACCGCTGGATCTCCTGGAGGAACCGCTCCGGGAACGAGGTGCAGTGCAGGACAATCTGGACGATAAACGAAAACAAAAAGTAGAGAATGTCCCACAGAGGGGGACTCATTCTCAACACTGTCACTTTCCCACCCTGGTACAGTGATCTGCAGTAACCAATGCAGCACAGCTCTGTTCTTTGTAAGCTTTGTAAGCTGACAGGGTGTTTAAAGTTCTAGATGTGTCATGTTCCACGGGGAACCGCTGATATCTCGGCCACCGAAACATTTCGGCCAAAAATGGTCAGTTTTTATCTGAAAGAGGAAAAAAAACAAGATTAAATACTGTTCGCTCTCCAGTCCATTTACGGAAACTGAGCTGCAACCACAGCCTCTTTCTGTGATGTCACAAAAATCGACTCATTAATACACGTCCATCTGTTTAGTCTACTGTTTAGCCCCGCCCACTCACACTGAAGCTATAAGAAGTGTTTCAGCCTGGACTGCTTTTTAATTGACTCACAAAACAGGGCAGCCAGTCAGAACAGAGCTCATTTACGTATATCAGTCTTAAAGGCACAGTAATAAAATCAGGCTGTTTAATTCTGAGGGATAAAGAGGCTGGAAAATGGTCCTGTTGTGATGAATTATGACTGTTCTTGCTACATAAAACCACACAAATGTTGGTCTGTTTAATAATTGCTGTTATTGTATTCAGTAATAATGTAGACTGAAATACTGTAAACTTTATTCTCAGGGTTCTGCAGCTTCTTCTATGATTAGTTGAAATCTATAACATTATAGAGATGTAGCATTAGAATAGAAGCAAATTATACGTTTACCTGCAACATTTTTTAAAAAATTTGAATAAATTTAGTGGTTCCAAACGTTTGAATTGTGATTCTTTTGAACACTAGTGTTTATCTCCACTCGTTCACTGGATTAGGAAAGTTATGCCCCCCTTTTTAATTTTTTTTTACCTGTTTGTTTACTTAAACTAATCATACGCACCCATATATATATATAAATATATATATTTACATATATACATATATATATGTTTATTTATTTATATAAAATGATTGATATTCATGTGTTACAATTATTTTGTGTTCTCTTGTGCAGATCATCATGGGGAATGTGAACACCTACGCGTCAGTGGTGAAAGACCTTCACCCCCCCATCATCACACGCTTCCTGCGCCTCATCCCCGTTACTGACGCCGTACACACTGTGTGTATGCGCGTGGAGGTGTTCGGCTGCCCTTGGCAAGGTAAACACACCCGTTTCAGCAGAGCACACTGACGGCAGATTTCACAACAAGGCCTGCTTAATGCTGATTGTGCTGCAGTTTGAGCTTCAAAGCGAAAATTCACTGAAAGATCAAAGCTGCACTCTTGATCCCCTTTACACAAATGTAGTCGATTAGCCAAGATAGGTTTTTATTTGGATTTGCACTGGAGCTATGCAGCTAATGTAGCTAACAACCGATGGAAATGTGTTAGCCCCTAATTAGCATGGTGCTAACTGCGTGCCACAGTCATCTTACACTCGCCTTAAACCTTATGGAGTTGTTAAGGGTTGAAGTTTCACTTCCACTGTTAGACCTTCTACACCCAGTATACATTGTTAAATCCCATCAACCACTGTTAGACCTTCTGCAGCCAGTATCTATTGTTAAATCCCATCAAACACTGTTAGACCTTCTACAGCCAGTATCTATTGTTAAATCCCATCAAACACTATTGAACACTGCTAGGCCTTTTACAGTCAGTGTGTATTGTTAAATGCCATCAAACGCTACTAGACATTTTACAGCCTGCATGTACTAAATAACATTGAACACTACTAGACCTTCTACAACTTGTGGAAACCCCTTTAAACTGTTTGTAACCCTAGTGGTCTGATAACAGCCCACAAATAAAATCTGACCGCAAACACTCTGAGTCAGTCTGACTGGAAGCCAAAACTAATCACAGTCAAAACAAACCAAATTGCCTCTTCTTCCTTTGTCTGTTTGTAGATGGGTTGACAGCGTACAGTGCTCCAGAGGGTCAGACCATGATGGCTCCAGGCTATCCCATCACCTCCCTCAACGATTCCACCTACGATGGCGTTCTGGAGCGCAGGCAAGCTGATTTTACACACACAAACAGTTATGATGACCCATGATGGGGGTATGCAAGTGGAAACCATGTGGGTTTGCAGTTTGAACATGGCTGGGCCTTCTAAAAGCCGTTGAACATGGCTGGGCCTTCTAAAAGCCGTTGAACATGGCTGGGCCTTCTAAAAGCCGTTGAACATGGCTGGGCCTTCTATAGCCAGTGTGTATTGCTAAAAGCCATTAAACATGGCTGGGCCTTCTCAAAGCCGTTGAACATGGCTGGGCTTTCTAAAAGCCATTGAACATGGCTGGGCCTTCTAAAAGCCAGTGTGTATTGCTTAAAGCCATTAAACATGGCTGGGCCTTCTACGTCCAGTGTGTATTCCATTGAACATGGCTGGGCTTTCTACATCCAGTGTGTATTGCTAAAAGCCATTAAACATGGCTGGACCTTCTACGTCCAGTGTGTATTCCATTGAACATGGCTGGGCCTTATACATCCAGTGTGTATTGCTAAAGCCATTAAACATGGCTGGGCCTTCTACATCCAGTGTGTATTGCTAAAGCCATTAAACATGGCTGGGCCTTCTACATCCAGTGTGTATTGCTAAAAGCCATTAAACATGGCTGGGCTTTCTATAGCCAGTGTGTATTGCTAAAAGCCATTAAACATGGCTGGGCTTTCTATAGCCAGTGTGTGTTGCTGAAAGCCATTGAACATGGCTGGACCTTCTACAGCCAGTGTGTATTGTTAAATGCCATTGAACACTGCTAAGTCTTGTACATACAGTGTTTTGTTTTCTAGACCCAGTGTGTATTTGATAAGTGCAGTACATATTATCAATGTTAACTAGTGATATTAACAAAGCTTAAAACGAAGAACCCGACATTCACAGCTAGCTGGATTTCCCAAAAGCAGACGTCTTTTTCAGTAACACTGTAGATGAACTTTAGAGCTCATTCTTCAGTAGAACAGTTCAGGCTTTCTAAAGTGAGTTGCAGAGTGAATGCTAATCATTCATCGCTGTAGCTAAGTGCTTCCTCTCTCTCTTTCTCTTTTCCTTTCTTGACCTTTCCTTCTCTTTTTTATCTTTTCCTCTCTATCTTGCTCTTGCTCAGTCTTTACTTCCTGTCATTTTCACTTGTTTCTTCTCCTCATGTCTGCCCATCACTCTCTGTCTTATTTGCTTTCCTTTCTTTCTCTCCTTCTATCTTGCTCTCTCTCATTGTCTTTATATCATTTTCACTTCCTCCATCTTCTTCATTCCTTCTGTCTCAGATTCAGGTACAAATGGATTTATATAATTGTATGATTTATTATTAAATTGCCATGAACTGTATTAAACTGTAATTAACTCACTTCTGCAGGAGGCTGCTGGGTGGGCTTGGTCAGCTGACAGACGGTGTGATTGGTCAGGACGATTTTGTCCCGATGCTGCAGTACCAGCTGTGGTCGGGTTATGATTACGTCGGCTGGAGAAACGACAGCTTGGGTCCTGGATACGTGGAGATGGAGTTTCAGTTCGACAGGCAGAGGAACTTCACCTCCATGAAGGTAAGGAGAGCAGTAGACGAGTCTAAGAGCTTAGCACAGTGAATTTTTTCATATCGTTCGATATTCATAGTTATCAATTATGGTTATATCCTGACCCTAACGCTCAAATTTACGGCCGCATGAAGTCACAGCCTCAAAAACTCCGCCCACATGTACCTGTACCGTCTGATATCTGTTATATGCAAAGCTGTCCACAACTACAATATCATCACAGTGATTTATCAGTCTACTCAGGCTTTAGCAGTCATTTGTGTGTAGAAGGCTCTTCTTTAGGGTACATGCGTGTATGTATTTATATATATATATATATATATATATATATATATATATATATACACGTGTGTGTTTGTGTGTGTGTGTGTGTATATATATATATATATATATATATATGTACTCTCCTAAAAATGGAAAAAGTACTGTATTCTGAATTATATCTTAACAAAATGTAACTTGGCCTGAATATAGATTTCTGTTTTCTATATTCCGTTAAATCCCAGCCCCAGGTGTGGATCAGCTCTGGAACAGGTTTAAACGTGTCTGTTTGGCCACGCAGGCATGTGTGTGTCAGATTTTGGTGTCAGATTTTCAGACTCAGTCAGTATAGAATGTGTTTAGTCTCAGTCTAGTTCATAATCGATCAGTTCCTAATCTTCATAGGTATCTCTCTGAGTTCTGTTCATTGACATAAAATGCAAAAATCTCCATGATCATCTTTTCTAAGGTTTGTATAGAAAGTCCTGTGCATGAGGGAAGCCTTTAGCTGTCTATTAAAACGATAATTCGTCAAAAAAAGCTAATCTAACCGCCTCAAATGTAGTTGATCAGATCTTCCTTCTGCTTTGTTTTGACTGCAGGTGCACAGTAACAACATGTTCTCTCGGGGAGTGAAGGTGTTTTCGTCTGTGTCGTGCGTCTTTAAGCCGCATCTGATCTCGGAGTGGGAGACGGAGCTGGTGGAGTTCTCCACAGTGCTGGACGACCGGAACCCCAGCGCTCGCTACGTCACGGTGCCGTTAGAGAGGCGCTCGGGAACCGCGCTCCGCTGCAGGTTCTTCTTCGCCGACACCTGGATGATGTTCAGCGAGATCTCCTTCCAGTCTGGTACAGAAATGCATCACAATCAAGGACCTCTCACACTCCCAGTTTATCTCAGTGGAAAATGCAGTCAACTACTGTTATATATCATCACTTTCCAGAGAAAAATAACTGTCTCCAAAATGGTAACTTTTACAGGAGAGGGCAAAAATGCTTCACTTTCAGTGTATTTTTTTTTGAACAGATTTTATTTCTGAGTTTGTTAATACAACATTAACAGTTCTCTACAGAGACACATTCAGACTGATAAACACCCCCCTCCCCCCTCCCATAGGAACATTAAGAGAGTATACAACTTAAATTAAACATAAATAAATAACTAGTGTAATCATAATTAAATATATATTAAATAAATAAGTAAGTAAAGTCAGTAGAGGCCGAACACAATACATCCTATTATCTAAGTCACTAAAGTGTACAGAGAACACAGGAGGAAGAGGAGAACCAAGACATATCAATGCTCTACCAGACTTTCAGTGTAAGTTAATGTAAAGAGACTTTATTCCAAGCAATTTTGGAGCGTTTCTATTGGTCCATTCATCATGACATTTTCACACAATGTGAAGGACGGCTGCTCAATGTAGAAAAGGGAAACTTGAAAAACGTGAAGATAAATGTTTTTCTTTGAATATGTTTATATGTTTGGTATCTGCTTCTTTAGTTTTAGCGCTGGAGCTACAAGCCTAATGTAGCTAACAAGTATTGGAAGCTTATACCCCACCAATTAGCATGGTACTAACTACATGCCTAAATCACATACCTCAAACCGAATGGAGTTGTTCAGTATCTCTAAAAGGCTTGATTATGTGGTCTTTGGTGCTGTATGACTGATACTGTTGATTGTTATCTATGAAAATGGATAAAATGTGCCGCATAGCTAAAACAGTAGTATCGTCCTTGGTGCCTGTATTTTATCCATTTTTATTATCACTAAGATTTTAAAGAAGATCTCATGTATTGAAAATGCTTTTTTGGGGCAGCCGAAAACATAAAAATATAAAAAACAGATGCACTGCGTATCGCTATGATAGCCATATGATCCTTGGTTCTTTTTATTTTGTGTCACAGCAACCAACCCAGTGCCCACTCCACGGCCTCCAGTGATGACCTCACCTCTGTCTGTAACAGAGAGCCAAGCACTGACCACACTGAAGACAGGTAAAATGCACCTGCAGCCCCTCACTGTCGTGGGTTGGCACACACGCTGTGGGCTTTTTTACCTGATTTTTCAATTTAATAATAGAATAGAAATGGAACAGAAAGCTGTTTATCGCTGTACAAGTAAAATATGTAAATCATGACTGCGCAGCTCACGGAAATACAAGGCAACTGTGCGTTGTTCTCTCTGTGATCTTCAGATATCACCATGACAACACCCAAAACACAGCCTCCTGAAGAGGGCGGTACCTCTGTTCTGATTGGCTGTCTGGTCACCATCATTCTCCTGCTGGTGGTGATCATCTTCCTGATCCTCTGGTGTCAGTATGTGTGTAAAGTGCTGGAGAAGGTGTGTATGTGTGACTCAGCAGCCTCAGTGAGCGTCTGTGTTGTGTTTGTTTACAGGCGCTGAAATAAGTCAGGGGTGTTAATAAGTTCCTTAAATATGGAGAACGAAGGAATCTGATGTGTCGTCATACACTCTTAAAAAAAAGATGGTTCTTCAAGGGATCTTTAGTAAAGAAAATGGTTCTATATGGAACCATGAACACTCAAAGAACCCTCTGCATGATTAAAGGGCTCTTTTCGTTATGAAAGGGTTCTTCAGATTGACATTCTCCATCAATCTGAAGAACCCTTTCATGATGCAAAGAACCCTTTAATCATACAGAGGGTTGTTTGAGTGTTCGTGGTTCTATTTAGAACTATTTTCTTTACTAAAGATCCCTTGAAGAACCATCTTTTATAAAAGTGCAGATGTGTTTGTGTCTGAGGAGGTTAAATAGTACATGAACTTTCAAATTATCGACACAAATTGACACTTTTAACCACCTTTAGCAAGAAAAGAAAATAATTATATTTTCATAATTATACTTTTCTGTTCTGTTTTAGCAGTAAAGGCTTGAACTTTGAACAGTGACCACTTCAGTACACAAGGTGGTGCTGTGCATCTTAATTTTAGATTAAGAGAGAAAAAGTCTAGCCGTTCACTCACAGCAGCACAATCAAGCGGGACAGTGAGCAGAGTTAGATGGTGTTAGCAGTGGAGAATAAAATAAGCCACGAGTTTGGGGAAAATTTCTCAGAGCAGGAGGAGAAATCAGTTGGTTTAGTTTTCATAAATCTGATGCCTTTTGTTTTATTTTGTTTATGGTTCAGAGTGCAATTCAGATCTACATCAGATCTTACCACTAATAAGGGTTTATGATAACTGAATAATTATGTATCCTGAATGAGGTGGACAAATAAATTGTGATGGGATTTTTTGGCCGTATCTCCCAACCCCACCCTAAACACCTACTGAATCTCTCTCCTCTCTCCTCTCTCTCTCTCTCTCTCCTCTCTCTCTCTCTCTCTCTCTCTCTCTCTCTCCAGGCTCCAAGGCGTATCCTGGAGGAGGAGGTGACAGTGCGTTTGTCGTCCTGCAGTGACACCATTGTGCTGCAGACCCCTCCTGTGCCCCCTCGCGTGTCTCTGGACCCCCCGTATGAGCGAGTGTTTCTGCTGGACCCTCAGTATCAGGACCCCGCAGCGCTCAGAGTTAAACTACCGGAGCTGAGTCAGAGCGCAGAGGCCTCAGGTACAGAATACACTCATTAACATATACTGGCCTTCAAAAGTCTGGGCACACTTTCGTTAGTACATGTTTAAATAAGCGTTTTTTTGGATTGCTTTACATATTAAACAGAAAGCTGTTTAGATTTATTGTGAAACTGAAGGAACAGCTGATAAAAGTCGTATTTTGGGAACAAAGCTGAGGGACACATGTTTTCTCCTGTTGTTGTGATGCTGGAGCTCATCAGCACTCAGACCTGTCAGGTGTTTAAACCATTTTTGGGCCAAAAGAGTTTAAATATGTACTTTACAAGTGTAACACTATGTGTCCACTTGTACTTTGCCCCATCGCGCCATCTCGGGCGTTTCTGTGACATTATGGACATGAAGGAACCCATGATGCACCGCATGAAGTTTCAGAGCTCACCACTGAAATTAATATGCTGCGATGAGGCAAAGTTGCAAGTGGACACACACTGTAATGACCCCCCTGTAGTTTCAGTTAACTCCACCCCCAGTTCAGCTTTTAAAATCGATGAAAAATGGCACTATGGACTGTTTTGGGAGGGAAAGGGTGGAGGAGGGGTAATGATGGAGAAAGTCATGCTGCTCTGTTTTTACAGGATTTGAATGTTTTCTATAATGTTTTCTTGCCCTTCCATTCATACATTCAGTTGTGCTTCTAGGAAAACCTGTTTGCATGCTGCTGTCTCTCTCTCTCTCTCTCTCTCTCTCTCTCTCTCTCTCTCTGTGTCTCTCTCTCTGTCTCTCTCTCTTTTGCTCTTTTTCTCTTTCAGTGCTGTCCCTTTTTTCTCTGCCCTTCCTAACTTTCGCATTCGGTTTTCCTGTTTGACCTTGGCTGACCTCCGTCTGACCTCTTGTTACCATGGTGATGAATCCTGTGAGGGTAAGAGGTCACTTATGCATTCAGAGCTTTTTAGTTTGAATCTCTAACAATCACTGAATTAATCTGTCTCTCTCTCTCTCTCCTCTCTCTCTCTCTCTCTCTCTCTCTCTCTCTCTCTCTCTCTCTCTCTCTCTCTTTTCCACTTTGATTCAGTTCACATCAGTTAGTGCTTAATTAACAGGTTTGGTTTCCATAAACCAATAATTTAACTAAATCATCAAACATATAATGACAGTCATTCACTACTGTAACTGTTAATTATCAATAAATCATAATAATAAGTCATTTAGAATCAGTAAAAAAAAACACTGTAGAAAAGGGGTAAAAAGTTATAATTGTATATCTAATATAATTGTATATTTTTTATATATATATATATATATATATAATTTCTCTGTTTGTTTCCAGAGTGTGGTGGTGGCTATGCTGAGCCAGACGTTACCCAGTGTACCCCTCATCAGGGCTTCCAGACCAGCGTGCCGCACTACGCTGAGACAGACATCGTGAACCTGCAGGGCGTTACCGGGAGCAACATGTACGCCGTTCCCGCAGTTACCGTCGACTCACTGACCAGGAAGGACATCTCGGTGGCCGAGTTTCCACGGGAGCGCCTCATCTTCCGAGAGAAGCTGGGGGAGGGCCAGTTTGGGGAGGTGAGTCGGAGTAACTAACTGTGTGGGACGGACATCGGACATTAGATAGGGCAGTTTGAGCAGAGTTTGGAGAGGCCTGTTACGCTCAGAACACCCACATGACTAAACCCTGATAAAATTACAGATCATCTTCAGTAATCTTGTTCTTATTTGCCACCCATGTCTGCTGCTTATTGTGTTATGAATGAAAGCAGAAGTGGATGTGAGATATTAGAAGGAAATAATAAAATAATAAAATGTTTAATAAAACGCTGGTAATCCACTTTATATAAGGCTTCTCAGACTTGTTCTCAGTATGTGTCACTGTGTGTGGGGGTGTAAATATGTTTGTGTTGTGTGTGTCAGTTACCTGTTTGCTGTGTCCAGGTGCACCTGTGTGAGGCGGAGGGTCTGGTGGAGTTTTTAGGGGAGGGCGCCCCGTTACCGGAGCAGGACGGGAGAGCTGTGCTGGTGGCCGTAAAACAGCTCAGAGCGGACGCCACCAGTAATGCCAGGTCAGCTCTCTTGCTCTGCCCTGCAGCACTGTAGAGAATTAGTGCAGCTCTATCCCACTGCTCTACTGAGAATTAGTACAGCTCTATATAGAATCTTTTCACCAGTGCTCTATAGAGAATTAATGCAGCTTTTTACCACTCCTATAAAACAGCTGTTGCAGAGAGGTAGTACAGCTCTATCCTACAACTCTGTAGAGAATTAATACAGCTTTATGTCAGCTCTATAAAGCAGCTCTAAACTGCAGTTCTGTATATACAAAAGCTCTGTGTTACTTCTTTATACTGCAACTTGATATTGTAGCTCTGCACAGCTCTGTACTACAGCTGTGTCGTGCAGCTCTATATAGAGAATTAGTGAAGTTCTATTCTAGACATCTACAGAGAATTAATACAGCGTTATGTGTCAGCTCTATAAAGCACCTCTAAACTGCAGTTCTGTACTGCAGCTCTGTTCTACTGCTTTGTAGTGCAATTGATAATGTAGTTTTATACTACAGCTCTGTGCTACTTCTTTATACTGCAACTCAGTACTGTAGCTCTGCACAGCTCTGTACTGCAGCTCTGTCATGCTCTACATAGAGAATTAGTAAAGTTCTATCCTAGACATCTACGGAGAATTACTACAGCGTTATGTGTCAGCTCTATAAAGTAGGTCTAAACTACAGTTCTATACTACAGCTCTATGTTATTGCTTTATACTACATAATAGTAAACAATACAACATAATATTGTAGTTGTATAAAGCTCTGTTCTACAGCTCTCTGGTGCTGCCTGAGACTGCGGCTCTATATTTAATCTTTATTCTGCAACTTTGTACAACTCTGTACTGCAGCTCTACACTGCAGCTCCGAAGTGAATTAGTACAGATCTTTAATGCAGCTCTGTAGAGAATAAGAACAGCTCTATGCTGTAGCTCTGTGGAGAATTAGTACAACTATGCTGCAGCTCTGTAGAGATATAGTACAGCTCTATGCTTCAGCTCTGTAGAGAATTAGTACAGTTCTATATGGCATATAATTAAAATGTACCTCTGTAACACAGCTCTGTAATATAGCTCTACACTGTAGCTACACACTACAGCTCTACACTGCAGCTCTTTCTCTGTACTGCAGCTCTATCCACTGTATTTAATCTCTATAGCACAACTATGTAGCAGCTTTTTTAATAAGGGCATTTCATACAGATGTCATGTAATTTTTGTTAGGTTCATAGCTGAGGCATTGTGGGCAGGTTTTTGGGGGCTGTGCGTGTGCAGACGTGCCCTTTAGGTTTCCCCTGGCAGGGAGGAAACTCTGCTATTGTGAATTTCTCTCTGCAGAGTCAGCCAGGAAACCTTAGCTGCTTTACATTCTTACGTGTTTATACTCTTACATTGTTCATTGTTCAGCACAGTGGAGAGAGGCTTTTCTCACTAGCCAAGTAATTAACGTTACAAAAGTAATAAAGTTACAAACAAAAATTGTACAATTATTCAGGTTCGGACTTTCAAGGGTTAACAGGACTGCATGCCAACAAGAAGTACATAGACTGCTCTGTAATTACGGTTCCTTAATCATTGAACATGTCAGATCTGGTTGTTCTGAACCCTCTAGTGACCGTGCTGTCGTTCTCCTCTCTGTTAGGAACGACTTCCTGAAGGAGATAAAGATCATGTCTCGTCTGAATGACCCCAACATCATCCGGCTGCTGTGTGTGTGTGTGCACTCTGACCCGCTGTGCATGGTCACGGAGTACATGGAGAACGGAGACCTGAACATGTTCCTCTCGCAGAGAGAGATTGAGAGCACACTGACTCACGCCAACAACATCCCCTCCGTCAGGTCTGTCTGGAGTAATCCTCCTCTATTCATCATCCCTCTAAGGTCGCTCTTTAAGGCCAAAGGGGGGCTGTTTCTGCCATTTTATTTGCCCTTCTCGTTAATAACGTGATTCCTCAGTGCTGTTGTTACGTTTGTGTGATATGTAAAGACATAAAAAAGCCAAACATTTTGCATTTTTTTTCTTTGGCCACATTTTATTTAAATGGGACAAACACAAGCTCTGAGATGTTTGTTTTGATAGAGTTAAAAATTTCATTTAATCTGACAGCTCTATGCTGCAGCTCTGTAGTGAATAGTACAGCTCAATGCTGCAGCTCTGTAGTGAATAGTACAGCTCTATGCTGCAGCTCTGTAGAGAATAGTACAGCTCTATACTGCAGCTCTGTAGATAATAGGTACAGCTTTATGCTGCTGCTCTGTAGTGAACAGTACAGCTCTATGCTGCAGCTCTGTTGAGAATTAGCACAGTTCTATGCTGCAGCTCTGTAGAGAATTAGTACAGCTCCATGTTGCAGTTCTGTAGATTAAAAGTACAGCTCTATACTGCAGCTCTGTAGATAATAAGTACAGCTTTATGCTGCCGCTCTGTAGTGAACAGTACAGCTGTGCTGCAGCTCCATAGAAAATAAGTACAGCTCTATGCTGTAGCTCTGTAGAGGATAAGTACAGCTCTATGCTGTCTCCGTAGATAATAAATACAGCTCTATGCTGCAGCTCTGTAGATAATAAGTACAGCTCTGTACCGCATCTCTGTAGAGAATTAGCACAGCTCTATGTTGCAGCTCTGTAGAGAATTAGTACAGCTCTATACTGCAGCCCTGTAGAGATAAGTACAGCTCTGTGCATCAGCTCTGTAGGAAATAAGTACACCTCTATGCTTCAGCTGTGTAGAGAATAGTACAGCTCTATACTGCAGCTCTGTAGATAAAAAGTACAGCTCTATGGTGCAGCTCTGTAGATAATAAGTACAGCTTTATGCTGCCGCTCTGTAGTGAACAGTACAGCTCTGTGCTGCAGCTCTGTAGATAAGTGCAGCTCTATGCATCAGCTCTGTAGTGAATTAGTACGGCTCTATGCTGCAGCTCTGTAGTGAATAAGTATAGCTCTATGCTGCAGCTCTGTAGATAAGTACAGCGCTATACTGCAGCTCTGTAGAGAATAAGTACAGGTCTGTGCATCAGCTCTGTAGAGAATAGGTACAGCTCTATACTGCAGCTCTGTAGATAATAAGTACAGCTCTATGCTGCAGCTCTGTGGTGAATAGTACAGCTCTATACTGCAGCTCTGTAGAGAATAAGTACAGCTCTATGCTTCAGCCCTGTAGAGAATAAATATGCCTCTATGCTTCAGCTCTGTAAAGAATAAGTACAGCTCTTGGTGGCAGCTCTGTAGAGAATTAGTACAGCCCTTGGTGGCAGCTCTGTAGAGAATAAGTACAGCTCTATACTGCAGCTCTGTAGAGAATAAGTACAGCTCCATGTTGCAGTTCTGTAGATTAAAAGTACAGCTCTATACTGCAGCTCTGTAGATAATAAGTACAGCTTTATGCTGCCGCTCTGTAGTGAACAGTACAGCTGTGCTGCAGCTCCATAGAAAATAAGTACAGCTCTATGCTGTAGCTCTGTAGAGGATAAGTACAGCTCTATGCTGTCTCCATAGATAATAAATACAGCTCTATGCTGCAGCTCTGTAGATAATAAGTACAGCTCTGTACCGCATCTCTGTAGAGAATTAGCACAGCTCTATGTTGCAGCTCTGTAGAGAATTAGTACAGCTCTATACTGCAGCCCTGTAGAGATAAGTACAGCTCTGTGCATCAGCTCTGTAGGAAATAAGTACACCTCTATGCTTCAGCTGTGTAGAGAATAGTACAGCTCTATACTGCAGCTCTGTAGATAAAAAGTACAGCTCTATGGTGCAGCTCTGTAGATAATAAGTACAGCTTTATGCTGCCGCTCTGTAGTGAACAGTACAGCTCTGTGCTGCAGCTCTGTAGATAAGTGCAGCTCTATGCATCAGCTCTGTAGTGAATTAGTACGGCTCTATGCTGCAGCTCTGTAGAGAATAAGTACAGGTCTGTGCATCAGCTCTGTAGAGAATAGGTACAGCTCTATACTGCAGCTCTGTAGATAATAAGTACAGCTCTATGCTGCAGCTCTGTGGTGAATAGTACAGCTCTATACTGCAGCTCTGTAGAGAATAAGTACAGGTCTGTGCATCAGCTCTGTAGAGAATAGGTACAGCTCTATACTGCAGCTCTGTAGATAATAAGTACAGCTCTATGCTGCAGCTCTGTGGTGAATAGTACAGCTCTATACTGCAGCTCTGTAGAGAATAAGTACAGGTCTGTGCATCAGCTCTGTAGAGAATAGGTACAGCTCTATACTGCAGCTCTGTAGATAATAAGTACAGCTCTATGCTGCAGCTCTGTGGTGAATAGTACAGCTCTATACTGCAGCTCTGTAGAGAATAAGTACAGCTCTATGCTTCAGCCCTGTAGAGAATAAATATGCCTCTATGCTTCAGCTCTGTAAAGAATAAGTACAGCTCTTGGTGGCAGCTCTGTAGAGAATTAGTACAGCCCTTGGTGGCAGCTCTGTAGAGAATAAGTACAGCTCTATACTGCAGCTCTGTAGAGAATAAGTACAGCTCTATGCTGCAGCTCAGTAGAGAATAGTACAGCTCCATAGCAGACAGACGCTATGAGTTGCAACAGCTGTGAAGTAAGCAGGGAATTTTTCCTTTTTCCAACATTACCAGTCCACAGAATGCAGGATATAGAGAGTGGTGCCACCTAGTGTACTGAAGTAGCAACAGTTCAAAGCCTTTGTTGCTGACACTGGGTTGAGGAACAGGATGACATATTCAGTTAACCAAAATCACCACAAGCTTGCATTATCAATAATTTTGCATATTGATGGTATTGGTTTATCACCTGTGTCTCTATAGCATGACAGACCTGTTGCACATGGCGGTCCAGATAGCGTCAGGGATGAAGTATTTGGCGTCTCTGAACTTCGTCCATCGTGACTTGGCCACGCGGAACTGCCTCCTGGACCGCCAGCTCACCATAAAGATCTCAGACTTCGGCATGAGCAGAAACCTGTACAGCAGTGACTACTACCGCATACAGGGCCGCGCCGTGCTGCCCATACGCTGGATGGCCTGGGAGAGCATCCTGCTGGTGAGAGACACGAGAGAATGTGTATATGAGTGTGTGTTCTGGGTTTGTTCATCGTGGAGAGTAATTTATGGGTGTTTGAATGGTGGGTGCATTCAGATTAGTGTTGGATCAGTACCGATACTGGCTTTGGCACTTTGTTACTGATACCAGATCAATACTGTGGGAAACTGATATTAATCTTTTTCTCCTCAATCTTTTTTATTTATTTAAACTGGATAACAAGGGATAAAATATATCATGGACGCTTTTCTGTAGTTATAATAGCGTTTGACTGAGCGTCTGTGTGTTTTTTCAGGGTAAGTTCACCACTGCCAGTGATGTGTGGGCCTTCGGTGTGACCTTGTGGGAGATCTTCACTCTGTGTAGAGAACAGCCTTATAGTCTTCTGACGGACGAGCAGGTCATCGAGAACAGCGGAGAGTTCTTCAGGAACCAGGGCAGACAGGTACACACACACTCATACACACTCATACACACACACACACTCACACACCTGCTCATCTTACTGTTTATAGCTTCACCCTCTCATACATACAGAATACAATACAAAAAATACATACAAAAAAACACGTCTGGTCAAAAACGTGAATTTAGGTTTTTCCTATTCACTTTCATAAAGAGTTGTAGGACTGTGTATGTATGTGGAGATTCCTGTTTCACCACTGGTATAATTCTCTCTCACATCCTGTCCTAATGTCTCACACTCTGTCCCACCTCCTGTCCCACTCTGTCCTACTCCGTCTCACCTCCTATCCCACTCTGTGCTACTTCATCCCACATCCTGTCCCACTCTGTCCCACCTCCTGTTCTACCTCCTGTCTCATTCTATCTCAGCTCCTATCTCACTCTGGGCCACCTATTATCCCACTTTGTCCTACTCTGTCCCACCTCCTGTCCCACTCTGTGCTATTCCGTCCATCCCTGTCCTACTTCATCTTATCTCCTTTCCCACTCTGTCTCACATATTGTCCCACTCTGTCTTACTCTGTCTCACCTGCTGTCCCACCTTCTGTCCCACTCTATCCTACCTCCTGTCCCACTCTGCCCCCATCCTGTCCAACCTCCTGTCTCATGTACATTACCACTCTGTCCCACCTCATGTCTCACCTCCTGTCCAACTCTGTCCCACCTCCTGTCCAATATAGCTTTTATCAGAGTCCCTAGGGGCGTATTCCTAAAGTGGTCCCATTGTTGCCTTTGCAAACCCACTGTGTCCCACTCTGTCCCACCTTCCCACTCTGTCCTGCTCTAATTAAACTTCAACTACTACTAAGGCTGATTCTGTACTAATGATTGGTAAATCTGTCTTTCCTTTACCCTGTATAAACACATGATGAATAGACCAATAGAAACTGTCAAATACTCTGTCTGAAATCTAGTTAGAGGGACTTTCAGTAAAGTTAAGAAAGTTTTCCTGTAAAGTTGCAAGATTTTTTTTAAGACAGCAATGAAAATGTGGGCCATTTAAAAGGCTAACAAATCACTATCCTCTCTCTGTCCTCTCTCTGTCAGATCTATCTCTCTCCTCCTCCGCTGTGTCCCTCCTCTCTGTTTGAGCTGATGATGCGGTGCTGGAGTCGTGACATCAGAGACCGGCCGTCCTTCAGCAGTCTGTACCAGGCCCTGCGACCTCACGCCCACCACCCATGACTCTCGCTCTAGCCAATCCCCTCAGAGCGTGAGTCTAGTCTAACCCATCAGCTCTGAGGACAAGCCTGGAGGTCATCTGATGTCTCTCCCTTTATCTGCGGAGGAGAGCGGACCTGGACGGCTGTAACCTTGCGTTGGTGACGGCGGAGAGGAACCAGGAGCCGATAACGTCTCTCCAGACGTTCATCTCCAGACGAGTCGTTCTCAGTTGCAGTACTAGAAGACCCCCTGCACTGCAGAGTTTAGTGTTTACCCTGCTCTAAAACACAACGTTAAACCAATCTTAGCTCGTGACAAATCAAGTTTACAACAGTTTCCAGCCTAACGTCAAATGTAGTCGATCAGACAAGACGTGCAGTGTCTGAAGTTTTTTAGTTTTAGCTGTCTCACACTCTGTCCCATCTTCTGCCCTCCTCTGACCCACCTGTCCCACCTCCTGTGCCATTCTGTCTTACCACCTGTCCCACCTCCTGTCCCACCTTCTGTCTCACTCTGTCCTACTCCAGCATCTTGAACTTAAACATCAAAAAAGCTGAAATTTTCCAACATAATTTTTTCGCACCAAAACTATGCACACCATGGATAAACGGGGATGCTGGGTAGGCGACTTCCATTTAGTATTGCGGGGCCACATGTGGTCTTTTAACGAGAATACACATCTGGGGCAGCTTGTTTAACCTTTGTGGCTGGATTAGGTCAGCTAAAAAGGGTTTCCCCCCCTCTCAAAATCTGCCTAGATTCCTTTTTAACGTCCGTCTGGAGTAAAATTAATAACACAAGCAAAACAAGTCGGCTAACGAGACACTATCATTAGCTAATGATAGATAAACCTTAAAATCAACAAAAAGGCTAAAAAAGCAAACTTCAGACATCAGACATCCTTCGGCTGATCTACATTTGGAGAAAGGAGCTTTTACCAAACTATGGCTTTAATCCTTTCGTGATTAGGATCCTGTGATTTTAGAGCCGGTAGGAAACTACAGTGTGCAGTGTGACGGGTTCTCCAGCGCTGTGACTGGGAATCCCTGGACTTCTAAGTGAGGATGTTTCTTTAATCCATGAACACTTGAGATACGTCTTTGTCGTCTGTTTGTTTTGTTCATTGTTACTTTATTGATTTAGTTATTTTCTTTTTTCCTTTACATGGATGGTCTTTCTTTGTGGTGTTTTTGTTTTTTGTTTTGTTTTTTTTCGGTCTCTGGAGAAATCTACGTGCTCCAGGCCTTAAAGAACCAACTGGAGGAGTGGTTTCTTCTCACAGTCCTGTGGTCCTGTATCGCTAAGCACTACTGTCTTAACTTCGTGTGTTAATTTTTTAGTTTTTTTGTGTTGTTTTTGTTCTTTATTTACTCCCCCACCCCACACTGGAGATATTAAGACTTTATTATTCTGACTATAATGTGGATAGTTTGATGTTAAGTGTTGTTTTTTTTGTTTTATCTTTTGTTTTCTGAATATGAATGTTCTACAGGTTCATTTGCGTGAGGTCAGGGTGGAGAGGCGAGCTCCGTCTGGCCTAAAAGCAGAACTACTGTCATAGTTTAAAGGAACACGTCAGCACTTTTTGGACTAATCTCTGTCTGCAGCCTTTGTGTTGTGCTTTCTGTTGCTGCAGATTGACACATTTCCTTATGCTGAGTCAAAATGAAAGTATAATAGAAGCCACAGCTCAGCAACTGAAGCAACTGTCCTTTGGCTTCTATGATAAGTTTAGACTTGGCTCTTTTTCAAGTTCAGGTAAATGTGTCGAAATCTTTGTCTGATAGAGATTAGGCTGAAAAGGCGCTGGAAAGTTCCTTTAAGAGAGTCGAGCTTTTCCCCAAGATAGAGAGGAGAGGCTTTACAGCCACAAACGGACTGACATGGAGGTGAGCGCACTGTATCTCTCATTTCCCCCCAGCGTTTAAATCAGGCCTTCTGTCCACTCTTGCAACACATTCATCACTGTTACACCTGCAGACTCAATAACCTTTCGCCATTTCTCCACCGAAGCTGTAGTAGAGGGACCCCCAATCCTGAAGATCTGAAGATCTTCTGCCTGAGGGTTACTCCACAAAGCATTTTCTATTTTACCAACTACTCGACGCAGTAGTTCGACCAGAAATCGGTTTTCCACCGTTTCCTCCGTTTTCCAGTCAGCCAACACAGGTTAGGAGTTTCCTTCATTAGTTTTAGTTCTGGAGCTAAGAGGCTAACACTGCTAACAAGTGATAGAGGCTTATGTTTTCTAACTGCATCACACTGTCCTCAAACCGTGTGGAGCTGTTCAGAAATCTCTAATAGACTTGATTATATTGTTTCAGACACACTGTTATATATAAAGATGGACAAAAGTACGTTAGCATAGCTGAAGATAGTGTATTAACATCTCAGCACAGTTTGAGGGCACTGTGTAGGCGTGCAGTAAGCATCATACTAACTAGTGGGGTACAAGCTTCCATTGCTTATTAGCTAGATTAGCCTCATAGCTCCAGTGTAATGCTTCCTAAATTAAATCCGTTCATGAACAAGTGGGAACTGGGAAGTTTTTCCAGGTGCGAGAGGCGTTTTTCCCAGTTCCATGACTTCTGAATTCCATGACTTCACTTCTACATGGAGCTCTGAAGTTGTGTGTCATTCTGTGGTCGCCTTCTTGCCCATATCAGAAACTCTGATGCTAACTTTTTAAGTTCAGTAGATCCCTAAAGGAACTCGGAATAACGTTGAAAGTCATGTAATGTGAAAGAGGCATTGTAACACCGTTTTACTAGCAATTAGTAGAAATGAGGACATACAGTAATCAGAATACACCTTGCAGTACGTTATATACGCACTGGTGAATGAATAATGTGTCGTGGTTAAAGATCGGTCTGCATTATTTTGACTAAAATAATTTGCTTTTTTGTCAGATTAGGTGAATTCCTTTATTCACCATAACACCCACAGAAATGTCGTCGGTTAGAAAGCTAGAATGCCAATATTGTGGTAACCATTAACAGATGATGTATAGTGCAGCCTTAGCCTTAGTAACGTTCTCAGTAGCCTCTGTATGAGAGGTTTTAAAGGAGTTAGCAAACAGGCTGACGTGGCTAACAGTAAGTGAATGCTAGTACCAGTTTCATTTGTTGTTAGCAGCGTTAGCTTTTATTGACTGAACTATTCCTTTACCATCTGGCTGCTGAGGGATTCAGCTCTTTGGGGGGATTTGAGGAGCGTCTCCATATAGCACTGGGATCCAGACTGAGAGCAGGGTGGGAAAACCGCGAGCTTTGGACTTCTGCTAATCCCACCCGCCGCAAATCAGTCTCCCAGAAGTCTTTGCTGAAGTGAGCCTGTGGTCTTTTCTGTTATCACTGAGTCAAAGAGCCTGTGTTCAATTTAAAACCATAGTTTGGCAAAAAAACGTAAGAATTCCACACTTTTCTCCTTCTCCACAAACGTAGTGCGTCAGCCAAGACGTGTTCGCTTCTTTAGTTTTAGCACTGGAGCTACGAGGCTAACTTAGCCATAACGAAAGCTTACGTTAGTGATTAGCATGGTGCTAACTGCATGCCTGGATCGTCACATTCTCACCTCAAACCATGCGGAGTTGTTCAGTATCTCTAATAGACTTGATTATGTGGTTTCTGACACTGTAGCACACACTGTTACCTGTAAACATGGACTAAAGTACATTAGCATAGCGAAACACAGTAGCAGCCGCCACCTCAAGGCCTGAATTTTGGCTGTACATGTCTTGGCTGACCTGCTACATTTGAAATAAGGTGGAAAAACTGTGGAATTTCGACTTTTTACCGCACTATTGCTTTACAGTAGCAGAACAGGAGGTGTGTGCATGCGAGTACGTATGTATGGATGTGTTTTTGTGGATGGTTCAGTTGTTAAGTGGAGTAAATGAATCTGTCATTACCTGTAATCTCTGTTATAAATATGTATTTCTTCCTTCCACATTGTGTATCGGGCTGTCGTGTACATAGCATAGGCAGAGTAGATGTGTGTAATATATTGGGGATGAAGGGTGACTTCTTCTTCTTCCACCATAGCGATTCTCTCAAAGCTTTTCGTTTTCTCCTTTATTTCCCATATTAAATACCAAATCTGACTGAAACGTGGTGTCCTGAGTGGTGATGAGTCCCTGAATTCCTCCATTTCTGAATCTGAATACCTGTGGAGTCTCCTCTAGAGCAGGTTTACTCAACCCCTGGGCTGCGAACCACCCTCTGGTGGTCCTCAGGGCAGTACTGATGAGGAGCAAGAGGTCCACGATGGGCCAGTGAAGGTACTTTGTGATATAGTCAGTGAAGGATATTGATGTAACAAGAAAGAAATATAAATTGTTCTCAAACATTATTAATACAAGCCACGTAACAATAATGGACAAAGATGTTTTATGTATTTTTACCTTCTTTGTGTCTCTAGAAACATGAAACACTGCCCCGAAGTATCAGTCGTCCACTTGCGAGTGAAAAGTGTATCTTAATTTGCGACCATTCTGCCTGATTTCAGGTGTAAAATAAGCCTAATCTATTGATATTTAATGTTCAGTGATATAAACCAATCAGGCATAACATTCTGACCACCTCCTTGTTTCTATACTCATTGTCCATTTTATCAGCTCCACTTACTATATAGGTGCACTTTGTAGTTCTACAGTTACAGACTGTAGTCCATCTGTTTCTCTGATACTTTGTTAGCCCCCCTTTACCTGTTCTTCAGTGGTCAGGACCCCCATGGACCCTCACAGAGCAGGTACTATTTGGGTGGTGGATCATTCTCAGCACTGCAGCAACACTGACGTGGTGGTGGTGTGTTAGTGTGTGTTGTGCTGGTACAAGTGGATCAGACACAGCAGTGCTGCTGGGGTTTTTAAACACTCTGTCCACTCACTGTCCACTCTATAAGACACTCCTATCTTGTCAGTCCACCTTGTAGATGTAAAGTCAGAGACGATAGCTCATCTGCAGTTTGTGTTGGTCATCCTCTAGTCCTTCATCAGTGGTCACAGGACGCTGTTGGCTGGATATTTTTGGTTGGTGGACTATTCTCAGTCCAGCAGTGACACTGAGGTGTTTAAAAACTCCAGCAGCACTGCTGTGTCTGATCCCCTCAGACCAGCACAACACACACTAACACACCACCACCACATCAGTGTTACTGCAGTGCTGAGAATGATCCACCACCCAAATAGTACCTGCTCTGTGAGGGTCCATGGGGGTCCTGACCACTGAAGAACAGGTAAAGGGGGGCTAACAAAGTATCAGAGAAACAGATGGACTACAGTCTGTAACTGTAGAACTACAAAGTGCACCTATATAGTAAGTGGAGCTGATAAAATGGACAATGAGCGTAGAAACAAGGAGGTGGTCATAATGTTATGCCTGATAGGTGAATGTATGGCATATGAAAATTTCCCAAAAATGACTTTTTAAAGCTTTTTTTGTTTTTCTTGTGGGCCTTCTTGTATTGTAGTGACAGATAGGTGATTCTTGAGGTGGAAAACGTGGAGAGCCCCTGCTCTGAACATCATATATTCATTCATTAGATGAAATATAAGTGTTCATGAGACTAATAATACTGATATAAGAGTAATAATTTGCGAGAATCAGTGGCGAGCTGTGACAGCTAGCACTAGGTCTTCAGTTAGAGCCAAAAAAGTAAAAACTGTCAAAAACTAGGAAAAAATTCCTCTACAATAATGCTAGTTTCTGCTAGCCCCCCTGTGGAATTCTAGTAATATGTTAGCACTAAGCTAATGGAGATTCACATGAAGGACAGTTCATGTGAATCGCCAATAAGAATGATATGCCCTAGTTTACAATTATGGTTTGAATAATTTCTGTTTGTATAAATGTATAATTTAAAGTGATTTGATCATGTCGAATTAATTGCAGTATATACTCCCAATCAAAAGTTTGGAATCACGGTCTTCAATAATATGAAACCAATTTTTGCAGATACAGACATAAAATAATTCTAATATGATACTACAACTAATCTGACTGTAAATATGATATGGTGTAATACTGGTACAACTGAGGTTTAACACTGTCGAAATGTTAGATGTGTCCAGAAATATAAACAGAGCTATAAATGAACCTAAAATAAAGTACAAAGCTGTATAACATCATGGCTGAATGAAGCGAATACACTAGAATGCCCCATATTCCAAAATGAATTAATAAATCTTAAGAAAGAAGCAAGAAACTACTGGAAATGGATGATTACAGTATATCAGTCGACACATCACATTACACTGAATAAAACTAGCATAAAAAATGCTACATAATTCATAAATAATGTTAAGTGGTTCCAAATGTTTGAACAGGAGTGTATTAACCCAGAGCAGAAACTGGTTTCCAGAAACCAAAAGATAACCAGAAGATGATTTCTGCCACAGTGAAATAGATTCCAATATGTGAATTTATATTGAATCAATTACATCAATCTGGTCTCGTCATCTTATTGTTAGATAAGCTGAGAGAATCAGTTCTGTCATATTGGTGAAGCCGTAACCTCCAAATCACCTCCGACATTAAAGAACAGCCAACAGTGCGGTTCCTGAAGAAAATGCAGTGACTGCACAGCTTAAGCAATTTGAGAATGGTTGCTAGGATGTTGCTAGGCAGTTGCTATGGTATGCCAGGTGGTTGCTAGGTGGTTGCTGGTGGTTGCTGTGATATCCCATGTGGTTGTTGGAGGGTTGCTAGGTGGTTGCTGGTGGTTGCTATGATATCCCAGGGGGTTGCTAGGTGGTTGCTGGTGGTTGCTATGATATCCCAGGGGGTTGGTAGGTGGTTGCTGGTGGTTGCTATGATGTCCCAGGTGGTTGTTAGAGGGTTGCTAGGTGGTTGCTGGTGGTCGCTATGATATCCCAGGGGGTTGGTATGTGGTTGCTGGTGGTTGCTATGATATCCCAGGGGGTTGGTAGGTGGTTGCTGGTGGTTGCTGTGATATCCCAGGGGGTTGCTAGGTGGTTGCTGGTGGTTGCTGTGATATCCCAGGGGGTTGGTAGGTGGTTGCTGGTTGTTGCTATTATATCCCAGGTGGTTGTTAGAGGCTTGCTAGGTGGTTGCTGGTGGTTGCTGTGATATGCCAGGGGGTTGCTAGGTGGTTGCTGGTGGTTGCTATGACATCCCAGGTGGTTGTTAGGGGGTTGGTAGGTGGTTGCTGGTGGTTGCTATGATATCCCAGGGAGTTGCTAGGTGGTTGCTGGTGATTGCTATGATATCTCACATGGTTAATAGGGTTCATTTTAATTGGGTGCACAAACTTTTGCCCTCATTCATTCCTATGGGGAAAAAATTGTCATTTAACAAAGAGTGTACAAAACTGTATGTTGGATGAAAAAGCTGCGTACAGGTGCGCCATTCCTGATCAGATCGAACATTCCAGAGTTGGAATGGTGTTGATATCTTGAAAACAGCAGGACGAGTTAGTGGACAAAAATCTGGCAGAAAAAGTGTTGCTAGGGGTTGTTAGGCAGTTGCTATGGTATGCTGGGTGGTTGCTAGGTGTTTGCTGGTGGTTGCTATCCCAGGGGGCTGCTAGGTGGTTGCTGGTTGTTGCTATTATATCCCAGGGGGTTGTTGGAGGGTTGCTAGGTGGTTGCTGGTGGTTGCTATGATATCCCAGGGGGTTGGTAGGTGGTTGCTGGTGGTTGCTATGATATCCAAAGGGGTTGCTAGGTAGTTGCTGGTGGTTGCTATGATATCCCAGGGGGTTGGTAGAGGGTTGCTAAGTGGTTGCTGGTGGTTGCTGTGATATCCCAGGGGGTTGGTAGAGGGTTGCTAAGTGGTTGCTGGTGGTTGCTGTGATATCCCAGGGGGTTGCTAGGTGGTTGCTGGTGGTCGCTATGATATCACATGTGGTTGGTAGAGGGTTGCTAGGTGGTTGCTGGTGGTTGCTATGATATCCCAGGGGGTTGCCAGGTGGTTGCTGGTGGTCGCTATGATATCCCAGGGGTTGCAGAAACCGCGGGACGAGTTAGTGGACAAAAATCTGGCAGAAAAAGGAGAAAAAGAAGAAGAATATAAATGGAATAACAGCAGTGTTTTAATACATTTATTACAACGCCGGATCGGTGACCTCAGAGTCGATCGGGTCAAACTGGTAAAAAAGCAGAAGAATTATCACAACACACCAGAATTAATGCTCTCCGATGATGACGTCTGCGTCACGTGACGAGCCGAGCGGAAACGAAGCAAAGCAAAATCTTCACAAAAGCAGCGAAAGGAGGCGGACTGGGGACCCAGCGCTGACGGTAAGACACAAAAACACACAAATACACACAAATACACACAAAAACACACAGATAACCCTGAAACGGTCTCACTCAGCTGCAGCTGGGCCCATTTAAACACCATAGACCCCGTGTTTGCTCTCATATGACTGCTTTAATAGTTTTACCCTCACTCTGTTTATCGTGTTCGGTACGTTAGTCCAGTCCAGCTCTCAGTCTTCACCGTTTTCCTGACCGTTTTACCGAAGCTGTCCGAGCTGATGAGACCCGGGTTGTAAACCGGAGCTGCTGTTTTTGAGGACATTATCACTGCGCTTCATCTACGAGGCTGAAGCTTCTTTATTCGAACTCTCCGGTCCACCTTAAATGGTGCCGCAGTGCTGCTCTGGCACCTCCGGCGATAGAGTGCAACAGCTGCACTGTTTAAGGTGGACCGGAGAGTTCGGATAAGACGCTGCGGGCTAAATAGGGGGCTAAATTCAGCCCCGCCGTTGTTCTGTTTATTCTCCGTCTGTAGTCCGTCTGTGAGGAAAGTAAACTCCAGACAGATCTAGATTAGGTGATGCTGGGTCAAACTTTGTGTCTGCGGGCGGTTTGATGACTGTTAACCCGGCTAAGTCGGTCTCAAAACACTGTCGATGCTGTGTTTACTGTGTTCAGCTGGTGTAAAATCCCAGAACTGGGCAGTAACGCTCCAGTCTGCTCACCCCAGTTTTGTTATGTGTCATTTCAGCCAGCAGTTTATCGCGAATATAGGCTAGTAATCTTTATTACAGCTTATGGGTCACAGATAAAGGCCTGCTAGTGGTATAATATGATAAACTATATGATAAACAGCATCAAGTGTATGATAAATTACAGTTTATGTATTTACTAATGGTCTAAATGTGATAAACTATTTGATAAACAGCATTAACTGTATAATAAACTGCAGTTTATATTTTTACTAATGGTATAATATTATAAACTATATGATAAACAGTGAAAAACTACATAACAGCATCAAATGTATGATAAACCACAGTTTATGTGTTTACTAAAGGTACAAATGTGATAAACTATATGACAAACAGCATTAAAGAAATGATAAACTACAATTTTTGTGTCTACTAATGGTATAATATGATAAACTATATGATAAACAGTGTTAAATATACGATAAACTACAGTTTGTGTCTATTAATGGCATAATGTGATAAACAATACTAGATATGTGATAAACTATAGTTTTTGTGTTTACTAATGGTATAAATCTTGTAAACTATATGATAAACAGCATTAAATGTATGATAAACTGCAGATTATGTATTTACTAATGGTCTAAATGTGATAAACTATATGATAAACAATATTAGATATGATAAACTATAGTTTTTGTGTTTACTAATGCTATAAATGTTGTAAACTATATGATAAACAGCATTAAATGTATGATAAACTACAGTTTATGTGTCTATTAATGGTATAACATGATAAACTATATGAAAAACAGTATTTCATATCCATATAAGTGTTAATAAGCTGTGTCAGAGTCTGTCAAATGGCCATGAACATATAAGCTTACAAACATGTGTCTATTAGGGATGCACGATCGTATCGGTATCGGACGATAATTGCTTAAAAAATATCGCCGATATTTGCTGATGTGTTTATGGAAATCCAGAAGAGCAGGATGTTCAGGCGGCGCTGGGTTACTGCACTGAAATTCTGACTCTGATGAATGTTTGTGTTTCTCCATCAGCAGATATGTATGTAAATTGGACATCAGCGTCGGCCTAAACTTCCCATCCCTATTTTTTATTGTTTGTTTTGTAACATAAAAACAGGAACCTTCGGCACCTTTCAGTTAGCACTGCCTGCACTGTCGCTGCACCAGAGGAACTGATACAGGACTGACATCTTTTACACAATTATAATATGATTATATAAAAACTGTTTAGCTCTGTTATTAAAGCCAGGCTGCCTTCCTCATCGGTGTGCTGTTGGTGTAAAAAGTTTGTGCACCCCTGATCCAGGCTGTGTGATGCTCTGGGAAAACTACTTCTATGGAAAAGATTCATCTTCAGCTGTTATGGCCGTTTTTTTGCCACTGAGTTTGACCAGCGTGGTGTTTACTCATGCAATGAGGAAGCTGCGGAGTGGACTCACGGCTGTAGTAGACGGTCTGTGAACTGACCATGGGCATCATTTCTAACAGTCCATGTAGTTTTGACCTTCAGACCACATACAGTGCTGTGTGAAAGTCTGTTTATTTGTACAGAAACACATGAGAGTAAATAGGAATAAATAGAGAGCAGCGAGAAGTGTCGTTGATCTGTGCTTGAACCTGGAATTTTAGAATTTAGATTATAATTGATCATTATAAGTTTCTGGGAAGTATCTGTTCTGCATATTTTGGAAAAAATAAATGAATATCATTGTTTTTGAGTGTGAAAATCGATATGTGCAGTCGTATTGGCGATTGAAGCTCTTCTCCAGGATTTCTCCAGGTAAAGAGTCCATCATCGGTCTGATGTTGTGCTAAAATTGTTTTTCTCTTAAGCATCATTTGGTTCAACATTTCATGAATTTACCTGAAGAACCTTGTTAAAGTTGAAGTGTCCAAACACTTTCCGGGGCCGCTGTATTGAATCAGATTGTTGTGAGGTCAGAGATTTCACCCCTAATGTACAATCACTCTGGATGTTTTTGTGTATAATAAGTAAATAATGCTCCTGGTGCACCTGAACCTCACATAGAAATGAAAGGATCTTCACTCATCTGATGCGTATAGAGAGGAAATCAGTGCATCTCATTCATCTGTTGTGTGTTTGTGTTTCAGTGATCTCCACAGAGGTGTGTGTGATGGCGAGGTTTAGTGTAAGCAGGTGATGTGAAGAGGGAACGCTGCACGAGTGTGCAGGACTCACCACCAGACCGTAAGAAAACTTCTTAATCACCCAGAAACACACATTTACCACAAAAAAAATTTGCTGAAACTATTGAATATTTTCTTTTTTTAATATTTTATCCACTGTTATCTTGAAATGGAGGGATACATGCAGGGTGTTGTGAGGCAAAATAGTCAAAGAAAATTCATTATTTCAGGTTTTCCACGATTTTCCCATCATCAACATTCCATATAAGCTCAGAAGACTCGTGTAGGTTCACTGGTGGTTTTGGACAGTAAATAAAATGTCTATATTTGTGTTGTAGTCATGGCGACCCCTGGTTCCTATCACCACCACTGTAAAGACATCTGAGTCTCTCAAACACTGAATTATGCAGAAAATATGAAAAATCAGTGAAATTCCCTTTATGTTGACATTGTTCTTTAGGACGACAACTGAATTCCTTCTGAAACTGAATCTCTGTGAAGAAAACCATCTGTTTGTGCTCCTGCAGTTACTGATAAACTGGTCTACTTTTGTTGTAGATCTGATATTATTTACTCTGAAAGAAATAATTCAGTAAGAATAATCTAATGTAACAGTTTCCTCTCTTTACTCCAGATATACTCAGTCATCCAAGACATGTTTGGAGCTTCTTTCTTTCTTTAGGATTGGAACCACAAAGCTAATGTAGCTAATAAGTAATGAAAGCTTATGTACACCAATTAGCATTAAGAAAAATCTGGGTAAATTAGATTTAATCTCACTTTAATTAGTTTGTTTAACTCACACAAGAGGTTAAATAAGTGTATAAGTGGCTAATTTATAAGTGATTGTTTCTCCCTTTGACAGCCTCCCCATCTCCTCGTCCTCCGCCGCTCTCCGAGTCATGAAGCTGAACGAGCGCAGCGTGGCGCACTACGCCACCTGTAACTCTCCGCCGGATAAGACGGGTTTCCTGTGGAAGAAGGGCGAGCGGAACCCGACGTATCACCGCCGCTGGTGCGTGCTGAAGGGGAACATGCTGTTCTACTTCGAGGAGCGCGACAGCCGCGAGCCGGTGGGCGTGATCGTCCTGGAGGGCTGCACCGTGGAGCTCTGCGACTCCGAATCCGAGGAGTTCGCCTTCGCCATCCGCTTCGACTGCGCGCGAGCGCGCGTCTACAAGCTGGCCGCCGAGAGCCAGGTCGCCATGGAGTCGTGGGTGAAGGCGCTGTCCCGCGCCACCTTCGACTACATGAGGCTGCTGGTGCGTGAGCTGGAGAGGCAGCTGGAGGAGGCCCAGCAGGGGGCGTTGTCACAGCAGGCCAAGAACAAGCCCAAGAAGTCGCAGGTTAGCCTTTTTTTTAAATGTTTACATGAATGCAATTCAAATTGAGCATGGCAGAAAATGTCTATATAACATCTATGTTGTATATCTATATACGTATCTATTAAATATCTAGATCGATTCTATATAATATGTGAAAAGTGAACAAAATGCTCCTGCGAAATAGCAGAGGTACCTTTAAAAAAGGCAGGATATATGCGTATAGAGTTGTATGCAAAGGTTTTAACTCCCCAGATAAGTAGGTGGTATTCAGCATGTTTTATTGCACACTTCTTCATTATTTGGTTAAACATAGTGTAAATAATAAAACATACAGTATAAAATGTGTCGTAACTTTTTGCGCAGGCCACATTTATGTTTTTCCATTTAAATTCAGCAAAAAAATCGTAATTTTACATTAAAATGTGATGTTTTCTGTAGAGAAGATATTAATCTTATTAATTTTATTCTCCCTCATCAACAAAACATGTAATTTGATGCAAACGTTTGCACACTACTGTAAAAGATGATGATCGTTATAAGTTATGGTCATTATAAAGCTGTGTTCAGCAGATTCTCCACAAGAGGGAGCTGTTAGCAGTTAAGTCACTCTTGTGAGCATCACTGAAATAGAGGAAACCCACACCAGCAGGATCTCACTAAAGCACATGTTTGTAGTAACATTTTTAATATATGGTTGCCGTTACCAGCTTGTCTATCAAGTAAATTGAAGTATTTGTGGCTACAAATTTGAAGTATATGATTTAAATGTGTATAAGAAGCAAAATGTTTTGGTAAAATAGGTCTTGCCTGAATAGCTCGGCAGACGGCTAACAGGCTCTTGGAATAATTTTCGTGGCCAGTAGCCCAAGAGAGCACAGTTGGCCTCGCTCTCTGGGTGGGTAGGATGGACCCCCCTTTTTCCCCCATCACTCGAACGCGATGCTAGCCAGCGCAGGCGTCTGTTTGCAGACTTAGCAGACCTGGCGGTTGGCGCTTTCCTCCGAGCGCGTTCGGCTGTCTAATGACGTTGCATTAGCGGCAGTTCAAAAAGATGCGGTGGCTGGTTTCACAGGTCTCGGAGGAAGCCTGTGTTAGCCTCGCCCTCCTAGCGCTGGTGGTTTCGTGTGATTGGGGGAGTCTTAACTAGTGGGTGGAATTGGAGACGACTAAATTGGGGAGAAAACTGGGGGAAAAAAAAATTTAAATTTATGGTACAAATTGTAAGGCCAAGCAAAAGTTAGCGTTATCATTGCACCGGCGCTCATTTAAGCAAATGCCATTTATGACGAGAAGTGTTCCGTATTAAATGCTGCTGATTTTTGTGACTGTAACAGGTTTTGGTCAAAATTTGGTTTTAAAAATGTCTTAAAAGTATTACATTGAATTCACAGATACCCTGACAATTTTAAGTGCATAATTCTCCCCTGGTCTGTCTTGCAATAAGAAAAAAATGTAAGGGTGTATTTTAGAATCTACAAGTTAAACTATATAAGGTTTGGGGGTTTGGAGACCTCTGTGGTGGAAATGTGTAGTTGCATGTGATTTGTTGTTATGCCTTAAGAAGACATTGATTACTTGATTAGTTGTCGTAATAATCGTTAGATGACTTGATCACTCTTTCCTGCAGGTGCAGGGAGGAACTGGAGGACGCTCCAAACCCACCAGCCTGCAGGGACCCCTGACGCAACCCACAGGGTCTCCTGAAGAGGGACTGCTGTCGCTCATTCCCGGGAAGGAAAATGGAGTGTCCTGGAATAAACCGGCTGGTCTGTCTAACGGAGTGGGTGAGGGGTCCGGAGTTGTCTGGGAGGCGGAAAGCCGAGGGGATTCGGTCAGACCCCCACCCATCCCCCCACGCAGGAAAACCCCCGGGGGGTCTCTGGAAGACCCCGTATCCCCCGGGACAGGCTGCTTCTCCAAACTGCACGACTGGTACGGAAAAGAAGTGGCTGAGCTCAGAGTGGAGTGGCTGCAGAGTCAGTGAGACGGACGGACTGAGCACAGAATGAGGAGAGAGAGAGAGTAAGGAGGACGAAGACAGTGTTATTAGAGCGCTTCTAGAAGGACGTTTGGTGTCCATCAAGTTGATTACGCGCTATTTATATTCATTAGCATCTTTGATAAGATGCTTAAAGGGGAATTTCACTGAAGTCTTAAAATTCCTGCACAATTAACTGTTTAAGATGTAAACAGAGTCGTTTAGAGTGGTTTGGTTTGAAATGCTCCGTTCTAGAGAATCTTACAAACACAGTTCTTTACAGTGGTGGTGACAGGAACCAGACATCCCGAAGCCGCTAAGAGCTCCGCCACAGAAAGTTATTACATGAAACGATTATAAAGACACTGTTGTTTTATAACAGCCTAAAATGTATTTTTAGAATCTGTTCATATCAGAGAAATCTTAATATTTCAGGTTTTCCACTATTTTTCCATCATCAACATTCCATATAAGCTCAGAAGACTCGTGTAGGTTCACTGGTGGTTTTGGATAGTAAAGAAATTGTCTATATTTGTGTTGTAGTCATGGCGACCCCTGGTTCCTCTCACCACCACTGTACCATCTGAACCATTTCACACCAAACCACTCTGAATGACAAACATACAGCAATAAAAAACAATGAAATTCCCCTTCCTAGCCTTTTTTCCTCCTCTCTCTTGCTCAACATCACTGTGACTGACTGAAGCCCCCCCAGACCATCTCTTCTTGGCTCACACATGGTAGTATCAGAGGATGTTCCTTCAAAACTGTAGAACTTGCCATGTGTATTGCTCTCAATGGGAAGAGGTGCATTTCGAACGGATGCCCAGATGTAGATGTGAAGACAGCCTCAGACTCTTTACTGGACTACGTTACACTGAGGTGCTCCACCTTCTTGCCTTTTTCTTATCGTACTTTGGTACACTTGGAAGATCTCTCTCAGAAAGAGAGAGAACTGGTGATGTTATTTTATCCACAGGAGCTAAAGACTGAGGTTCACCAGTATAACCATTTTTATTCTTATATGCAAACATATACACAGTGTTGCTGGTTTATTAGGTACCTAATAAACTGGCAACTCCGCAGAGGTGTGAAAACGAGTCACAAATTTGTTGACTTTGACAAAAGCTAAAAAGACTTGACTCGGACTTTGACTTGGACTCGAAACGACTCGAGACCTGAAGCAGAAGAAACATGTAGGGGGGTCTGTCTGTAGACGCGTACTGTTCGTGTGAAAGGACTCATTTCACACGAACATTTTACATCTCATGTAAATCTAAAGGACAGCAACCTTGTCAGATGTCGGTTACTATGGTTACACTGCTTATTTTATTTCACAAAATAAGTGAAGCATGAGAAGTGAAGTTCACCTCCATAAGCTAGAAACAACCCATTCAGCCTACAGCAGTTTAGCCCCGCCCAATCAGCCTACAGCAGTTTAGCTCCACCCATTCAGCCTACAGCAGTTTAGCTCCACCCATTCAGTCTACAGCAGTTTAGCTCCACCCATTCAGCCTACAGCAGTTTAGCCCCACCCATTCAGCCTGCAGCAGTTTAGCCCCACCCATTCAGCCTGCAGCAGTTTAGCTCCACCCATTCAGCCTACAGCAGTTTAGTCCCACCCACTCAGCCTACAGAAGTTTAGTCCCACCCATTCAGCCTACAACAGTTTAGTCCCACCCATTCAGTCTACAGCAGTTTAGTCCCACCCATTCAGCCTACAGCAGTTTAGTCCCACCCATTCAGCCTGCAGCAGTTTAGCCACGCCCATTCAGCCTACAGCAGTTTAGCTCCGCCCATTCAGCCTGCAGCAGTTTAGCCCCGCCCATTCAGCCTACAGCAGTGAACTTTGTTCAACGCCACCATTTTGGTTTCTGTTCTTTGTCGTCTAAAATCAATTCAAACTAGCGGTAGTTTCGTTTGCTAACATGGTTTTATTGCTGAGTTAGTTTTTATTTTAATCCTGTCAGTATTTTTTTAAAGCTAAAAAAAACTTTTTAAAGTTTTACACTACTAACACGCTGTCATGAAAAGGTAACATTAGCGTTACCATCGTTTTCGGTGTTCAGTGTTGAAATAGCATTAAACTTCCTTAAGAATGCGTAATCACTTGTACTGACTCTGGACTTAACATGGGACTCAACTCTTTGAAAATTGGGACTCGACTCTTTGAAAATTGGGACTCGACTCTTCGAAAATTGGGACTCGACTCTTTAAAAATTGGGACTCGACTCTTCGATAATTGGGACCGGAGTGTCGAGACCTGAGACTTACCTGTGACTTGTTCCCACCTCAGCAGCTCTGTGTATGTTGAGACATACAGTGATGCGTTTCATACCTTGTTTTTCCTACACCTCTTTTTATACATGCAATACCGAGTTATTCTCTCTAAAACTTTTGCACATACCTTTTTTTAGCCTTTTCTGTTTGAAGTGCCATTTATTATTTAGTGCCTTTGATTTTGTATCTGATTTCTTTCATTAGCCGTCGCTGTCATCCAGTTGGATTCTCTTTGGCAGCCGCAATGTTGGCTTTGGTACAGAAGCAGAACCAGCTAATGTGACGTACCTTCTGTTTACGACTGTCGTCCTGATCACCAAAGCTGGTCTTTGGCCAAATTCTCTGGGACGTAACAGCCTGCACAGCTGGTCTTCAGTGTAGGTTCATGAACAGTGTTAAAAATCCCAGAACCAGATCAGAACATCTGCATGTCTTAGTGCACGTGTAGGAGAGAGCAGGACACATCTAACAGATTTCAGTCTTTACTAAATCATTTCAAAAGTATTTGAGCAAAAGTGATAATAGTGTTATATAAGCAATGAAAACATCACCTTTATTACCAGCACATGCTTATGAACAATTCAGCCAAATGTGGACTGAGTGCAAACGCCACAGTTTACCACATTACAACAGACTGAGGGCCTAGTTGACACCTGCTTAAAAGGATATTAATTTGATGCAAACATAATTATTTAAACATAAAATTCTGTTTCATTTGAACCACATGAGATTTCTACTTTAAATACAATAAAATACTCACTGTTAAACTAACCCCCCCGTGTGGAGGCTGTACTTTAGCCTGACAAGCTCTCACTGTTAAACTAACCCCCCCGTGTGGAGGCTGTACTTTAGCCTGACAAGCTCTCACTGTTAAACTAACCCCCCCGTGTGGGGGCTGTACTTTAGCCTGACAAGCTCTCACTGTTAAACTAACCCCCCTGTGTGGGGGCTGTACTTTAGCCTGACTAGCTCTCACTGTTAAACTAACCCCCCTGTGTGGGGGCTGTACTTTAGCCTGACTAGCTCTCACTGTTAAACTAAGTAAAAGTTATTTTTATGGTACAAAAACAGTCTTACCTGTCGATCTGGAGAAACATCAGTCTGATTGCTGTCCAGATTAGCAGATGATGTTGCTATGGGAACACAAGAAGATGACCAAAAACACATTCTATGTCTAACTACACATAGTATCCATGCTAGGTTTTACCCCATACTAGTTTGTGCCTCACTCTCTCCTAATCCACAGTGGATAAATGTTGGTCAGGCGAATCGAATAACCGAATAATCGAATAATGGGCTGTGTTAGTGTGACGGATGTTAGAGGCCTTTAATTTTAACATACTGTGAGAAAACTCGTTTCCACTTCTCCACTCTCCACTTTTTAAACTGCCAAAATATTTCTAGCAGAAATGTATCAGACAGTGGCTCCACATACCAACCAGCCTATAATCTACAGCACAATACATAACCGGCTTGTAACATGCAGCATTTTTCATTTAGTTTTTATATACTTTACTCAGCAGCTCTCCGGCCCTCGTCAGCCACCGAGCGGCTCTGTGCTCTGCTAGGATTTTAGCATTGTTACCAAGTTCAACTGTGGGCAGGTGGGAAGTTAAAGTAAAGGATCTGAAGGAATCGTTGGAATAGATGAAAAATCTGCCCGGTTTCCAAATGTAGTCGATCAAGCGAGACGTGTTTGGTGTCTGAAGTTTGCTTCTTTAGTTTTAGCACTGGAGCTATGAGGCTAATGTAGCTAACAAGCCTAGTAATGGAACTTTCTGCAGTTTATTTATATTGAAGGTTTATGCCCCACCAATTAGCATGATGCTAACTGCCTAAATCATCACACACTCACTTAGTTGTTAACCCAAGCTGTTAGAAGAAAACTGAATTTGCCTCGCTTTTTTAAAAAATTATTTTAGCCCACAGCAGTTTAGCTCCACCAATCAGCCTACAGCAGTTTAGCTCCACCACTCAGCCTACAGCAGTTTAGCCCCGCCCACTCAGCCTACAGCTGCCTACGCCTAAAAAAGTCAACTTCAGACACCAGACCTTTAGTAACTGATCGACTGCATTTGAAGAGGAGAAATTTTTCACTGAACTATCACTTTAACAGTGATGTAGTAAGACCAGTACAGAAGGTGGGGAGGGAACCATGCTGGTCATATCCGGTACGTTTTAGGTCATATGGTTTATTTGAAATGGTTTACTGTCTTCAGGCAAGGGCTGCATGATATATTGAACTGTTAGTGCTGATATCTCAGAAGGCTGCTGTATGCAAATGATCAACCAAGCACAGGTTTTTAATGTGTGCTGTCAGCAAAGTAATGCAGACCAGTCTTTAACCACATCACATCATAGGATATGTGTTTATTATGTTTCGAGTCGCAGTGTGTAGCAGTATAATCACAGTGTGACATTTTGCCTGTATCGTGCAGCCCTGGTTCTCTGTTACTGATGAACACTACAAATAAAACCCACTCAGTATGAGATCTGATGAGTCTGAGGTACAAACATTTATCTCTTTTGGAAAATGTACAAATTACAAAGAATGTGATCTGTTCAAAACAATCAAATAAATGCTGATTGTTCAAGAGCTTTTGTTTCCACTCTGTCCTAAGTTAAGATTAGTACTTAATCTAGTGTTACTCAAAATGTTACTGTTGAATTACTTACCGATTAAAGCATCTGTAATTAAACGTCACATCGGGAAGATCTATTTCCGAGGAGGGGCACTATCCTACTTCTGACACCAGTGTAGCATCAGCGAAGAAGGCAGCGCAGGAAACATTTTGCTTTAACAACGAATGCTCTTTCATTGAAAAGGGTGCAAGGGAGAACCGCCGCTCTGTGCTAACAAAGTGGCTGGGATAGCAGGTCACTTTGAGCCATACAGTTCTACTCCATGGCAGACCAACCCAACACCAACTGTGCCACGGCTCAACACAGAATATAACAACCAACACTGTTAAGATAACAACAACTGTAATAAATGTTTGTCCTATCGAGACCCTCTTTGCTCATACGGCAGCTCGGCCAGTGGTGGGACGCCACAATACAGTTGAAGGCCTAATATCAGGTTCTTTCAATCTCAAACTTGTGTCGTATTCTGTAGCCGACATCATGCCCATGTTAGGAACTCCTGGTCTAGGTTGTTTTTCTCTCTGAGGAAAAAATATGAGATTTCCGAAAATTGCCACTACTGTGTCCCGCGGTAAAAATATTCCAAAGCCAGTACGTTTTGTCTTTTGTACATTTTTCACCAAAATGTCACTGTATTGCCTGAATTACGAAGCTGTTCAGCCATCAAAATACAAATAATGCTACATCCATGCTAAGTGAGCTAGCACTCTTGCACACTGAAATGACTCTGCATGAATGCAAGTCTACTATTTAACACTATACCAACACCAGCAACTCAAACAGCAGCCTAAAAACTTTCAAATGTCTCCAAAGTACCACACTGGACAGAGCCTGCGGGTTTGTTTGGGCTATTTTGGTGAGATCAGTCTTATGATGATGTCTCAGTGCGCTGCAATGTTAGCTAGCATGTAGTAAGAGTCGCATTACAACTCCTAAACGACTTTGTACCCTGAACATGGAACTTTAAAAGCAGTGTAAACAGCTATATGTGGCGTATATCTTTATAAAAACAATTGCCTAGATTTTAAAATCTGAACCGAAAGGCGGCACCGGCCTGACTTTTAGCCCCGCAGTGAGGTTCCGGCCCATTTTCACCACCGATTATTAGTAATGTTGTTGTTGTTATTGTTAGTAGTAATAATATTAATGTTATTAGCAGTAATAGTAATAATCTGTTGGTAAAAAAAATAACAAAAGGTACACAGCGCTCAACCAGTCGCTGCTTAGCAACCGTTGCCAAGCACCTCGTCCTCCTTCAAACTAAGGTTGCCAAGCAACATAGCTGCAAACTGGGTAGTCTGTATGGTGCGCTGCTATAAGCTTCAGTTTTATCTCGGCTCAGCGATATTTCCCCATTTCTACAACATTAATACTCAGATTTTATTGAAAGTAAACAATAAAACGCTGTTAATTCCAGCGAGTAAGTATACAGTTATGAAACAGGCGGGCTGCAGTTCCTCTGTTCTCCGCCAGGTGGCAGCGCTGCACCACTTTAAAAATCAGTTGTCGGCTTTTAAAACTTTTACAGTCTAAAGTCAATAAAAACCATCCTTTTCTCTCACTGCACACTGTTCACATCTACAATGATTAAATATTTGAATTACAGCGGAGTGTGTGAATATAAACCGAGCTGAATGTATGATTTTCATAACTTTTGCGATGTTAGTTACAGCAGCGCAGTCCTCACAGCACACAAACACATACTTAGCGCTTCATTCATGGGAGTTTATTAGTCATGAGTTCATTTATTTACACATTAAATGGAGAAATTAAACTGAAACCACGTTTATTTTCCGGGAACTAACATTATTGGACAAAAAATAAAAAACCTAAAATTTAGTATTTCACTCCAAGACATGTGAAGCCAGAGCTGTTCAGCGTTCTGGGAACAAATTTACAAGAATAAAAGTCGTGACGTACCTAAGGAATAAAGTAAATTAACCGAAACAAATGAATGGAATTTAACTTAATCCAATAGAGAGACCAGATAGAGCCGCTTTGTTCGCCGCCTCCTCCGCACCCTCTAACCTCTGCTTGAAGGGTTAAATTTCATAGAAATGCACAAGTGATTTAAAGCCATTTTAAATAAATGTAGAAATAATTAAAAATGAGTACTTTTTAAAGATGCTGACACAGCTGAAACTGTAATTTTACATAAATGGAGAAATAGTTAAGGTCATGTAAGTACAACGTTAGATAAATGCACATGCAAATGTACTTCAAAATATGATTTGTTTAAAATAAACTTAAATAATAAAATAAAAATAAATACATTTGCATATTTTATATTTTACATTTTAAAGCCCATAAATTTGAAACCGCATTTAAATTACACCTTTACGAAAGTAAATAATGATTTATAAATATATGTATTTAAAGTAATAGAATATTTAATACTAAACGTTTTAAAGAAAAACGCGTATTAGGATATAATTTTAAATAAATGCAGGTTCGATTTAGAATCTAATTCAGGTAAGACATTTTAAGACACACATACACAAATACTTGTGTCGTTTTATCCTTTCAACATGTTTCAATACCCGCAGAAATAATTCAAGATTGTTTTACATAACTGCGCATAATAAGTGCAGGGACTTTTATTTTGCCGGATGTGTCTTGCGTACTGCTCTCTCTCTCTCTCTCTCTCTCTCTCTCTCTCTCTCTCTATCTCTCTCTCTCTCGCTCTCTCTCTCTCTCGCTCTCTCTCGCTCTCTCTGTGTGTGTGTGAGTGTCTCTCTCCCGCTCCCTCTGATTCAGTATGAGCGCTGCGGCGGCGCTGGAGGGCTGCAGGTACCGCACCGCTACTCTTCTCTTTTCTCTCTTGTTTGTGTTGTTGTTTGCGCTGTTTGTTGTTGTTGTTTATTGTGGTGTTTACAGTGTGTGTACGGTGTGTTGGGGGGGGGGCTGTGTTCGGAGCTTTTAGCCCCTCTTTTAGAGAGTTTTTTCTGTCTCTTTCTCGGGGCAGAAGTTCCAGATAACGGAGCGGAGCGGCGTGCTGCCCTCGGTCCGCTGCTCTTTCTCTGTTTGTTTGTTTATTTGTTTGTTTGTTTGTTGGAGGACAGACTGTGTGAAAAAAAAACTTTTATTTTGTCCGTAATGCACTAATTCAGGCTCGGGGACGAGGAGTTTTGGACGAGGCTGAAGTTGAGCTTCCTATTCGCCAGCTTCTGGTTCGAATTTCCCCGTTCCACCTTAAATGGTGCAGCAGTTACATTCAGCAGCCCACGGCGCCTTCATGTAACTGCTGCACCATTTAAGGTGGAACGGGGAAATTCGAACCAGAAGCTGGCGAAACAACTTCTAGTCACTTTTTTCTTGGTTTAATGGTGGGGTAGTGCAGCTGCCCCCTCCTGCCCCCCCCCCACGCGCTCATGGGCAGTGGAGCGCGTGCTGGGTGGGTGGGTCGTAGGGGGGCTGAAAAGTTTGCAAGAAAAAAAATAAAGTGCGTATTAATTCCCAGAAAGCGCGTGCTGTGATGCTGGAGGAGTGTGTGTGTGTGTGTGTGTGTGTGTTTGTGTGTGGTGGGGGGGGCGTGCATGGTGCTCTGGAGACGGGGGCGGGGGGCGGGGGGGTCATATATATATTTTTTAAAACATTTTTAACCCTTTCTGTCCTGCACGTGCGCATGCATGTAAAAGCAGCTGCTCGTGCCCCCCACGTCTGAGGCTCGTGAAGGTGACACTAAGAAAAAAGTGCTGTTTACTTACCATTACATGTCCGTTTGCTCTGCGCTCGAGACTGCCAGGGAACTTTTACTTTAACATCATTTAAAAAAATAAAAGTCTCCCTTTGCAGGAAAATGTGCCTAAACTGTGGGAAACAATGCAAATTCTAACATTGCACCATGTAATAACCTTGTAGCAATGCAACATATAACAGAGTAATTACGTTGTAATAACGTTTTTCTTACCTTTTAATGTTCTCGCGCTGTAATAACGGTGAATAAACGTAAACACAGTATGTTTACAGTTGTCGTTGTGAACAGGTGAACATGATGCAAGCTTCAGTGGGCTTGCACAAACTTAAAGATGGCTCCTCAAGGGAATGGTTCTGTTTAGAACTTTGAGTTCTATACAGAGTGCTTTGCGTGCTTAAATGGTTCTCCGCATGGTGAAATGGTTCTTTGGATTGGTGGAGAATGTGTCGTATATTGTTTTATAATAGAATCTGTTTTAAATGGTTCTATTTAGCAACAAAAAGGGTTCTGCTGTTACAGTGTCAAGCTTGCATACAATATAAGAACCTGTTTTGGTGCCATTTTAAGCAAGTTCTATTTAAAACCTTATACAACACATTTTCCATCAGTCTGATGTGAGGCCTTTACTAACAAACTCTTGAAGAACCATGTTCTTTAAGTGTGCAGAGCAGAATCAAATAGCAGTATAGAAACATATACATGGTTTTGTTATATATCTAACATTGATGTTCTATAACTGCAGCTGCAGGTCTGCGTTCTCTGTCGTTTGTTGTATTTTGTGGTGGGTTTGGTGGAATGAGAATGAAAGTGGTGTGTAGGCGTCGCGTAGGCCTCTACAAACAGAGGCCGTAATGTTTGGCCTACAGAAATCAGTGTTCCTTTAAAGAACCCGTTCGAGTTTATCTCGTATTTTATTTTTCCCCCACTTAACATAACATTTGTGTTTTAATTTATTCATATGTGACCTTTTTTCAGCCTCTCTTAATGCATTTCATGTAAGCTACCTGTTTTTATTACTGTTCCTTCAACATTCATATATGTAAATGAGCTCTGTTCTGATTGGCTGTCCTCATTCACAAATCAGTCCAGGCTAAAACACTCCTTATAAAGTCAGCATGAGTGGGCGGGGCTAAATTGGCATAGGCTTGTATGTAAATATGTGTAAAGTGTTGGTTTCTATGACATCACAAAAACAGTGACCTCAGAGCCGGCTGTTTTTGCAGCTTAGTTTCCTTATAAGGGCTGTATGGTCTGTATTCGCCCTCCTGGATCCAGCGTGGACTGCACAATGACATCCAGGTTTGAAGATCGTTTTGGAATGCTTGTTTCTCACAATTCAATCAAATCTCAGCAGATAAAATCACATGCTGCCCACATTAATTTCCCTTCTGAGGCCTCATCCACATGTATCTGGATTTTGGCCTCCCATTTGCACGAAAACGATGGTTTAGGTCACTGAAAATATAGTTTTTTGAAAACTCTTACTGTAGCGGTATGTATTGAGTGTGCAGAACTCTGTCTGAATTATGGCTTTCAGTAATTGGGGAATTATAATCATGTTTATAATTGAATTTAGCTTTACTTTTTCATTAAGCCAGCAATATGGAGGCGTCATAATGTGCTGCGCTCAGTTCTTTTAAAGGTGGCGTCACCTGGACTGCAAATATTAAAAACACCTCAGTGACCCTAAAATGATATGACTTGATATATGTTAACCAAAGACATATTCGAATAAAAAAAAACTCCATAATTCAAAGTGGAATGAAAAGCTAGAAAATCTCCTGATCAGGAACGTATGGGTGCATTAGGCTTTTCTTTCGTAAAGCTTTTATTTTCTGGCAGTAATTGGACTGTGAGCCTGTGTGGGGTATCGAAGAGGATGGCCTGCACGGCATCAACAGAGTGAAAACAGAGAATGAAATCTAGGTTTTTAAAAATGTCTGTCTGCATGTTGACGAGGCCTGGATGTCCGGTCTGGCTGTGAAATACGTCATGTTGAGAGAGTAATTGCGTTCTGGCGTCTGAATCAGGCTGACGCTGATGGTGACGAGTGGGAGCGGTCGTGGTGGTTCAGCAGGTATGCTCATATTCAGTCTGCTGTGACTCATACAGGGGGTCTGTATGAGTGTTGTGAGTTTCACGGGTGGGTGTCGTCCATCTGTAGTCGGCTCGGCTGATGTTCGTGAGATAAATGCAGCGTCTTTAATTATAAACATTGCGTAAAACTGACCCCAGCAGTGAGAGAGTGCAGTGTGAGGGGGGTGTGTGTGCAGGATGGAGAGCAGCTCTGAGCTCTTTGTTGTGGTGGAGGAGAAGTGTGTTAGCAGTGCTCAGCTCACAGAACCTAACACACCTCCTCTCAGCAAATACCCGCACCACGCTAGCGCTTTAGCTTTAGCAGGTGGTGATTGCGCAGAAAGAGATATGCAATGAAAGGATGAAATGCTGCTCTGTATACATTATACTAGAAATAAGGTAAGCTGTATATACTTTGCATACTGTATATATATATTTATATATATATATGTATATATATATATATATAAATATTTATATGCTTATATATATATATATATGTGTGTGTGTGTGTAAGTACATATATAAGACAGCAAAATGCCATTTTTGATCTGGTTATGGTTCTAGATTTCTCATCCTAATGAGAAACTGTAGAACAGACTCAGTGTATATCACAATACCTACATTTAGAGTTGGTTATTCATTCAGCCTAATGAGAAACTGTAGAACAGACTCAGTTTATATCATAATACCTACATTTAGAGTCAGTTATTCACTCAACCTAATGAGAAACTGTAGAACAGACTCAGTTTATATCACAATACCTACATTTAGAGTTGGTTATTCATTCAACCTAATGAGAAACTGTAGATCAGACTAGTTTATATCACAGTATCTACGTACATACTTGATACATCAGAATCGACCTCCAGGATCAAGGGGCTGGGCGGTATCTTATCTTTTATAGATTGACATGGTTTGAGGTGATGATGTAGGCGTGCCGTTTGCACTATGCTAATTAATGTTCATGCAGTCCTATGCAAAAGTTTTGGTCAAATTACACATTTTGTTGATTTTCTATGTGAAAATAGGGGACCACTTCCTCCACAGAGAACACATCCCTTACTGTTTGTCTACATTGGCCTTGTAGGTCCAGCACTGACACTAAAGACCAGACCTCAGACACCAAACCTGTCGTGGCGTGTTTAATTTTCGACTTTGGTAATTGTTGTTATTGGTTGATTGTTCAGGCCTGCTGCACACGCTCATTTCCAGCACTCTGCTTTACTCAGCGCATGTTTATGTTTTGGTTATTTGAATGGTAGAATGAAAAGCCCCTGTGTGTGTGTAGCTGCTGGTGGGGGTGTTTAGCGTTATCTTACAGAATCAGGGCATTTAATATAGAGTCCCTCCAGCAGGAAACGCGTCAAAAACTACCAATTCTGCTAATTTAGGCCTGCAAGTGTGCATGCGGTGGAGCAGTGTGCATTGAGATATAGACTACCATGTATTCTGTTTATTTTTAGATCATGCTGACCACGTATAGCAATACATTTCAGTAACATAGGTGTGTTTTTGTGTGTGTGCTAAATGTGTTGTGTAAAAACAAGAAGAAAAGCTCTTTAGGAAATATTAGAATTAGATGTTTTTAGATATTATATACATAGTTTTATTACATTTTTCATCTACAGTACAGTAAAAAACACCTGACAAAGCATAAGAAAAATAAGAAAATATATTTAACAAAAAAATACACAACTAAATCTACTCTCAGCTGTTTGAGTGTTCAGTGTTCAGTGAGTCACTCTTCACCTTTACTCCAGCTTCCGTTCTTTTCAGGAGACTCACTTTCAGTTTCTCAAGTAAATCTGCAGACACACCTCCAAAGTTCAGTCTTAGAAGCTGGTTGATCATTTTCTGAAGTAATCAAACAAATTCAGTGATGTTGAGGTGTGGACTGTGGGGTGGTCAGTCCATTGTTCAGCTTCTTTGTTTGATGTGTCCGTCTCCTTTTCTCAGTGAGGTTCTTCTTGACAGCTACACATCCTTTCAGACCCACAGCGCTGAGTCGTCTTCTCACAGTGGAAGGATGGACAGAAACACCTGTGGATGTTTTCAGATCTGAAGCAGCTTGATTTTCTCCTCTCTCTCAAAGATGAAAGCTTTAAGTGCTGTTTATCTGATGTGGGCAGTTTTGGTGTCTACCAGGTCTTCCAGGTGGTTGTTAGGAGCCACATTTTCTCTGTCGCTTTTAATCAGTTTTTAACTCCAGTTTTGGAAACTCTTGTTTTTTCACTTATTTGACTTTCTCCTTCCTTGTGCAAGAGGATTCTTTTATCTAATCTAAATGAACAACTTGCATTAAATGGCTGTTTTGAATGGAAGTTAAATAAAGGAAGAGAGGTTTCTGATATGTGTATGCATATACACACAAAACTCTGTTTCCAAAGCCGAGGCTTTTGAACTGTGAGCTGATAAGCTAGATGGTCCTTCTCCTCTTAAGCCAGAAGGTGCGACGTCCATGGTTTCCAAAGAGAATTTCAAATGTTGATTCGTCAGACCACAGGACACTTTTCCACTTCCCCTCAGTCCATTTCCGTTTCTTTTCTACCGTTTGTGGATGCAGCGACAAACTCTGTTCACAGACAGTGGTTTTCAGAAGTGTTTCTGAGCCCATGCAGTGATTTCCACTACAGAATCATGTCTGTTTTTAATGCAGTGCCACCTGAGGGCCCAAAGATCACAGCCAGCAAATACTGTTTTTTGGCCTTGTCTCTTACATACAGAGATTTCTCCAGATTCTCTGAATCGTTTAATGATATTATGTACTGTAGATGATGAAAAGCAAAAGTTCTTTACTATTTTATGTTGAGAAACGTGATTCTTGAATTGCTGCATTGTTTGATGGTGCAGTCTTTCACAGAGTGGTGAACCCCTCCTCATCTTTACTTCTGAAAGACTCCGCCTCTCTGAGATGCTCTTTTTATACTCAGTCGTGTTACTGACCTGTTTGTTGCCAATTAACCTAATTAGTTGTGAGATGTTCCACCAGGTGTTTTTTTTAGCAATACACAACTTTATTAGTCTGTTGTTGCCCCCGTCCCAACTTTTTGAAATGTGTTACTGGCATAAAATTCAAAACCAGCATAAATCTTTCAAAAACAACATTTTCCAGTTTTAACATTTGCATTCTGTTTTGTTTACATTTTCACATTTCCCAGCTCATTTATCCATACTCATCAAAATTCACCGATACCTATATTCCGATACCTGCTGATACCGTGTGAGCCGAGTTTACACTGCCGTGCTAAACAAACAAACGCAGCGAAGGAGGATCTGCTCACACAGAGAAGAGTTACTGACTCCAGCACAGTCGGACAGAAAGCCGATGGTCTGTTTAAACATTCCTTGTTATATTTCCAAAAGGAATACTTTAACACACAATCACAACCGCTTCCCAAATGGGTATGTATGGAGACACACAGGCCAGCTAATTAGAGGTAAAACAGTCAATGTTTCCCTCTACATACATGTCCGTACATGATGGTCTGTTTAAAATTACAGCGTGTCCCCAGACAACAAGATTTCTGAAATCTCACAGTGTACGTCTGGATTTAGAGGACATTCAGCTACAGCTCGACCAGCCGATCGAAATACCTGCAGTCATAGGCTCCTCAGATCAGAAGTAGCCTTGGATGTGATTCCTGCTGTCAGTGTGATACAGAGACTGTTGCCGAAAGAGACAGATGATGATCAAAACTTTGAAATGTACTTTACTTCCAGCTGTACAGCAGAGCTTTTCTGACCCGCTCTTCTCCACTGCAGCGCTGCTCTATCAGGTAACTAATATAGCACAGCTAGCTAATGGACACCAAGTTACTCAGTGCGGTGTTGGACTAATACTAGTGGTGTCTACGAGTACTGAAAAAACGTGTACTCATACTGGGTCTGATAATACGTATAGGATATTATTATCTCAGACTACACACTGCTGGAATCCTTTCTCTCTCTCTCTGTCTCTCTCCCTCTGTCTCTCCTGCAGAGAGTTTATGGCCATCTCTTTCCACAGTGGCCTTCTAGTCACTCAGTATTTCACGATTCATACAGTTTTCTACAGATTACAGAAACAACTGTTTATTTCACACATACTCTTTTCCTCTCTCTCTCTCTCTCTCTCTCTTATAAAGAGCTGTAAGTGTTTAGTGTGGATTATAAATGCTGCTATGTATGGTGCAAAGAAAGAGGAAAATAGAGAAGAGGAGATGGGAAGTGAGAGAGATAGTGATATAGATGTATAGAGAGGTATGGAGGTAGTGATATAGATGTATAGAGAGGTATAGAGGTAGTGATATAGATGTAGAGAGGTATAGAAGTAGTGATATAGGCGTATAGAGAGGTATAGAGGTAGTGATATACATGTAGAGAGGTATAGAGGTAGTGATATGGATGTATAGAGAAATATAGAGGTAGTGATGTATAGAGTTATAGAGGTGGTGACAGATGTATTGGGAGGTACAGAGGTAGTGATAAACGTATAGAGAGGTATTGAGATAGCAATATAGATGTATAGAGTGGTATAAAAGTAGTGATGTAGATGTATAGAGAGGTATAGAATTAGTAATATAGATGTATAGAGAGGTACAGGGGTAGTGATAAATGTATAGAGAGGTATAGAGAGTGATGTAGATGTATAGAGAGGTATAGAGGTAGTGATGTATATAGGTAGTGATATAGAAGTATAGAGTGTTATAGCGATAGTGATAGATGTATAGAGAGGTATAGAGGTAGTGGTATAGAGGTATAGAGAGTTATGGAGGTAGTGATGTAGACGTGTATACAGGTAGTGATAAACATATAGAGAGGTATAAATAGTGATAGAGATATAGAAGTGGTGATATATATATAGAAGTATAGAGGTGGTGATATAGATATATATAGAGGTATAGAGGTGGTGATAGAGATGTATATAGAGGTACAGAGGTGGTTGTATAGATGTATATAGAGATACAGAGCTGGTGATATAGACTTATATAGAGGTATAGAGGTGGCGATATAGACGTATACAGACATAGAGGTGGTGATATAGGTGTAAATAGAGGTGGTGATATAGACGTATATAGTGGAATAGAAGTCGTGATATAGACGTATATAGAGGTATAGAGGTGGTGACCTCAGTGAAGTCTGGTGGTTATAAACTGTGAACAGTACTGCTGGTCTGCTCAGAGGAAGTGTGACGCTCACACACACACAATAGAGAGCGAAGGGGAAAAATCCCTCTGCTGTTCCTGTGTGAGTGTGTGTGTGTGTGTGAGTGTGTGTGTGTGTGTGAGTGTGTGTGAGTGTGTGTGTGAGTGTGTGTGTGTGTGTGGTGTGTGTGTGTGAGTGTGTGTGTGAGTGTGTGTGTGTGTGTGTGTGTGTGTGGTTGATGTTCTTTAGCTGAACACGTTCAGTAGGGATGCTCTGACACTACTGTTCCCTTCTGACACTGATACTGATATCTGATCCTCAGTCTTTCTGATAATGACTATCTAACTGAACTCCTCAGTTGGTGCCTGTCAGCCACGTGCACACATAGACCCCAGAGGGGGCAGACAGACCACAGAGGGGGCAGATAGACCACAGAGGGGCAGACAGACCACAGATGGGGCAGATAGACCCCAGAGGGGCAGATAGACCACAGAGGGGGCAGACAGACCCCACAGGGGCAGATAGACCACAGAGGGGGCGGACAGACCACAGCAGCAAAGCCAGGATTACTGTTTTGAGTAAATGTGTTAAATGTGCAGTTTTATGTAGCACCAAAAAGGGTTCTTCTATTGTTACAAGCTTGACATCACAACAATAGCAGAACCCTTTTTAGTGTTATATAGAGCCCTTTTCAAAAAGGTACTAGATAGAACCATCTACAGCACATTCTCCCTCAATCTGGAGAACCCGTTCAAGGTGCTAAGAACACTTTAATCATGCAGAGGGTTCTTTGAGTGTTTATGCTTCGATATAGAGCCATTTTCTTTACTAAAGAACCTTTGAAGAACCCTCTTTTTTAAGAGTGTAAGTACCTTGGTTGGCTTATTCTGCGTTCATTAAACTTTCTAATAGTAAGTTAGTCAGGCTTTACATACTAAGGCTTATTATTCAGTAACTACAGGGACTACAGTGCAAACTAGCTGAGCTATTCTTAGGTTATAGAAGTGTGTAATAAAACTCTGACCATTTAAGGGGTCATTAGAACAACAGTCTGTGTTTTACATCATGTTAAATTATCATCTGTCCAGTGAACTTAAAATTTTAAGGCAACCAGGGTTCTTACTTTTTAAATTGAAAACACAATCACTTTTTACAGTGTGGTGATGCAGTAAGAATTTTATTGATAATTTAATACCTAATTATGTTATTAGAACTAATAACATCTTATTGCATTATGGAGAAGTTCAGATGGTGCCACTGTTGGCCCTCTGGTTGTGTTCCAGTAACAGTTTATCTCAGTCGTTAATATTATTTCTTTTATCTGATTTTCATAAGACTTTATCACTTTTTTCCAGATTTGGTCAGTTAGGCAAGATGTTTGGTAACTGCTCTTAAAGGTGTTGCGTCATCCACTTTGGTAACAAATTTGAGCAAAAATTATTACGGTCAGCCTGAAACTGTAATAAATCCTCAGTAATGTGTATTACATCATCAAAGTATTACTGTGTTATCAGTGAAGACACTGCATTACATTATTGGGTTTAATTACATTTGTGACCAAGTTAAGTGCAAATGTTTATTACTTTTTTGGGGGGAAATGGTGACAGTATTGGTTCTGTGATGTTCTTGGCTACTTTCAGGCTTAAGCCGTGTTCATACGCTTCCAGTCCTCAAGTCCATGTAACAGTCATTATCTCTATGATGCTGACGGTATAACTGCTAATGCAGGACTCCATACACTCACACTCATAAACTCCCAAACCTGTCATGAAGCCGTGAGGAGTCAGACTGTAAGCTGTAGCTGGGTGTCTGAGTGGAGGACAGGTTTATTTGGGGGCGACGCCCAGGAAGCCCCTCACTGCTGTAGTTACTGGTTAAACTGGGACTTTGATCGGTCAGGGTTTGGTCAGATTGGATACCCTTACCTTAGATACCAATTCTTGAGTGTTACTTTTTCTGACAGTGAAACTGAAAGTGGATGTATTTAATGAAGAAGTGCCAAAGTTGTTAACATCATACAGGATGTGCTTTAGACAGCCGGCCTTATCTTTTAGAATAAGCGGTCTTTGCTGCCTTACACTGTACGTTTGAATAGACCATTATGGACAGAGAAAACCTACGGTTTATATATTCACGCTATACGTAAGTAGGCAGACAATGCCTAAGGTTTATACGCCTTTTACTGTAGGTTTGAATAGACCATTATGTACAAACAAAACCTGCAGTTTAAATACTCGTGTACGAACAAAACATACGATTTATATACTCTCAATGTACGTTTCAATAAAACATTGTGTATGGACAAACCTGTGATTTATATGCTGCCATTGTATGTTTGAGCACACCATCGTGTACGAACAGCACCAACGATTAAAATACTTTCACTGTACATTTCAGTAGAACATCGTGTACAAACGAAACCTATGATTTACATACTTTCACTGCACATTTCAGTAGAACATCGTGTACGAACGAAACCTATGGTTTATATACTTTCACTACATTTCAGTAGAACATCGTGTACGAACAAAACCTATGATTTATATACTTTCACTGCACATTTCAGAAGAACATCGTGTACGAACAGCACCAACAATTAAAATACTTGCACTGCACATTTCAGTAGAACATCGTGTACGAACAAAACCTATGATTTATATACTTTCACTGCACATTTCAGTAGAACATCGTGTACGAACGAAACCTATGGTTTATATACTTTCACTGCACATTTCAGTAGAACATCGTGTACGAACGAAACCTATGGTTTATATACTTTCACTACATTTCAGTAGAACATCGTGTACGAACGAAACCTATGATTTATGTACTTGCACTGCACATTTCAGTAGAACATTGTGTACGAACAAAACCTATGATTTATATACTTTCACTGCACATTTCAGAAGAACATCGTGTACGAACAAAACCTATGATTTATATACTTTCACTGCACATTTCAGTAGAACATCGTGTACGAACGAAACCTATGATTTATATACTTTCACTGCACATTTCAGTAGAACATCGTGTACGAACAAAACCTATGATTTATATACTTTCACTGCACATTTCAGTAGAACATCTTGTACGAACGAAACCTATGATTTATGTACTTTCACTGCACATTTCAGTAGAGCATCGTGTACGAACAGCACCGATGATTAATATACTTTCACTGTACATTTCAGTAGAACATTGTGTACGAACAAAACCTATGATTTATATACTTTCACTGCACATTTCAGTAGAGCATCGTGTACGAACGAAACCTATGATTTATATACTTTCACTGCACATTTCAGTAGAACATCGTGTACGAACAAAATCTATGACATATACTTTCACTGTACATTTCAGTAGAACATCGTGTACGAACGAAACCTATGATTTATATACTTTCACTGCACATTTCAGTAGAACATCGTGTACGAACGAAACCTATGATTTATATACTTTCACTGCACATTTCAGTAGAACATCGTGTACGAACAAAACCTATGACTTATATACTTTCACTGTACATTTCAGTAGAACATCGTGTACGAACAAAACCTATGATTTATATACTTTCACTGCACATTTCAGTAGAACATCGTGTCCGAACAAAACCTATGATTTATATACTTTCACTGCACATTTCAGTAGAGCATCGTGTACGAACGAAACCTATGATTTATATACTGTCACTGTACATTTCAGTAGAACATCGTGTACGAACAAAATCTATGACATATACTTTCACTGTACATTTCAGTAGAACATCGTGTACGAACAAAACCTATGATTTATATACTTTCACTCTACATTTCAGTAGAACATCGTGTACGAACGAAACCTATGATTTATATACTTTCACTCTACATTTCAGTAGAACATAGTGTACGAATAAAAACCTATGATTTGTATACTTTCACTCTACATTTCAGTAGAACATTATGTACGAACAAAACCTATGATTTATATACTTTAATTGTACGTTTCAGTAGAACATCGTGTACGAACAAAACCTATGATTTATATACTTTCACTGCACATTTCAGTAGAACATTGTGTACGAACAAAACCTATGATTTATATACTTTCACTGCACATTTCAGTAGAACATCGTGTACGAACAAAACCTATGATTTATATAGTTTCACTCTACATTTCAGTAGAACATCGTGTACGAGCAAAACCTATGATTTATATACTTTCACTCTACATTTCAGTAGAACATCGTGTACGAACGAAACCTATGATTTATATACTGTCACTGTACATTTCAGTAGAACATCGTGTACGAACAAAATCTATGACTTATATACTTTCACTGTACATTTCAGTAGAACGTTGTGTACGAACAAAACCTATGATTTATATACTTTCACTCTACATTTCAGTAGAACATCGTGTACGAACGAAACCTATGATTTATATACTTTCACTCTACATTTCAGTAGAACATCGTGTACGAATAAAAACCTATGATTTGTATACTTTCACTGCACATTTCAGTAGAACATTGTGTACGAACAAAACCTATGATTTATATACTTTAATTGTACGTTTCAGTAGAACATCGTGTACGAACGAAACCTATGATTTATATACTTTCACTGCACATTTCAGTAGAACATCGTGTACGAACAAAACCTATGATTTATATACTTTCACTGTACATTTCAGTAGAACATTGTGTACGAACAGAACCTGCAATTTATATGCTCACAATATACGTTTCAATAGACCATTGTGTATGAAGAAAACCTACAGTTTATATACTCTCACTGTATGACAGCGCTTGGTCTGATTGACGTGCTATGTGAAACTCAGCCTCTAAAGCACTGTCCACTAGGGCTGAGCAATATGCCAATATATATATCGTTATCATGATAAATAATGTCACAATACAGTACAATCTGCTTTTCTGAACATATTGTGGATATTGTCAGGACTTGTAGACACTGACAAACTGCATGTTTTATTATAAAGAAAGCAAAGTTAGTCCCGTTTAATTGGATTTAGTTCCAAATCCTGAATAAAAATCCTTGTGTTCAGTGTTTTTCATATTTTTTAAAAGCGCTACTGGCTCTTTTTTCTCTCTTCCAGCTGATCAGATGTCTGAAATAATAAATATCGTGACATATTGTTAGTTGTAAAAAATTCCTGAAAGATTTTGAACATATTTTTGCCATATAACCTAAACTACACTAACAGCAGGCAGCGATGTAGGTTAGGATAATGCAGCCTGTTTTAGAGCCTTCACAGATCAAACTCTGAACTCTTTTATTCGTTCGTTCATTTGTTTATCACTCCGTTCATCAGGGTGGACTGAAGTGAAGTGGGGGTCAGTTTACTCACAGCTGTACATTTCCACAGTTTAAGTTCTGACCTTATAGCTCACTGCACTGCACTGAGTGTGTGTGTGAGAGAGAGTGTGAGGCAGGGCTGGGTTTCCTGTCTCTGTGACCACTGCCTCACACTCTCACACACACTCTGTGTGTGTCTCTCTCTCTCTTTCCTCTCTCTCTCTCGCTCTCTTTCTCTCTCTTTCCTCTCTCTCTCTCTCTCTCTTCTCTCTTTGTGTCTCTCTCTCTTTTTCCTCTCTCTCTCTCTCTCTCTCTCTCTCTCTGTGCTTCGTGTTCAGATCAGCTGTCTTTGTCTGATTCAGCAGAATCTCGTCTCCGAAATGCAGAAACACAAAATGGAAATTTGCAAACGCATGATGTGATGTGTTGTGATGTGATGTGATGTGATGTGATGTGATGTGATGTGTTGTGATGTGTTCAGCCCTCTTTGTTCCCTCTTTACATTTTTATGAATCATCTATAGAGCTGAAACAATCATTTTACATCGTCCATAATGTCAACAAGAAGTGACGGATTACCGTTGTCCATTTTTCGTTTGCGCTTTCAAAGCACGTCCAGCTCAGAGTGAGTTAACAGCAGTTCACTTACCGTGTGAGCAGATAGCCAAAGAAAAAGAACAGTTAAAAAAGCACAGAACGGTCAGTACACGGCAGCTAATGTTGGTCACTGCAATATTCTGTCCATTTCTGTTCGGTGGAAGTGTTTCGTTCGGCATTTCATCCCGCCACAGCGCTACAACCGTTAGCTAACTACATGCAACTGGGGCTAGCTTAGCTGAGAGCTAGTACATCCATATTAACAGATCTGCTCTTTGCTCTCCACTGTTAGACCATTAGTGACCACTGGACCCTAGAAACGACCTCAGGAACAGGTTTTCTTAACGTGGCTTGATGTATCGTATAAAGAGCTGAGAGGAAGTTCACGGTATCAGGCCAGTATCTGATATCAGAGGGGTAAATGAGTGAATCTCATCTGATTATGTAACAAATTTAACCTGAAATATTTCAAAATAACTAGTAAGTTAGGTTACGCGATAACAGTCGCCGCATATAGCCATAACACTGGCTCTTCAGCCAAGCACGTGTGGAAATACTCATTAATATTCATCATGAGGAAAACACCATAGAACTTATTCTGATTGGTCTAATGTGCTGAGCTTTTTGTGAAGTTACACCATTTTTCATGTTTTTGGTTACATGTAATTTTCATACTTTTATCCACAATCAAATTTGGACTTTCTTTTGTTAAAAGTCAGTTTTCCTGTGTGAACATCGACAAAAGAAACAATACATCAAGTGACACTAGAAACATATATATACATACACATATACATATACTTGCTTATATTGAAAATATAGTGGAATACACTGTATGTGCAGCATATTTGATGTTTTAAATGATATGTGCTTGATATTTTTATATGTTTACACATATGGAAATGCAAATTTGACACAAATATATGGAAATGGGAGTGTTTAAGATTTCATTTAGGGACATTAATAAGCTACAAATACCTCATTTTAAAGCTTAGTAGTTTTTTAAAGAATGGCGCATTTAATTGTTATCAAGGTTTCAGTATCTTATCAGTGTAAGAAAAGGAAAAATAGTATTGTGCCATCTTCTCTAGTAAGAAACTCAAATGAAAATCAGAAAACGCTTGTTTTGGATGTTGCTGGACAGCCCTGCTTGATGAGTGAATAGAAAGTTTTCAGATTTGGTCTAAAATTAAGGTCTGATTAAAGTTCTAATTCAGCGCAGAACATTAATGTACAGAAAGCAGAACATGTAACAAGAGTGGTGTATAAAAGATAATAAAACTGTGTGTTACGTTAAAAGTGTAGCATTTAATTACTGAGATAATAAACAGGCTGACCAGCAAAGAGGTGACCTGGTAGTGGTAGACTGAGTTTTTAACTATGAAACTGTTTGTTTTGTGCATGTGCGCTGATATCTGTCCAGATATGAGTATAAATAGGCACGTCTACTGCTGATAATTATTCACTGAGTGATTTATTAACATGTGGCTTTAGGTGTGTGTGTGTGTGTGTGTGTGTGTGTGTGTGTGTGTACATACAGGCACGTGTGTGTGTTTGTATGGGTGTGTACATGCATGTGTGTGTGGGGCCTGTGGTGCATCTCAGTGAAGGTATACTAGTCCAGACTCTACTGTATTGTACTAGTAATGTACGGTTTGGTCAAAAATGTATATCATGGTGTGGTTAAAGTTTCTGACAGTTTCAAGATAAATCACGATAAACAAACCCCATTTCTGGAAAAGTTGGCACATTTTGTAAAATGCAATAAAAACAAGATTCTGTGATTTGTTCATTCTTTTAAGTCTTTATTTAACTGACAAACTGACAAAGAAATTACTTTTAATGTTAATGTTAAGATGGTAAAGCTAAGCTCACCACTTTGGGCCAAACTTTGTGAGAGAATTGTCAAATAGTTTGAAAGAGCATTCCTCAAGGCAAGACTAAGAAGAATTTAGGTATTTCATCATCTATTTTACATAATGTTGTGAAAAGATTCAGGGCCGGAAACCACAGGTGAATTTGCATGACCTTTGAGTCCTCAGACGGCACTGCATGAGAAACCATCATGCTAATGTGTTAAATATAGCCAAATGGGCTCAGGAGTACTTCAAAAAACTGTTGTCACTTAACACCGTCCACCGCTCAAGGAACGCAAAGTGAAACTCTATTACGCAAGGAGAAAGCCATACTTCAATTCTCTGCAGAAACGCCGCCGAGTTCTCTGGGCCCTTACTCATCTCAGATGGTCTGAATGGCTTGCATATGTATGACGATACCATTGACACTGAGGCGTATATTGGGATTTTAGAGAGACATACACTGCCATAAAGATGACGTCTTTTCCCAGGAAGTCAATGGTTATTTCGACAAGACAATGCCAGGCTTCAGTCTGCATGTGATGCAACAGCGTGGCTTTGTAGACAGAGTGCGTGTGCTTGACTGACCTGCCTGCAGTCCAGATCTGTCTCCTATTGAAAATGTATGGTGCATCAAGAAGAGGAGAATCAGGAAACCACGGCCACCGACTGTAGTGCAGCTGAACTCTTGTATAAAGTAAGAATAGGCAACAATTCCACTTGCAAAACTGCAACAATTAGCATCCTCAGTTCCCAAGCGGTTAAAAAGTGTAATTAAAAGGAAAGATGATGTAACACGGTGGTAAACATTCCTCTGTCCCAACTTTTTTTGAGTGCGTTGTAGGCATCAAATTCTAAATTCGTTTATGTTTACAGAATACATTAAAGTTGTTCTGTAAAAATTAATGGAAATCTTTTCTTTGTTCTTGTTTCAGTAAAATAAAGGTTCCAGAGAATTAACAAATCACAGATTCTTGTTTTTATTGTGTTGTACAAACTGCAAAATGTCTCAGCTCTTCAGAAAATGGGATGTGCATGTATCGTTTAGACTGATATTAACCAGACTGCCAATACAAATCATCCATTTGGCCAAAAATATCACTGTGTAATTTAAATATCTGACTGTTTCAGGATAAATCATGATATAGAAACCCTATTATATTATATATTATATACTATATTATAACCCTACTATTCTGGGAACCGTTCTTAATTTTCACTAAGAAACGTTTTAAAGAACTAAAGTAAATCTGACTTTTCCTTATTGTGCCAAATAGTAAAAACACAGCTGAGCAATATAGAGATAAACCTGTCAGTATTACTTTCTAACACTGACTCTGCAGACGGCAAAAACGGTGCTTAATGTTGTTTCGTGTTGGAATTTCTACAAGGTTGAATTTGGGCCTTGTTTAGCAGCTTTTTGGTCAGATTTTCCGTTCCACCTTAAATAGAGCAGCAAGTTACATTCAAGTTACATTCATCAAGTTACATGGAACCTGTGCAGGCATCTGAATGGAACTGCCGCACCATTTAAGGTGGAACTGGAAATTCTAATAAGAAGCTAACTGAAGCTCGCTGATGCGTGAGTCCCGGCCTGTTGCTTGCGTTACGGATCTTTTCAGAAACTCAGAAACACATCACAGCTGAGAAACTCCGGAAGTTACTCTGGACGACTGCCAGAGGCGACGTTTACAGAACATCGACTCCAGCTCACGTTCACACACGACCCTGCCCCGAGAGACAGAGCGAGAGAGAGTCAGGAAGAGTGAATGAGAGAGAGAGAGAGAGAGTGAGAGCAATAGAGAGAATGAGATAGAGAGAGTGAGCGAGTGGGTGAACCCCATAAACTCCAGGCTTATTATGTAGTTACTCATTTTAAGACTTACTATTCAGTAAATACTCAGTATCTCATATAAATACATCTGTATTTACTATGAATTCAGTTACTATTATACGTTTTCAGGAAGAGGCAGAGTTGGCAGCAGATGGAGGAAGTGAGAGATCAGGGCTGAGAGATAAGAGCGAAAAAGAGGAGATGGTTGGGAATCAGGAGAGAGAGAGGAAGAGAGGGAGAGAGAGGGGAAGTGATGTTGGCGTGTATATATTTCGTGCTGAGTCATGTTTGGGCTGCATGTTCTGATAGAAGTGTGTCTGCGGGGGGCCCGTGCAGGGGGGTGTACCGCCACACACAGCACGTGCTGCTGACGTCACACACACTGCAGCAGAGCGTGTGCGTGTGAGTTAGAGTCGGGCCTCGCCTCATTAATAACACCTTTGGCCCCTGAAGCTCAGCGCACTGTTAGAGGCAGACTAAGGGTTAACGTATGTGTTGACACTCTGAGACTGAATGTGTGTGTTGATGCTCAGTGAGGCAGACTGAGGGTGAATGTATGTGTTTGACACTGTGAGGCAGACTGAGGGTGAACGTATGTGTTTGACACTGAGGCAGACTGAGGGTGAATGTATGTGTTGACTCTGAGGCAGACTGAGGGTGAATGTATGTGTTGACACTGTGAGGCAGACGAGGGTGAATGTAGGTGTTCACACTGTGAGGCAGACGGAGGGTGAATGTATGTGTTTGACACTGAGGCAGACTGAGGGTGAATGTATGTGTTTGACACTGAGGCAGACTGAGGGTGAATGTATGTGTTTGACACTGAGGCAGACTGAGGGTAAATGTATGTGTTGACTCTGAGGCAGACTGAGGGTGAATGTATGTGTTGACACTGTGAGGCAGACGAGGGTGAATGTAGGTGTTCACACTGTGAGGCAGACGGAGGGTGAACATATGTGTCGACATTCTGTGAGGCAGACTGAGGGCGAATCAGTGTAGTGACACTATGAAAGGCAGATTAAGGGTGATTGTATGTTTTGTCACCCCGAGGCAGACTGAAGGTGAACCTGTATGTTTTGTGACCCCGAGACAGACTGAGGGTGAACGTGTGTGTTGTCAATCCGAGGCAGACTGAGAGTGAACGAATGTGTTGACACTCTGAGGCAGATTGAGTGTAAACGTATGTTTTGGCGCTCAAAGGCAGACTGAGGGTGAATGTATGTTTTGTCACCCTGAGGCAGACTGAAAGTGAACCTGTATGTTTTGTCACTCCGAGGCAGACTGAGGGTGAACCTGTGTTTTGTCACCCCGAGGCAGACTGAGGGTGAACCTATGTGTTTTGTCACCCCGAGGCAGACTGAGGGTGAACCTGTATGTTTTGTCACCCCGAGGCAGACTGAGGGTGAACCTATGTGTTTCGTCACCCCGAGGCAGACTGAGGGTGAACCTGTGTGTTTTGTCACCCCAAGACAGACTGAGGGTGAGCGTGTGTGTTGTCACTCTAAAGCAGACTGAGGGTGAGCGTGTGTTCACTGTGAGGCAGACGGAGGGTGAACGTATGTTTTGTCACCCCAAGGCAGACTGAGGGTGAGCATGTGTTCACTGTGAGGCAGACTGAGGGTGAACGTATGTTTTGTCACCCCAAGGCAGACTGAGGGTGAGCGTGTGTTCACTGTGAGGCAGACTGAGGGTGAACGTGTGTTTTGTCACTCTAAGGCAGACTGAGGGTGAACTTGTGTGTTGTCAGCCTGAGGCAGACTGAGGGTGAACATGTGTGTTGTCAGCCTGAGGCAGACTGAGGGTGAGCGTATGTGTTCACTGTGAGGCAGACTGAGGGTGAACGTGTGTGTTGTCACCCCGAGGCAGACTGAGGGTGAACATGTGTGTTGTCAGCCTGAGGCAGACTGAGGGTGAGTGTATGTGTTCACTGTGAGGCAGATTGAGGGTGAACGTGTGTGTTGTCACCCCGAGGCAGACTGAGGGTGAACATGTGTGCTGTCACCCCGAGGCGGACTGAGGGTGAACATGTGTGCTGTCACCCCGAGGCGGACTGAGGGTGAACATGTGTGTTGTCACCCCGAGGCAGACTGAGGGTGAACATGTGTGTTGTCAGCCTGAGGCGGACTGAGGGTGAGTGTGTGTGTGGAGAGGGTTTCTCTCTGAATGTAGGTTGAAGCTTCCTGTCAGCAGATAAGATGTGTGCTCGTGTACTCGTTTGCCACGGTGTCTTTGAAATGGCCGCTCTCTCCTCACGTCTCCGTCGTCTGATCTGCCCTTTACTCTCGTTTTTTTCCTCCTTTCTGCTCCGTTTCTGTGATGTGCAGAAACGACACGGTGACTGTCTCACATCAGAGCCACGTTCAGAGCAGAAGGAGCCTCTTCAGACTAGTCTGGGATCAGAGCCACCCAACTAAACACTCACTTCACGTCTAATAAACTGAGTGGCAAAGCTGGACAGAGATCAGTGTAATGAAATGCTCTGAGTAAATCGGTCAGTGTGGGTCACTGGAAATACAGCGCTAAAAATGTACTGAAGTATCTCCTGCTGCTAACGCTGCCTGCCTAAAATTCCATACAGAAATATTATACATTTCTCAGCATCTGTTTTTTTTCTTATATTAATTATTTGATATCTACAATTAATAATATCATTTCTATATTTACACAATGCATTTTGTATCTACTATGAATTATTCAGGAAGTACTATGACAAGACAACAAATTATTCAGTAACAGTTCTGAATTATTCAGTATCTTCTATCGATTATTCAGCAAATCCTGAGTTATTCAGTAGCTTCTTTAAATTATTCAGTAACTGCAAAAGATTTTTCAGTAGCTACTATAATTATGCAGTATCTACTGTAAATTATTCAGTAGCTACTATAAATTATTCAGTAGCTACTATAAATTATTCAGGAAATTCTATGAGTTATTCAGTAGCTACTATAAATTATTCAGTAGTTACTGTAAATTATTCAGTAGCTACTATAAATTATTCAGGAAATTCTGTGAGATATTCAGTAGCTACTGTAAATTATTTAGTAGTTACTGTAAATTATTTAGTATTTACTGTAAATTATTCAGGAAATTCTATGAGCTATTCAGTAGCTACTGTAAATTATTCAGTAGCTACTATAAATTATTCAGGAAATTCTATGAGCTATTCAGTAGCTACTATAAATTATTCAGTAGTTACTGTAAATTATTCTGGAAATTCTATGAGTTATTCAGTAGCTACTATAAATTATTCAGTAGTTACTGTAATTTATTCAGGAAATTCTATAAGTTATTCAGTAGCAACTGTAAATTATTCAGTAGCTACTATAAATTATTCAGTAACTGCAAAATATTGTTCTGTATCTACTATGAATTCTTTTGTACATGACTGACGGCGGTGTGCAGCCGTGTAAGTGTTGCCGTGGTGATTGCATTAGCGGTATAGCTGTGGTGTTCCCGTCTGTGTGTGGTGTGATAGTGTTATCCACTATGCTGTCTTATAAAATGTTACATACACGGATGTTTTTCAGTGCGTCTAACGGGTTTTTGGGGTTCGCCTGGACTTCAGCTGTGAACTCACCTCAAAAAACGTAATATATTCCTCCACAGTTGACAGCAAAAGTTCAAACTACTCTCAGAACGTTCTGCACTGCAGCGCGCTCCCCTGCTCCATTCAGAAATATCAAATGTAAATTTCGCTGATGTTGATCAGCCGCAAGTGCAGCATAGAATTGGACTGAATAACACATTAAACGATTGGGTGGGAAAGTGAAGACTGGAAGGTTTCTATTTTGTCTTTGGAGGTGTAGTTTTGCTCTGTCGTATGCAAAAAAATGAAAAAGGAACCAGAGAGCCAGCAAGGGAGGAGAATCTCGTAATGACTGAGCCAGTATTACTTTCTCTGGTGACTTCAGAATGATAGTTTGGTGACAAATCTGTTTTACACCATCATGAAGGCTGAATTTATTCATACTTCAGTCCATGTTTATAGAAAACAGTGAGTCATACAGTGTCAGAAACTACATAATCAAGACTATTAGAGATACTGAGAGTGATTTAGGCCTTATGCTAATTGGTGCTGTATAAGCTTCCATTACCTGTTGGCTACATTAGCCTCGTGGCCCCAGTGCTAAATCTAAAGAAGCAAACTTCAGACACCAAACCCGTCTCGGCTGAAGGACTGTGCTTGGTTTAAAGGGGGAAATTGTGTAAATGTGTTTTTTGCTGAACTTTCGCTTTAAACTGTGGTGTTTCTGGGAAAGTGGATGCAGGCCTTGCTGCGGTTTTGGTCATTTATTTTGCGGCAGAATATCAAAAGGGAAGTGTGAACTGTCAGCTCAGCTGTGGCATCAACACAATAAATAATGCAGATGGTATTCTATAAACAAGCGTGGAACAAAAAATAGGTTTGTCTTTGAATTGAGAGACAATATGATGGTATTTTGTCATTGCTGTAATTGCATTATGCTTTTTGGAGCTTAGTATGGATATCAGTACTGGCAGAACACTGAACAACTGCATGTTTCATTATTAAGAAAGCATAATGTTTAACTGGATTTAGTGCAGCACAGTGTGTGAAACGTTAAATAAACAATTTATAATAGATTTGAAATTATGTATTGACTTCATCAAGCTTACATATTGTGTGAAAATTGTGAACATGTCTGGAAGTGTCATGATGGTATATTTTTTGCCCACTTTTAATTTGATTTGCCTTTTAGTGTAACAACTGAGTTCAGTTTTCATGTTCTTCTTATTTTTTTATTGCTTTTGATACCCTTGTTTACTTAAAGAATAATGTTTATGACAACAAATATTGAGGAATCTGAACAAAAATTAATTTATTCTTTTTTTAATTACATATTTTTAAAATTGGGAAAATATACAGTTCAAATTCTAAAGAAAACAAACTATATAACCCAAAATTGGGGCACTTTCACCAATCACAAGGCTGATGTTTTGATGATTTGTCCCATCCACACAGCTTTAACCCCTTAAAATCCCAGGCTTATTACATACTAAGGCTTATTATTCAGTAACTACAGGGACTTCAGTGGAAACTGGCTGAGCTATTCTTAGGTTATAGACGTGTGTAATAATAAAACTTTTGGTCTGCTGTCAAGCCCTGGCTGTTTAAGGTTTTAACGAAACCCCAACAGTCCGTTGATGGTCAAGTCAGATAAACTTACAGAGAGAAAGCTAACCACCAAGCGAAAGCTAACCTAGCAAGCATCTATTTCATTCAAATTTGGTGGCATGTTCAATATAACACTTAACTTTATTATCATGCAAAGTTTTGAGTGTTCTATGCTGTGTTTTTCTTGGGACTGATTAAAACAGCACATCGCTGGGTCAGACACAGTGGAGGGGTTTTATATTATGACACTGTTTTTCTGTATCAGTTAAAATGTCACTAATGCAGACTTACATTAGCAGTAGGGAGAGGCTTGTTGGCCTGTATATCTGCATATCTGTGAAAATGAAATCATGACTCTACATTAAGCTACCACCTCCTCAGGAACACACACACATATACAAGCACCAAAACTGAGCCCCGGATGTGTTCACAGCCTAGCAACAGCCCTGTGTTGTATGAAGGAGGAAAAAACAAGTAAAAAAAGTGGTCCTGCTTCAAAATCACATGTATGTTTCGATCACTTTTCAATTTCGATTTGAAATTTTACACCAATACTCAATATAGAGAAACTAGAAGAGCTGATTAAATTCATTAATTCGTTAATATAGTGGATGAAGTCGAGGTTAACTATTGATAACTGGTAGAATGATTCCTGTGTGAATGTGAGTATGGCAGGACCTGTGTAACTGTGTACGAGTGGTCGAGATGGCATATATTCTGAATATGAGCGTATCTGTATCTGCGTGATCAGTATTACCTGTCGAAGAACTTGAGTCACTACTTTCATTATTACTGTGTGAACTTCCTTAATCTAACAAATTGCTCTTCATTCACTCATTTCATCAAAGAGTCTTTTCCGATGATACTTCTGTTCTGAGACTGGTTTATGAAGTAACCTAAGTCAGATTACCCATCCACTTCCTCTGAAACTGAGCATCTGTGTGCGTGTGAGTCATTCCAGTAGTGGTCTGACTCAGACTTGCGTGATACCATGAGCAGTCTGCGCTTCTGTGGTCAATGAAACTGATGATTCAATTCCTTTTCATTCATAGACAGTGGGACAGGCTGGAACGCTTCTGAGCAACACGGCTTCGTTCCGTGGTAAAATGTGTGGTGGTCAAACATCAAATAGCTTAACACACGCTGGGATTGTGGAACAGTAAGGATTCATGAGCTTCATTGAATTTTCCCCAACGCACATGAAACCTAGAACCGTGACCGTCCAACCAACATGAACCCTGCAACCTCTGAACATCCAAAAAATGCAAACCCAACAAGCCTGAAACCTACAACCACAGACAGCTGACCAACTTAAACCTTACAGTCAACGATGCACCTGGGAACTCTAACGATCTTAAACCCAGCAAACACAAACGCTACAACCATACACCTCCAATACACCACAAATATCCGACACAAAAATCCAGACCTATAAACATGAGCTTATTAAAAATGAACCCAACAAATACAATCCCAGCAAACACAAATCCAGCAACCACAAATATCCAACAAACACAAACCCAGCAAACACAAATCCAGCAAGCACAAATATCAAACAAATGCAAACCAAACAAACACAAATCCAGCAGCCACAAGTACCCAACAAACGCAAATCCAGCAAACACAAATCCAGCAACCACAACATCCACCAAACACAATCCCAGCAAACACTAATCCAGCAACCACAAATATCCAACAAATGCAACCCCAAAAAACACAAATCCAACAACCACAAACATCCACCAAACACAATCCCAGCAAACACAAATCCAGCAACCACAAATATCCAACAAATGCAACCCCAGAAAACACAAATCCAGCAACCACAAATATCCAACAAACACAAATCCAGCAAACACAAATCCAGCAACCACAAATATCCAAATACAAATCCAGCAACCACAAATATCCAACACACGCAAACCCAGCAAACACAAATCCAGCATCCACAAATATCCAACACAAATCCTGCAACCACAAATATCCAACAGACACAAACCCAACAAACACAAATCCAGCAACCACAAATACCCAACAAACTCAAACCCAACAAACAAATCCAGCAACCACAAATATCAAACAAACGTAAACCCAACAAACACAAAACCAGCAAACACAAATGTAGCAACCACAAATATCCAGCAAACTCAAGTCCAACAAACAGAAAACCCAACAAACACAAATTTTGCAACCACAAATGTCCCACAAACATGAACCTTACAACAACTAAAACAGTATCCAACAAATACAAACCCAACAATCATAATACCAACAAATCTGTCAACCACACCACAACAAACATGAACTCTACAACCAAAAATGTCCAAAATATGCAAACTCAACAAAAATCCTACAACCATGAACATCCAACAAACACAACCCCAACATACACAAACCTCAATAACCCAATAAACACCAATCCAACAAACTTGACTAGCAGAAACCCAACAAGCACGATCCCAAAAAACCCGAAACACTAACCCAACAAACACAAACCCCACAACCTAACAAACAAAGCAACAAACATAAAGCAGCTTAGCAGTTGGCTTTAGAAACGCCAAGTGAATCAGCCTCAGGAGTCACACAAAGTGTTCAAGTTTACTGTTAACTTTTTGTTGCAGAGCATTGTGCTGTAGACTCATTGACTTTGAATGTTGCTCAGTCACAGGCGTTTAAGTGTTTGTGAGGTGATTCTTTTTTGATCCAGTAATGGTGCAATGAAAGTTCTCCTCTCAGAGTTTCACTTCTGATTTTTGAACAAAACCTTCACAGAATTATTTCTCTGTAATTCTCAGTCCTTGTTTCTCTCTTTCTTTTCTTCTTTTTCTGTCTTCGTAATACAGTGTTCCTCAGCTGTGCTGGTTACTGCGATGAATGGTAACACTATCCAGCAGACCACGAGCAGCGTGCCACCCATAGCGCCCCCCTGTGGCTGGAGGGAGTTCTGTGAGTTGCACGCAAGTGCCACGGCCCGGGATGTGGCCCAGCGGTACCGGCGCTTCGCCAGGACCCGCCCGCCACACGATGTCGTCCCTCCGGAGAGCTTCAGCCGGCACTTCATTGCGCTGTTCCAGCAGCACTTCCGCAGCGAGGTGGCCAAAGATGTCCCGTCTCCGCCACCACCTCCCATGATGACTGGCCGCTTGCGCATCACTTCCTTTTCTGGTGCGCTGGACTACCGGGAGCCAGGGGGCGCCGCCCTATTGGGTGTCCTGTCCCCCAAACCGGACATGGTGACCGTGGCCCGGGAGCAGGAGCAGCCTTTGCGCTGTTCGTCTAATGACACTACAAACAGAGCTCTCGGCCACGCCCCCGAAGAGGAAGATGAGCTCCACCCGCCGCGCTCTGATGTCACTCATTTCAGTCAGTTCCGTCAAAGCATACGCCGGTTGTTCAAGAAGCGGCCTCCTCCCGAGGACCCTGCCCATGGTGGGTCTGGGAACGAATCGGAAAGGAGCAGCGTGGCCTCGGGGACGGCAGATCGGGCCTCTCCGTCTCCCCCTCAGACGCCAGTAGCGCCCCCTAGTGGCTCACACCTGCTGGGCCGTTTCAGACTTAGCCGCCTGAAGCGGCCGCAGAGCACAAAGCGGCGGCAGGACAGCGGAGGCACGTGTAAGGATGGGCAGCTGAGGTACCTGGTGGTGGACGACACTATCTCCGACACAGCGCCACGATGGCTGCGCTGCCGTCTGCTGGTCAGGAGGACCAGCGACAGGTTCCAGCTGGAGCTCTATGATCCACCCAAGGTAGGAAAGAAATCAGCTATGTTTTACTCGTCGCTGTCGTGAGAAAATGTGTCAGTACGGAAAGTGTAACGTAAATATTCAGAAAATGTCACAGTACATAAGGGCAGATGGCATTTCCACTTGCATTTTCAAAGAAATTGAAGTTGCAAGTAGAGATGCATCAATACCACTATTTCTTTTCTGATACTGACCTCGATATTGAAATATTGAGTATTGGCCAATTCTGATACCAGGGCAGTATTTACTACTTTACTACTAATTTTCTAAGGATAAATTTGTTACAGGATCAGATTGGATTCGTTCTTTTTTCCCCTCCAAAATCCCATCCAGCATTTTCTACTAATATCAGCCCCATACTGGTACCTGGTGCCATCTCTGTTTATGATTTTTTTCTTATGTCTTGCTTTCACATCTCCTTTCCCAACATGCTTTTGAGTTCTTGATGAAAATTTCTGACCTCCAGTATTCCACCAGGCTCTCAATCTGCCTTCAAATTGTTTTGCAATAGCAGAATATTTAGGAATACTGTCAAAAAACAGTAGTATGTGTAGTAGTATTGTATTATAATAGACAGGGAGTGTGTGTACTTGAGTGCTTAGGTGCCTTATGAGGTCACTGGGTCAGAGGTTGCCAGTGGTGGAGATGAGTTTTTACCTTAGTTAGGTAGCCGAGAACTGTGAAACTGGACGTGAAAGGTATTAGGTTCATGTTTGGGTTTCAGTTCAGGTCAAGTCACATTTACCTTGTATAGACAAAAATATGGACCAGATTTTATTTGAAATTCAGGCTTCTGGATGGCTGCTACTGTTTTTAGCTAATGTACTTTAGTCCACGATTATGCTGACCGGACACTTCATTAAAACCACCTTGATTCTACATTCATTGTCCATTTTATCAGCTTCACTCACTGTATAGTTTCACTTTGTAGTTCTACAGTTACAGACTGTAGCCCATCTGTTTCTCTGCATACTTTGTCACCCTGTCCTTTGATGGTCAGGACCCCCATGGACCCCCACAGAGCAGGTACTATTTGGGTGGTGGATCATTCTCAGCACTGCAGTAACACTGACGTGGTGGTGGTGTGTTATTGTGTGTGTTGCGCTGGTCTGAGTGGATCAGACACAGCAGTGCTGCTGGAGTTTTTAAACACCTCAGTGTCACTGCTGGACTGAGAATAGTCCACCAACCAAAAATATCCAGCCAACAGCGTCATGTGGGCAGCGTCCTGTGACCACTGATGAAGGACTAGAGGATGACCAACACAAACTGTGCAGCAGCAGATGAGCTATCGTCTCTGACTTTACATCTACAAGGTGGACTGACAAGGTAGGAGTGTCTAATAGAGTGGACAGTGAGTGGACACAGTGTTTAGAAACTCCAGCAGCACTACTGTGTCTGATCCACTCACACCAGCACAACATGGCAACTGGCATGACCAGACAGAGTATTTCAATAATAATTAATCACTTTTTATATCATCATGATATCTAACAACAAACATCGCATGTTGTGCAGCCCTGATAAGTTGGCCGACTGTTTATGTTTAGAGTGAAAAAGGCGTGAAAGTTGACTTATTTTGGCCAAACTGTCCCTTGAATCGTGTCCTGCAGAGCGTCTCTAACATGTGAGTGCAATAAAAAACAGCTTTTACACAGCATGCATTTACCATATGCAGCAGCTCTAGCAGGCCTTTTCTGCTCTCTCTCTCTCTCTCTCTCTCTTTCTCGCTCGCTCTGGTGTAATTGCTCGTCTCGGAGGGTCATTTCGGCAGCCAATCAGGCGCCACTAATGCTGCGGGGTCATGGCTGGATCTGGCTCCTGATTGGCTGCTGAGGAATCCTGGCCGTGCAGCCGTGACTTGTGCTGGATTTCCAAATAAGGCGAAGGCTCCACTGAAACACAGCGAACGCTGCAGAGAGCTCTTCATTCATTCACACTGTGATCATGTACTGGTGTTTAATGAGCTGCACGGCCTTCTGAAGGAGACGGTCAGCGAAGAGTCTTCAGCACAAATCAGTGTTATACTTTCACTTTTCACCGTGTATGTGTACACCATAAATGCCCCCATAATTCAGTGTGTAAGATGCAAACAGAGTGGTTTGGTGTGAAATGGTTCAGATTTCTTTACAGTGGTGGTGATAGGAACCAGGGGTCGCCATGACTACAACACAAATATAGACATTTTATTTACTATCCAGAACCACCAGTGAACCTACACGAGTCTTCTGAGTTTATATGGAATGTTGATGATGGAAAAATGTTGTTAAACCTGAAAATATGTTTTTTTTGGGGGGGGGGACTATTTTGCCTCACGGGCCCTGCATGTATTCAGGCAGTGAATTCATAACCATTTCATGTAGTAACTCTCTGTGAGGGAGCTTTTAGAGGTGGACGTCTGGTTCCTATCACCACCACTGTGAACAGTTCTGACTCAGTACGTTTTTCTAGAACAGAGCGTTTCACACCAAACGACTCTGAATGACTCTGTTTACATCTCAACCATTTAATTATCCAGATTTAGAAAAAAAAAATGGTGGAATTTCCTCTTTACCATTAAAAAATAACTTTAACGTCAACTAGAGATGCGGGAAGTGGGGATGCTGAGGCGGCTGCAGCACCCTCGATTTCAGCACTGCAACTGCTAAAAACAAAATTAATAATACACAGATATGAACTTTTTAGTAATATGACTGTCGCAAAGACTTGTGTGCTTGTTTTAGATAGTAGTTTTTTTCTGTTTTCATTTATGTATTTTCAAAATCTGCAGTAGCTGCGCTGTTCAAGTTACTGCTGTATTTTCATCACAGCAAGACGAATCCCTTCCCTCGAAAACAGCCAGCTTCTTTTAAAAGACACCTGGTTGAGGTGCAAAAAGAGAAAGTGTGAGGAGAGATAAAGGCCAGTTCTGAAACCCACAGCAGCCTAATACTGTTTTTAAACTCATCTAATGTAATAGTGTAGCTGTTATATGTCCTGCTGAGTGTGAGTTCCAGTGTTAAATCTCACTGTGTGACTGTGTGTGTGATCAGTCTAACAGTATCAACAATCTGATTGGTTGCCGCTCAGCTGATTTGCACAAAGTTTGTCCCGATTGAGGGAGCAGAGAGAGGATGTGCGTCAGTGGTCTGATGTGTCAGTAATGTATTGTCGTCTCTCGCCTCATTATGGTGCAGTATGACGCGTTAAGTTGGATGTAAATGACCAAAACAATTTAAATGGAACAAAGGCAAATAATTCAGCATGACATCATCGTCCACATCACGTATATGCTATATTTCAGCACCCCCAACTTAAAACACCTTTCCTGACAGCCTTCCTGACGTTAATGACTGCAGGACATCATCCATGTCTCTTATTCTTGCCTCTAGCAGCCTCTAGCAGGTTTCACTGACGGCATGTTTTTCATTCACACCCAGTAAAAGCCTTCTGAAAATTTTTGGGAACAGTTCTGCTTTGTCAGCGTGCTGCTTCTGTTTTTAAACTGTACTTACCAGAAATAGTGTTTTAAACTGAGAGTAAGAGCAGAAACTGTGTGCACGTTGGAGTAAAATGAAACAGATCACTCCAGAACGTCACACTGTGCTCATATCATTCATCTGTAGCATTGTGTGGTTGTGTTATCTATGAAAACCCAAAGATCAGATCATTAGCAGTGGATAAGGGCTTCTGTACGTCCCTAATACACTGCAAATGGGTGTAGTTCGTATTTTGAATGCTGACTGCATTTGGTGGTGCTTGGCAGGGTTATTATGATTAACTAGAACTATTACCAAAACTAAAATTGTGCTTGCTAACTGAAATAAAAGTTCTGAAAAACACAAAAACTAAATCAAAACTGTAATGTCCACTGCAAAGCTAACTAAAACAAAATAGAATTACAATAAACAATAAACCTTTAATTTATAACAACCTTTAATTTTAGTTTTTTATTTTTTTTTGTGCATGAATGAGAGTAGTGTAGTGTGTTTTTTTGTGTTTGGCCATCTTTAAGGAGAGCTGAAGCCAAGCCCAAGCTCAGTCTGCTGTTACGCTCACTTTATTTTACCCATATCAGATACCAGATATCTCAGTGTCATCATCATAATCCTAGAAACTTAAACTAAAACTGAAACTAAACCAAAACTATTACTTTTAGAAAACAAAAAATAAAACTAAAACTATAAATGCACCCTTAAAACTAATTGAAACTAAACTGAAAATTTTGAAAAACTCAGCATAAACAGTACAAACTGATGTGAGTTTCAAAACTATAATAACTCTGGTGCTTGGACCCCTAAGAAAGTCCAAAAGTCTCTGAGAACGCCAGCGCCAAGTCAGATGACCTGTGCCGGCTCTGGTCTGATTGCACTGCGTCCGTCTCTGCCGAGCTCCGTCCACAATAGCAGCTGCTCTGCTGGAAGCTGTTTCTCCCACTGACCCCGAATCAGCTGTGGCTTTTGTGCGGGAGGCTCCAGCGAGACGGCGCTGCCCTCAGATCAGCTCCGGAGCGCAGCGGCAGAAAGAGGAAGCTGCCGAGAGGCTGATAATTCGCTTTGCGTGAGAAACTTTCTCTCAGGGAAGTGCTAGCTCTGCCTGTGGAGCCGGCCTGCGCTCTGCAGATAAACGCCTATGATTATCTGCTGATTTCACAGAACTGCTGTATTGTTATCAACTCAGAGTTAAAACCTTTTGCTAATAAAGCAAAAAATCTCATTTACACAGTTCCCCTCCCCCTCCTCTACCCCAAATCTTTCTCTTCTTTAGTTAAAGCACTGTTACTGCAGCTACGAGGCTAATGTAGCCTATGGAAGCTCATGGAAAAACAGTTAGCATGGTGCTATTTCTCAAATCACTCAAATCATTCGCCTAGAACTGTGTGGAGGTGTTCAGTATCTCTAATAGTCTTGATTATGTGGTTTCTGACACTGTATGACTCGCTGTTATTTATAAATATAGAATAAAGTGCGTTAGCATAGCTAAAAACAGTAGCGGCAAGAGGGTGCTGCTGTTAGAGGTGGAATATATGACGATATTTATGGTTGTTGTGATAAATTATGCCACAGTATGCTTTTTTAAATTGTTAATATCGTCAGGAGTTAACTTCTTAAATGGTCAGGACTCGGAAGTTTTATTACACACTTCTATACTCTCAGAATAGCTCAGCCAGTTTACATTGAAGTCCCTGTAGTTACTTAATAATAAGACTTTTAGTGTAATAAGAGGGATTTAAAGGGGTTAAACACTGACCAGCTGCATTTATTGCATTTATAATTAGTCCTGTTGACCTGGATTCGGTGCAGTGAAGTGAGTGAAACAGGAATGTGTGTAAATAAAAGTCATATTCATAGTATTTTTTTAAATGAGACACTGTTGGGTCTTCTTTGTCTGTTCCAACTTTTCAAACTTATAATTATTATGAATCATACTATATTCTGTGAAGATGTTTGGAAGTCCCATACAGAAATCTGATACATGGCAATAGATGGATTTCAAGTGTTGACATTTATTAGCATATATGTTTTTCCCTTTTATATCTAACTTGTCACATATAGGCATATATGCGACATATATGCCAACTTATTTGAAATTGGCCATTTTCAAAAATGGGTAATATATTGTATATCCGCATAGAGAAACATAAATAAACAAATAAATAAATCAAATTTAGCTCTATATCAGCATATAGAAACATGTATATGTGGGTGTATGTGTGTGTGTATATGTATACGTTTATATGTGTATATAACATTTTTATGCATCTTCTTGGTTTCGTCCACATACGTACCCATTCATAATTAAAGTGAACAGTAGTAAAACAGGTACATAATTACACGCTAAAACATGCACATTGTAAGCTATGCAATTAAATCATTACAACATTAAATAAATGAAAATATTGTTCTTGACACACTAGAATTTTAAAAACTAAACAGATAACACAGAAACAGTTATAACTGTAGAGGGGTGTATGTATTAGACAGATTGGTGTAATTTATGTATCATACATATATGTCCAATAATTTACACAGCATGTATGTACATATATTTTAAAACAGTATGTCATACAGTGTGAGAAAGCAAGTCTACTTAAGACTTGGGAACTCTGAGAGAGAATGTCTCCCCTTCCCTAGACACCACAGCAGTCCACGGTCATTACTCAGCCATATAATATTTAATTTTTCGTAATCCAGTCTGTACTAGTGGCACCAGAATGTGAAAAGAGAGAGATGTTTCATGAGCAGTGAAGTTGTTTTTTTGCATATTAGCATTTCTTTCTTCAGTATATCAGTATGTGTAAACTGTCATGGGAAGGATGTAGAACACCATTAACTGTAACTGCTGTTGTCTACAAATTGCATTACAAGTAGCGATCATCGGGGTCCAAGCACTGTGCCACATTACAGAAGCAGTACTATAAAATTGTTGGGTTTTGAAAATGGTCTCTATTTATAATAGATGTGTGGTCTATGAAATGAAGCTATCTGCCCAATTGGGTAGAGACTTTTTGACCCTGGTATGGTAACCAACAAATGTATAACAAGAAAACAGTTCAACATTCGGGCATGAGTTTAGTTAAACTCATTGAACTTAACAATTCCACAGCAGTTCCTCCTGTATTTTGGTCTTGAAGTGCACCAGAACTTCATGTTAAAATCATATTCATTTAAATTTTCTCCTGGGAATGATGCTGCCTGGTTCCTGTGACTTTTTCACTGTCTTGTGTGTCTTTAATAAAAAGCGCCGATCCTACACGGTGATGCGGTGCTGGCTCATGTGGACATGAACGCGCAGATATAGCAGATTTAAACCAGTTTAAAGGTTCCGTAGAGTTAAAGTACCAGAGCGTCAATGTGTGTGTGTTTAGAGTTGAATGTGCCTTGACTGTGTGTGTGTGTGTGTGTGTGTGTGTGTGTGTGTGTGTGTGTGTGTTTGTGCGCTTGGCAGTGAATGTGGAGCACAGCTGCTTCGTGTGTGTCTCATTATACAATCCTGTGTGCATGTGTGTATGTGTGTGTGTACACTTCCTCTGAGCCTTCGCCAAGAAAATGAGCGAAATTCCCATAACCCCCCTCCCCGCCCCTCCCACAAAACATTCAAATAAAACCGCCTTAAAATAACTCGGGAATTTTCAACAAGTTGCCTGTTCAGAGAATAAAGAATGGCTGTGGTTATTCACACGCTAAACTGTTGGATGAACAAAGTTCATAAATCACAAAATTGGCCTAGAACACAAAGATAAACTAGTACTTTGAACAAAAACATTAAGAAAAAACACTAAATCAACATTAAACACAAAGATAAATAACAAAATTGGCCTAAAACACACAGATAAATCACAAAATCAACCTAAACCACAAAGACCAATCGCTAAAATGGCCTTAAAAGACAAAGACAAATTTGTAAATTAGTCTAAATGACTATATTAGTGATTAAATATAAATCACTAAATTGACCTAAAACACAAACATAAATCACAAAATCGGCCTAAAACACAAAGATAAATCACTGAATTGGCCTAAAACACAAAGATAAATCGCTAAATCAAACTAAAATGCTAATATAGATCATTAAATCAGCCTAAAACACAAAGATAAATCACTAAATCAACCTAAAACACAAAGATAAATCACTAAATCAACCTAAAACACAAAGATAAATCACTAAATCAACCCAAAACACTAATATAGATTATTAAATCAGCCTAAAACATAGAGATAAATCAAAAAATCAACCTAAAACACAAAAAGAAATCATGAAATTGGCCTAGATCACAAAGATAATCTGCTGCAATGGCCTAAAACATAAAGATAAAACACTAAATCAACCTAAAACACAAAGACAAATCACAAAATCAGCCTATAATACAAAGATAAATCCCAAACCAACCTAAAACACAAAGATAAATCACTACATTGGCCTAAAACACAAATATAAATCACTAGATCAACCCAGCTATCAATTACAGATCATCTCTTATGCTACTTAGCTAAGCTTGCACACAATAAACTAATTTTAAAGCAGCATTTTGGCCTAAAACTGTTTAATATGTTACTTTTTGGGTTACAGTGTTCTGTAGTGCAGAGATCCCTCAAAATTCCTAATTTTATATTGTTTCATTTGTCAATGTTCTCTCACTACAGTACTCAGCATGCATTTCTCAAATACATCATATCCCTGTGGTGCCAACCAACCCTGACCCCCTATGACCAAGCTAGCGTTAGAGTGACTCTTACCTCAATTGACAAGCAAAATCATGCACAAAATTTTTTCACCACAAAATGGACACCAGAGACGGGAAAAGAAGCCAAACTGAGGTAAGACAGCTAGTTAGCCAGCTTTTGTACTAACTTTAGCTTTTAGCTTGTTCTGCTCTTCATCTGATGAGTCGTGTCTGTCGTCCATTCTGTCCACTGTAGTTATGATTTAAAGACGTTAATACAGTTAATACGGCTGCAGCTTCCTAGCATTAACATTAGCTGTCTAACTTTCTTTTACATCGACCCCAAAATAGTGTCCACCATCAAAGAATCCCCTTGAAAACAGTAGTAGTTGTTCAAAAGTTCCTCACACCTTCAAGATACATAATTGAAATGGGCTTTTTGTGGACTAAACTGGAAAGTCTTGCTCTAGAGCCCATGTGTCGAACACATAATCGACCCACGAAATAATTTAAATTTCCTTTTTTCATTAGCCTGCTAAACCCTGAGATGCACTACAGTCCCCATCATGCAGTGTAACATAGTGTGTGTTCTTACCCCCAACAACAATCTTGTGGGCCAGCGGTTACACAGAACGAAAAGATACCTGGTGTCTAGTTCAAGCAAACAGTTTAAAAAATCAACCTAAAATTATATTATTTTTGAGTAAGTATTTTGCTGTTGCGGTTTTGGCGTATTTTGAATAAACGGTGACCTGTTGGGGTCATGGCAAAATGTTAAAAACGAGATAAAAACACAGCTGAGATTTTTTTAACATAGTGGTTGAGTTTGACACCCTGCTATAGAGGCTAATGTGGCACCACCGAAAAATGTGACTAGACTTGTTTTTTCGATGCTTACATTTTTCTCTCTGTTTTTATGCCTAATAATGTTAAACACTGTTTGTTGGGATGGTTTTCAGTATCTGTTTAGGAGTGCAGATGTTTGAATAGTATATATGGTTGAATTGTCGTGTCACGGGCCTGAAGCAGAGCAGACCTGATAGTGTGAATAATGAGATAGAGAGTGATGGTAGACGGTGAAGCTGTGTTCAGGTTTACTGAAGTGGTTGTGTGTGTGTTTGTTGCGTAAGCAAGAGATTATTTTTACTTCAAATGTACGAAATCCAAAGGCGCTGTGTGTCTCTTAAGGCTTCTGGTTTCTATTTGGTGATTGCAGTCTGATGGAAAATACTTCTAATTCTACAAAACCGCATCCTTACATCTGCTGCGTGTTAACACACACACACACACACACACAGTCATCTCAAACTTCTTACAGCCCACAACTAAAGCCTGGGACACACTACACCACTTTTAACGTCCTAACAGATCATACAGAGTGTATCTCACACAGATTTAAGCCTGTTTTTTTGGTTTGTTGTTTTTGTGACTGAATTACTGGGGAACTTTTAAAGGGCCCATTTCATGGGAAACTGAATTTTCCTCACTTTCTGGATATAAAGGTGTTTAATGTGTGTAAACACTGTGTAAACACATTGTTCACTCTCCAGCTCATCCAGCCCATAACTACAAAAACAGCTCATTTACATATATCCACCTATTTAGCCTTCAGCAGTTTGGCTCTACCCACTCACACTGATGTGATAAGGAGTGTTTCAGACTGCGTTTTGAACGATGCATAGTTAATCAGAACAGAGCTCATTTACATATATCAGTCTTAAAGGGGGGCCCTTTAAGCTGAATTTAAGTTAACTCCCCGAACCCCTTTAAGCTGGACGTACATTACACCACTGTTAACATCCTAGCAGATCTTGAAGCCGTAGCGTGGGAGTGGGCGCCGCATGGGTCGAAATTCCTCCTCAGGTTTGAGATTTGTCAGAACAAGCCGTGTAGCAGCTGGTACTGGAGCGTGAATGACTAATAATTTCCAGATTCCAGCAGCGTGTGATGGTCGTGGGGACGAAGGCACGTACCACACAAAAGACTTGAGTTGTTTTCTTATTCTAATTTCCCGTTCCACCTTAAAAGGTGCAGCAGTTACATTCAGATCCTGATACATGTTCTCACCGCTGCAGTCCGCGGAATGCTGCTGCTGGAAGTGGCAGAATTTTCCCTCAAAGCTCCATTGAAAACAATGGAGTATCCGGTTTGCCATCGTCAATCTGCTGCAGACATGTGAAACTAATCTGGAGGCTCCTGAGTGGAGCAGCCATCTAAGTGCCATTGTTGGGAGATGCCACAGCCATCCGTAGCCGGGGGTCCAAGAAATTCCCTCTGTGTGGGGGGGGGTCGGACGCAGTGTTATTATGACATTTTCATTAGTTTTTATGACTTTTATGTTTCTTTTTGGGGTTTTGATGACACTTCAGGTTAAGTTTTTTAATAGCATTAATAGTTTTACTTCTGTTTTGATTTTCTGTAAAGGAAGAGTTTTGGTTTGTTTTTTATTTTAGAAGTATCAGTTTTAAATTTGGGTTTTTAGTATTATGGTGTATATTTAGCATTATTATCAGAAACAGGAGTATAACTTGGGACAAATTGCAGGTTTTTGTTTTGCAGTGCTAATTTCCACAGATATTTAAGGTTTGATTGAGAGGAAACGAAGCTTTTATACACAGAAAACACTAGAACTTTTTTTCTTTGTAATATTCTATGGTTTTCTTTTCATTCGTTGAACTGTAAAGTTTTTGGTTTTTTTTGTTGTTACAGTTAATGAGTAATTTTTTTTTTCACTGCTAGTTTTTCAGTAATGACAATAGCACTAATAGGGTGGTCCTTTAATCAGATCTGCTCTGATTTTAGCAAATCCTGAACATGCGCCAGCCACATCAAAATACACTGAAATAAGCCAAAAAAATCAATGAAAATTAAACAGAAAACTGTATATATGCTTTAAAACGCTATTTTATGATGAAATACTAGTTAAACATTCTGTGCTCCAGACAGATTTCCCGGTTGGTCTTCCAGGCTTGAAACTTTTGCCTAATCACAAGTCAGGATGCTGTTGAGGATAAACAAACATACCGTGCACTTTTATAAATTACATTGTTGTTAAGCAGAGTGACTAACGTGACCGTTTATCCGTCTGGAAAAAGGAATGCCTGTATAACTTTCTCGCTGCTCTGCAGCACAAACGCTTTATGTACGAAAGGCCAGTGCGTTTGAGCTGTAGCGTTCACACTCACAAAACATTTCAGTGGGACAAATTATTCAGATTTTCTGCAGGAACAGGCGGGAGCGGGATGAAATCTTGTGGAAGTGGATGGGAACGGGACTGAAAAAACAGTCCCGCACAGACCTCTACCCTGTACCCTAATTATGTTTATTTTATTAAAACAAATGATTGAACTTTCCATTTTGTCACTACCAAAACAATCATAACTCTACCCAAACTTTCCCAAATGTTTCAGTAGTGACTGTTTCGGTAGTGACAATTTTAGCTCATTTTGAGCTCAGAAATGCAGCCAGTATATGACCAGTAAACACAGCTTTGAACAGCTGTTCACACAGAAAATCATCATTTTTTTTTATTAAAACATAAAAAGTTCTTAACTGCAGAAAATATGACGATTCTTAATGCTCCACACTGATTTTCAGACTTTTGGACACATTTACTTCAAAACAATGGGATCTAACTGCTCACCATGTGGCCATGAGGGACAGGGATGCAGCCTCACTTCCTGCTCTAAAATCCAGGGGCGTGGCTAAAATAAGGCTCCACCTATAGACTAAAACTCAGGACAGTATTTATTTAAAAATTTAACTAATGATAAATTGAAATCTTTCAACTTTAAAAGAAATCAGAAAGATCTTAAAAAAATATTAAAAAAACTTTTATTTTCACAAGTATAATTTTAGGGGTAATAGAAATAACCCTATAAGTCATGATTTTATATATATATCTGGCTTATTACTATCTCTACTACTAACTCCATTAATGTCTTGGGTTTAAATAGATGGAAGCATCATCCTTGTAAATATCTCAGGCCTGAATACTTGATTGTGTTTTTGAGAATTTTTCACTGTATTTTGTTTCATTTTATGGGTGAAACCATTGTTGTTCGAGCGCAGAGAGACAAGAGGGTTACTATCATTATGGTACATAACATGACAGTATGTCTGTGGCTGAATCACAAACAGCTCTTTACTCCCTACATAGTGCACTGCGTAGGTCGTGAAACTGTGACCTCTACACACTAACTGTGCTCTAAATGTTAGGATGCTGTGCAGCTGTACTGAATGTAAATGGCTTTTATTTAGACGTATAATGCACTGATTGTGTGTGGAAATTGTTGTATTGTGACCTACATAGTGTGCACTACATAGGGAGCCATGTGAGCCTGTATTTTGCTCAGCTTTGTTTATAATATTGTTATTGTAGCACCAAACAGGCTAAGAATGCTATCTTACACAAAGCTACACGGCTCAGGTAGAACATCACACTTCACAGCCCTGTGTTTTCACTGATAAGGAGGAGTGAAGCACAGCCGAGCAAAGATCAGTGCAAAGTGTTCCCATAATTACTACTGGGGAATGTGACTTATTTAACGCGGTGGGAGTGAGACTGGAGTGAGATGTTCAGGTGATTGGAGTGAGACTGGAGTGAGATTTTCAGGTGGTTGGAGTGAGATTTTTTAGGTATTTGGAGTGAGACTGGAAATTCTAAATAACTGGTTGAGATGTAAACAAAGTCATTCAGAGTGGTTTGGTGTGAAACGCTCTGTTTTAGAGAAACTTACAGAGTCAGAACTGTTCACAGTGGTGGTCATAGGAACCAGACGTCCACCTCTAAAAGCTCCCTCACAGACAGTTACTACATGAAATGGTTATGAATTCCCTGCCTGATATCTGAGACACTGTTTTACAATAGATTTGAGAAGATTTTGGACTAAAACATATTGTGGCTTTCCAAAAACACAAGTGTCTCCAGAATAGTAACTTTACTGGAGAAAACAAGAATGCACTTTACTTTTAATGTGAGTCAGTGTTGGTCTATTAGTCACAAAATCCTGGCATGATATAAAGGACAGCTCCTCTGCTCACATGATATTCAAAAATAATAATAAAAATAATTGAGATACGTTTCGAACAGTGAATTCTGAGTCTCTACAATCAACCGTTTCACACCAAACCACTCTGAATGACTCTGTTTACATCTCAAACACTGAATTATTCGGAAATGTTCCCCTTTAATGAATCCTGCTGCCTCTTTCACAGAGAGCTTCATAAACCGCTGTGTGTTTCTGTAAAATGTCTTCATTCTTGGATTGAGGAACTTTACACAGAGTGAGGAAACCACACCGCGTCCTCTGAGTCAGTGCGAGAGTGGAGATGAAGAATTTGGGTGTTTGAAGCGCGAACCAATGAGCACTCTCGGATCCCTCTCTGAGTAAATTCAGCAGAAAGATGGCTGATAGCATCTGCACTGATTGATATCTAGGCCACAGTTTCAATTTCCATCAGTCAGAGTGGAATCACCCACGGCCCCATTTCCACAAAAGCAGAGCGCTCTTCGACTGAAAACACACACACACACACAGGTGCTTCACACTCGGTCTGCTCCCTCAGCACTTTACGGTTTGCTCGAAAGGCCGCGATTAGACTGAATGACAAAACCTGTGATATTTCACCTTTTTGAAGTGTTGTGTTGACGTTACAGCAGCTCTGCTGTATAGATGACTCTACTCCACTGCCTCAAAGTCAGAGATTTCACACTTCAGCCTGACCCGGACTTCAGCTCTGAGTGACCCTGTTCCTTTGTTATGGTTATTTTATAAACGATATGAATAATCCACTTAATCACGACCAAAACAGTCATAACACTGCCCAGACCTCAGCAGGTGTTTCGGTACTAACAGCTTCAGCTCATTTGGTGGGGCGGTTGTTTACAGAGAGAGAGAGACCCCCATCATCCATACCCCCATCCTACTGATGATTCCCCCATATCTGCACCATTCTGACCCCCGACAGTCCACAGTGTATTAATACTAGAAATGACAAATTTATCATGGGTTTGTTAATTAGTATAATTCTAATGATGATACGGTTATTATTGTAATTATAGTAATAAATATGGTTATT